>NW_024097056.1:0-387500 GCF_016545835.1 Crotalus tigris
CTTCACTCTCTTGATGTAGTCACCTCTAATCTTTTTCTTGACTTCAGTGTGCTTGATGTTGTCAGCTTGAAGGATAGCCAAGTATTTGTAGTACTCTTCCTCATCCAGACTCTTAATGTTATTTTCGTGGGGCATCTTGATTCCTTCAGTTTTCACTATTTTTCCTTGTTTGATAGCAAGTGTGGCACATTTGTCCAAGCCAAACTCCATTACAATATCTGGGCTATATATACGGACAGTGTTGAGCAGCGATTCTATTTCAGATGATGTTTTTCTATACAGCTTCAGATCATCCATATAAAGGAGGTGGGATAGTCTGGCAGATGTTTTTGATGTTTGATAGCCATGTCCTGAGTTATTCAGTGTTGTTGACAGAGGAAACAGTGCAATAACAAATAGTAATGGTGATAATGAATCTCCTTGAAATATTCCTCTCTTGATATTAACCTCTCCCAGTCTCTCACCATTGATCTGCAACTGTGTCTTCCATTGTGCCATCGATCTTTGCACAAATTTTCTGATGTTTCGACTGACTCCTGTTATTTCTAGGCACTTTAGTATCCAATCATGTGGCAGAGAGTCAAATGCCTTTTTGTAGTCAATCCATGCCACATTCAGGTTGGTCTTCCTTCTCTTGCAGTTTTCCAAGATCATTTGTCTATTAGGAGTTGATCTTTTGTTCCTCTGCTATTGGGGCGGTTTCCTTTCTGCTCAGGTGGAAAGAGATTGTTTTCAACTAGATGCTGTTGTACTGCATCAGCTACCACACCAGTTAGTAATTTGAAAGTTGTTGGTAAACAGGTAATTGGCCTGTAGTTGCCTGGTGTTGCCCTTTTTGCTGGATTTTTTATTATTAGGTAGGTTTTCCCAGTTGTTAGCCACTTTTCAATTTTTCCTCCTTGTAGTATATTGTTGAACTGCTTGGAAATGAGTGGGTGTATAACAGTTAGATGTTTCAACCAAAACCCATGCAGTTCATCTTCACCTGGTGCTGACTAATTTTTGATTTTCCCTGCTCTTTTTTCTACCATTTTTGTTTTTATTACTAGTTCTTTCATTTCAACTTCTGTTTATTTGCATCCACCTCTTTTAACCAAGCCGCATCCTTGTTGTATTTCTTTGGGTTATCCCATATCTGCTTCCAGAATTGCACTGTTTCTTCCTTGTCAGGTACTGACTGATTCCTTGCAGTTTCTCCATTGATGGATTGGTAGAAATGTTTCTGATTGGATTGAAATTGGAGTTCTGCCTATAGTTTGCAATTCGAGCTTCATATCTACTGATTTTCCTGGCTATAGCTGTTATTTGTTGCTTTATTATTTCCAGTACTTCCTTGATCTTCCTTGTTTCTAAGTGGTATTTCTTGATTATGTATTCTTTGGTCTTCTTGTTCTTCAGCTTCTTTTCTTTCATCTGTTCTAGCTTGCTTGCATGTGATCTTAACTTGCTGATCTTATTTTCTAGTCTAACCTTCCATTTTTCTGGTGCACTGTTTGTTTGTTTTTCTTTTTTGTTGATTTTGCATCCCAGGTATTCTGTTATAACTGCAGCTCTGCTGTACATTAGTTGGTTTGTTTCTTGCAGTGAATTGGTGTTTATACTTGATATTGCAGTATTTGCATCTTTTAATGCTTGTGCTAGCTGTTTCTTTGGAACAAGCTTCAATGCAGGTAGCCTTATTCTGTTGTTTTTGTGCTGTTCTAGATGCTCTATTATTATTATTATTATTATTATTATTATTATTATTATTATTATTATTATTATTATTATCGATCATCGCACAGTCAGCCAGATGTTCAGACTGGATTTGGCAGTTTGTCTACCTATCGAGTCCTTACCCAGGACCTGGGATAGGCAGATCTGGATGTTTGATGGTATTACAGATATCGTCGCAAGATGGAAGCAGTTCCTAATAAGGCTGCCTTTTGCAATTGACTAAAGAGCGAATTTGTCAATGCCAATGGTGTTCAAGTGGTGCTCCAATTGTTTTGGGATTGCACCCAAGGAGCCTATATTATTATTATTATCTTAGCTTGGCATACAAACAAGGCTATTGCATTATAGTAAGTAATTTCCAATGAATTGGCCACCAGTAGCAGGTACACATTTTTTTAAAGGAGGAAATGGAAGCTCAGCATCTCTCAACTTGATGTCTTCAAGGAATTACTCTAGCCTGGGGTGATAGGAGTTGTGCCAGCACTTATGGAGAATAACAGATTGGTGGAAGCCACTCAAAACAGCTGGAGGGACAAGAAGGAGAACCTACAGGACAGGGCTGTAAATCCAGATCTGGATCACATCAAAAAGGCTTCAAGTTCATCTTATCTTCTGAAGACTTCATGGATATGGACACTGACTTGTCCTTGTGGTTTTTTTTTTTTCCTGGGATGTTGGGACTCAGATTTCCTTGTGATCTATCCTTGCACTTAACTGGAATATCTCCTTAGGGTTTTTAAAAAGTATTCTTTATTTAACCGACCAAAATCTGATGCCACCTAGCTGGATTCATAAATTCCGTAGGAAGCTATAAATAAGCAAAAATAGAAGCAAAAGCCCCAAAGAGGGCCTGGGACTTGTTGTGTTTTCTGGAGGGGAAGGGGGAAAAAAAGCCAATTGAACTGAAAAAAACCGATCGGAGAACTGGAGATCCTACCTGATCAGACAGAGCCTTGTTGTATCTCATCAACGTGGCGAAGTGCTCACAGTTTGCAGTAACGAAATTGAATCTTAGGACTTTGTTTACCATATGCAGAGCTCTTTTCACCACATGAGTAGGATCCAAGGGAGGATATTTGTGATCAAATTTATTCCACACTGCACTTTTCACAGCTCCTAGGACATCCTTGATTTTTTCTCTGCGGACCTCATACGGAAATATGTCAGAAACTGAAAAAAGAGAAGTTGAGATGCTGGGCTTCAGAAATGATTTTGTTGACATCCTTGTAAGAGACCCAAGTGTGCAGGTATGTCTTGACTTACAGCCATTCATTTAGTTACAACAGCACTAGAAAAAGTGAATGATGACCATTTTTCATACAACCTTTGTGGCATCCCCACGGTCACATGATCAACATTCAGACACTTGGCAACTGACTCACACTTACGACCATTGCAATGTCCCAGGGTCATGTGATCCCCTTTTGCAATCAGTAGGGAAGCCAGATTCACTTAACAACCCTGTTACTAACTTAACAACTGTGGTGTTTCACTTAACAACTATGGCAAGAAAGGTCATAGAAACGGGGAAAACTCACATAACAACTTTCTGAGCAACAGAAACCTTGGGCTCAGTTGTTGTCGTAAGTTGAGGACTGCCTTTAATTGCAAACTACCTTTAGGAGCAGATCTCTTCCTACATAGAGGTATTGCAGTTGTCATTCGTCTTTTTTCTGACCAAAATTAGATAATTCTGCTCACGTAAACTTTTGTCAAGTGTCATATATGGCAAGTACTGATGAGTATCCTTTGTCTTATTACACTGAAAATTCAGCAATATGACATCCTCGGGTACACATCCCACAATACTGGTTTAAGTAACAAGTCCCAAATGCACAAGATCATCCAATGTCACATAACATTAATTGGTCCTTCTATGAAATCTCCTAAAATCCAGTCTGAGAAGGCTGGTCTCTCTTGAATTGTCCCAATCTCAGGAGATCTCACCATCTCTTGAGTATTTCAGGAGGTTTCATATTTCTTTCCAACATTGGGAGGGACCTCCAGCAGTTGAAAGCATTGACTTTTTTCAATCTACAAAATGGATGATCTTGCTGTTATGACCCAGGCCAGGGATAGGCAACCTTGGCTCTTTTATGACTCATGGACTTCAACTCCCAGAATTCCTGAGCCAGCCTGGCTCAGCTTGGAAACCTCTCCCTTTCCCCTCAGCATGGCTGGCTCAGGAATTCTGGGAATTGAAGTCCACCAGTCATAAAAGAGCCAAGGTTGCCTACCTTATGACTTTATGACTCGTGGACTTCAACTCCCAGAATTCCTCAGCCAGCATGGCTCAGCTTGGAAACTCTCCCTTTCCCCTCAGCATGGCTGGCTCAGGAATTCTGGGAATTGAAGTCCACGAGTCATAAAAGAGCCAAGGTTGCCTACCCCTGACCCGGGTCCTTCAGGTAAGGCAGGCCTCAGAGAGTCCTTTATTTCTCATAACAAATGTCCCAGCCAATGGCCCTCCAACGACTGGTAAGGCCCCATCCCCATGCTACCCTGAAGGCAGCCACCCTCAGTCCCCCAAATGACTGCCTGTATATTACAAAGAAGGTCCACAGAGTATGTACGCGCTCACAGGGCAAGGTCCCAAGTCCAGGCCAGCCAGCTAAGGGAGTCCATGAGGCAAACTGTAGTGTATAAGGCAAAGGCAGTTCTCAGGGCAAGGCAAGGCAGAAGGCAAAAGGCAGGAGTGAAAGCCAGGGGACTACACAGTAGTGGCCAAAATTGTGGAAACCTTGCTTGGCTTCGCTATCGAATGGATGCAGCCATTGGTGTCCCTTCAATCCATCATGGCGACGTGGACCGTGACTTAATGTGATGCTTGAATTCTGCAAGGTCTCTCTCTCCCATTTTCTTGGTTTTGGTTTAGCATTCCGGAAGTGGAGGGAGAAATTTTGCCAGGTTGTAGTTATAAATAAATCAATTCCCCACCCCCCGCCTCAAGTACAGCAGTGGCCAAAATTGTGGAAACCTTTTGGGAAAAGTGTCCAGTACAAATGCCACCTTTGGTTAAGTTTTCACCCATTTTTCTTCTAATTTCTTTATAACTGTAGCTTTGTTCACGTAACAATACTATTTTACATCGCTTTCTGGGCGACCAATCAACTCTTTGCACCATTGCTTTAATTTTATTTTGTTTTACAAGCTCACTAAATGAAAGAACACAAAAAAAACCCAACCGACTTGATAGCCATCACATAACACACTGACAAATATCCTCCTCTCAGCTTCAATACAGGACATCAATAACCAGATCCTACTATGATCTGATTGGCTCATTGCCAAAGCAAGATGACGCTTGATTGGCTCTCAAAAGGTTTCCGCAATTTTGGCCACTAGTGTAATCTAAGACAAACAATTGTTCCTGGCAAAGACTAGTCCCCCACCCTTCTCCTTAAGTTACTCCGCTCCAGATGTTCCTTGTGAGGGGGCGTGGGATGACCAAATAGCCTTGCAGCCCTTTCTCTGGACTTGCCTACACTCCACTCTCTATCATTTTTTCTCAGCTGAACCTAGCTTAGATGTGGTTTGTCAGGTGAGCCTACCATAAAGTCTCCCAGGTAGCTTTCCCCTTGAGTTCCCAGGGGGAAAATTAGGATATTTCTGTAGGAAATAGATCAGGGGTGTCAAACTGCCAGCCCGCAGGGCAGATGCATCATGCCAAAACTGCGCCCCCCCCCCATGGCCAGCAATTGGGGAAAAGTCGCGATACGTCACGACACGTCATGTGACGTTGCGAGTTTGACACCCCTGAAATAGATAATAAAATACTTTTCTCTTACATGAATATGCAAAATGCACAATTTCTCCATTGCCTATGTAGATACCCCAATGCTGGAAAGGCAAAACCATCTGGAATTGAATCATATCTCCTGGCTTTGGAGTGTCTCCCTTCTGGAAGATGTGTTCTATATCTTGCTTGATCCCGGCCTGTGTAGAAATACAGGGAAAGAGACTGAAATGGATTCCAATAAAGTATCAATAAAAGTTTCAATGGCAGGTAAATTAACCTGATTCTAATGATGTCTGCAAGAGATTGATTTGTAGTTCAAATTCTACATTATGCTAAGATATAACTTTGGTCTCGAATTCGTGTAGACAGAGATGTTGTAGATTAATCCCTAAACCATTCTTTCACAACCTCAGCATCTTTAAGATGGGTGGACTTCATCTCTCAGAATTCCCAGTTGGAATGCTGGCTGAGGGATTTAGGAAGTTGAAGCCCACCCTTTCTAATGGTGCTCACGTTGAGAAACAGTGCTGTAAACCACGATTCCCCAATACAAACTGATGTGAGAACACAATTGTGACATAGTTCGCCTATCCCAGACATGTCAAACACAAGGCCTGGGGGCCGGATGCGGCCCGCGAAGTGGTTTCATGTGGCCTGTGAAGCCATCCTGGAAACAGTGAGGGAATGGCCCCCTCTGCCGTGGCCCTGGCCCAGGCCAGCCCAGGAGCCAATGTACAATTTTGTGGTGGCCATCTAGGCTGAAAGGCATTCAGTCTTAGCTCCACAAGGCCATCTGGAAACAGCGAGGAATCAGCCCCTGCTGCGTCGGCCCCGCCCCCTGGGTGCATGCTGGGGAGGTGTCCCCCTTTGTGAGGAATGAAGAAATGCACCAACGCCTGGAAGTGGCCAGCAAATGGCCCTCGCCTACTTCACATATCCGGCCTGATGGGCTCCGGTGGAGGGGTTTCAGCAGGCAGTTAGGCTTCTCCAGCCTTGGCACTTGCCCTGGTCCACCCCCTTCTGCCAGAGACCCTCAGATCTGTCCCACTCCTGCCCAGGCCCCCACAGGCCCCCTTGACTCTAACGATGTAGAGCTGGCCACGCCCACTCAGTAGGCCACACCCACTCCATCCACACCCACCTAGTAGGCCGCACCCAGCCTGGCTACACCCACCCGGCCCCTCAAGGGCAACCGCAGTGCTGATGCGGCCCTCAATGAAATTGAGTTCGACACCCCTGGCCTATCCTATTGGCTGGACTTTAGGTATTGCACTAAGCCCTGATTCATTTTAACTTTAAATAAGCTTCAATTAGCACAGTTCACAGGACACTAAGTCACAAGTAGCAGTATGAAAAGGAAAGAGGGGAGGCCAAAACATCATGTTGTGCCAAAATAAATCAACAGTTGGCTTAGAATAATGTGTCGCCTAGGTCAGGGCTTTTCAACCAGTGGTACGGGTACCACCTGTGGTACATTAGCACCTGGCAGGTGGTACGCGACCATCCTAGAAAAGTGCTAGCGGGGGAGGGGAATGAGCTGAACCAGTGGCAGCACCGCACAAGCCTGAGCGAGAGATGGCTGGAGCTGCAGGACTGTCAGGGCTCAGTGGAAGCGCCAGGATCAGCGCCAGGCTCCGGCTGGAGCTCGGCACTGATCCTGGTGCTTCTGCTGAACCCTGAAGAAGCACCAATCAGCTGGAAAGCAGCACTGATCCTGACACTTCTGCTGAGCCCAGAAGAAGCGCCGATCAGCTGGAATGTTGCAGCATCTCCAGGGTCTTATGATTTACATTCAGATGCTTGGCAACTGATTCATATTTATGGCGGTCACAGTGTCCCAGGGTCATGTGAAGTGACCAAAACCTGCTGCAACCACCCAGCAGACGGGGGGAATAATAACCAAACACCCCCACCCCATCCCCGCTGCCAACCCTCAACAGAAATGCTCACAACAATGAAAACCTCGGACTGGAGGAAGAGCACCCCGGGTGGGCAGGCAGGTGTCTTGCTCGGCTGTGGCTTGGGGGGGCACGTTTTTCAGTGCCGTTGTAACTTCGAACAGTCACTAAGCGAACTGTTGTAAGTCGAGGACTACTTGTACTTTATCAAATTTTTGACACCTTGCTAGGTGACTGGTGGTACTCAGATTTTGCCATATCCTAAAAGTGGTACAATGGGTGAAAAGGTTGAAATGCCCTGGCCTAGGTTTTTAAGCTATGATATGGTTGGTTGGCTTGAATTTAGAATGAATCCTGGTTAAAGTGATCCATAAATTTACTGTATGGGTTAAGAGTGTTAGGCAAACTAAAGGTTTCATATTCAAGATTCTATTTATTAATGCTAAGACTTTATTAATCTTTGAAGAAGAATCACCATTGTTTTGCATTCCTTCATCCTCAAATTTAACCGTCACATTATGGTTCTCCCCATAGATGAATTCAGTGTTGAACAACATCCCCAAATCTTGAATGCAGCAACTGGGGGAAATGATTAAATGCATGGGAAGCAGTCATAAATTCTAAAATACATACAATTGGTTTAATATTAATTCCTTTTAGAGTTGTTCAGCAGATAGCAGCAACACCAGACTAACCTCTGCTTGATCATAGTAGCACATGGATGGGAGACCACCAGGAAAAGCCCAAAACTGTAAACTAGAATGAAACATCAAAAAAAAAAAAAAAAAAAAAGACCCTGGAAAAAGGTAATTGAAAATCTCTTCCATAAGTGTAGCCAAAAAAAAACCCTATGTGGAAAACTCCCCAAATCACCAGGAGCTGAGTTTATCCTATAGGAGAATTTACCTTTTCTTCTTTTTGGAATGTGAATTAAACCAGATCAATATTTTTTTTAACCTCTGGGTTACGGTAATGGGATCTCAGAACAATTGAAATCTCTCTCATACAAAGATCTCACTCACCAACACATTCCAAATGGATTCCATCTCCGGATTTCTTTAAAAAAAAAAATTCTTCTTCACAATTTTCACAATTCTTCTTCACAATTTTCTAGGCTTCTAAGATTCTGCCAGGAATTTCTGGTATTGTCTCTTGTTACGCACAAAGAAAACAACAGACAGACTCTTTAGTTGCTTTTACCACCGTTTTTACAACAACAATCACACAGAGCATCTCAAAAGATTGAAAACATCCCAACGTCCTAAAATGTAATAAATAGCCAGTTGGCTCTTCCTGGGATTTCCTTGACAGAGATTCTTATTCTGAAATGGGGCTCTAGAGGGCAGAGGAATTACATTTTATCATTCCACCTGCAAAGAGAGAAGCAATGGCTCAATCTTTGCTTCTTTCCAGGGATAAAAAAAAATCTAGTTACATCAGAGGGAGCTGGAAACACTCTCCTAAAACACACTCCTATAGAGCATTTTTTGGGGAAGGCATTCATCACAAGAAGTTCTCGGTTTGCATTCATTCAGTCCCTGTTCGAAGTTACAGGGACCCTTTAAAAAATGGATCTTTATGGACCAGTCCTCTTACTTATAACCCTCACTGCCTCCCCATGGTCACGTGATCAGAATTCAGACGCTTGGCAACTGACTCGCATTCACGACGGTTGCTGCATCCCCGTGGTCACGTGATCAAAATCCAGACGCTGGGCAACTGACTCGCGTTCGCGACGGTTGCAGCATTCTGGGCTCCCCCGATCACCATTTCCCATCTTCCCAGCCGACTTCCAACAAGCGACGTCAGTTGGGGAAGCCAGATTCATTTAATGACCCCCTTGGTTCACTAAACAAGTGTGTTGATTCGCTTGGCAACCAAGGCAAAAACAGTCATAAAATTGACACATTGAACCGCCCCGCTTAGCCATAGAAATTCTTTATGCACACTGCTCAACCACAAACTGCCAAATCAGCTGGTAGCTACAGTAGTTGTTTTGTTCTATTTCTAAAAAAAAAAAAAAAGAAAGAAATAGAAGAAAACAACAGAACAGGGAGGACCAGAGATCTCTTCAAGAAAATTGGAGATATGAAGGGAACGTTTCATGCAAAGATGGGCATGATAAAGGACCAAAATGGCAGAGACCTAACAGAGGCAGAAGAGATTAAGAAGAGAGGGCAAAACTACACAGAAGAACTATACAAGAATGAGCTTAACATCCCAGATAACCACAATGAGATGGTCACTGACCTCGAACCAGACATCCTAGAAAGTGAAGTGAAATGGGCCTTAGAAAATCTGAGCAACAACAAAGCTAGTGGAGGTGACAGTATTCCAGCTGAGCTATTCAAAATCTTAAAAGACAATGCAGTAAAAGTGCTACACTCAATTTGCCAGCAAATTGGAAAACTCAACAGTGGCCACAGGATTGGAAAAGGTCAGTTTACATTCCAATTCCAAAGA
This sequence comes from Crotalus tigris, assembly GCF_016545835.1. Classification (NCBI taxonomy): domain Eukaryota; kingdom Metazoa; phylum Chordata; class Lepidosauria; order Squamata; family Viperidae; genus Crotalus; species Crotalus tigris. The sequence continues at coordinate 9,817 of NW_024097056.1, forward strand.
AAGGCAATGCCAAAGAATGTTCAAACTATCGCACCATTGCACTCATTTCACATGCTAGTAAAGTTATGCTTAAAATCCTACAAGCTAGACTCCAGCAGTATGTGGATCGAGAACTACCAGAAGTACAGGCAGGATTTCGAAGAGGCAGAGGAACTAGAGATCAAATTGCAAACATACGCTGGATCATGGAGAAAGCTAGGGAGTTCCAGAAAAACATCTACTTCTGCTTCATTGACTATGCTAAAGCCTTTGATTGTGTGGATCACAACAAATTGTGGCAAGTTCTTAAAGAGATGGAGTACCAGACCATCTCATTTGTCTCTTGAGAAACTTATATGCGGGTCAAGAAGCAACAGTGAGAACTGGACACGGAACCACTGATTGGTTCAAACTTGGAAAAGGAGTCCGGCAAGGCTGTATACTGTCGCCCTGCCTGTTTAACTTATATGCAGAGCACATCATGAGAAAGGCAGGGCTAGATGAATCAAATGTTGGAATTAAGATTGCCGGGAGAAATATCAACAACCTAAGATATGCAGATGATACCACTCTAATTGCAGAAAGTGAAGAGGAACTAAAGAGCCTCTTGATGCGGGTGAAGAAGGAGAGTGCAAAAGTTGGCTTGAAACTCAACATTAAGAAAACCAAAATCATGGCATCCGGCCCTCTCAATTTCTGGCAAATAGATGGGGAAGAAATGGAGGTAGTGACAGATTTTATTTTTCTGGGCTCAAAGATCACCTCAGATGGGGACTGCAGCCAAGAAATTAAAAGACGCTTGCTCCTGGGGAGGAAAGCTATGGCAAATCTAGACAGCATACTAAAAAGCAGAGACATCACCTGCCAACAAAAGTGCGTATAGTCAAGGCCATGGTTTTCCCAGTTGCAATGTATGGCTGTGAAAGCTGGACCATAAGAAAGGCTGAGCACAAAAGAATTGAGGCCTTTGAACTATGGTGCTGGAGAAGAGTCCTGCGAGTCCCTTGGACTGCAAGGCGTTCAAACCGGTCAGTCCTAGAAGAGATCAACCCCGACTGCTCTTTAGAAGGCCAGATCCTGAAGTTGAAACTCAAGTACTTTGGCCACCTAATGAGAAGGAAGGACTCACTAGAGAAGGGCCTAATGCTGGGAAAGATGGAGGGCAAGAGAAGAAGGGGACGACAGAGAATGAGATGGCTGGATGAAGTCACTGAAGCAGTAGGTGTGAATTTGAATGGACTCCAGAAGATGGTAGAGGACATGAAGTCCTGGAGGAACGTTGTCCATGGGGTCGCGATGGGTCGGACACGACTTCGCAAGTAACAACACAGTAGTTGTATGATTGCCCAGAGCTATTCTTTCTGTTCTAATAGATTTAATACAATACAATACAATACAATACAATACAATAACAGAGTTAGAAGGGACCTTGGAGGTCTTCTAGTCCAACCCCCTGCTCAGGCAGGAAACCCTATACCATTTCAAACAAATGGCTGCCCAGTCTCTTCTTAAAAACTTCCAATGTTGGAGCACCCTGCAAATTCTAGAGCAGTAGTTCTCAACCTTTCTAATGCCGCTACCCCCAACCGGTCATAAGTCAAGGACTACTCATCCGGTCGTAAATCGGGGACTACTCAACTGGTGCAGCACCGTTTGCAGACTGGGGCTTTTGGCGGGCTCAGCAGGGCAGAGACAGCCTGGACAATTCCTATTGGCTTTTGAAAGCCAATAGAATTAGACTCTATTCAAGAGAGTCTATTCTATTGGCTTTCAAAAGCCAATAGAATAAAAGAGAGTAGCACAGCTAAGGAAAAGGGGGAAAAAAATGGCGGACTGCGTTGTTTGGCGATCCCCGTGAAATGGTCGTTCGACCCCAAATGGGGTCCCGACCCACAGGTTGAGATCCACTGGCCTAGAGGCAAGTTCCACTGTTTAATTGTTCTCACTGTCAGGACATTCCTCTTTAGTTCCAAGTTGGTTCTCCTTCTTGATTAGTTTCCATCCGTTGCTTCTTGTCCTGCTTGCAGGTGCTTTGGAGAATAGCTTGACTCCCTCTTGTTTCTGATATAACAATAATAATAATAATAATGTTGGAAGGGACCTTGGCGGTCATCTAGTCCAACCCCTGCTCAGGCAGGAAACCCTATACCAGTGGTGGTGAACCTATGGCACATGACCGGCCGTACTCAGCATGTGGTTTTCAATGGAACTGCATCTATATGGAGGGAAGTGTGTAGTGGGGTGCCCCAGGGCTCTGTTCTGGACCCAGTGCTCTTCAACATCTTCATCAATGATTTGGACGAAGGGATAGATGGGGAACTCATCAAATTTGCAGACGACACCAAGCTGGCAGGAATAGCCAACACTCCAGAAGACAGGCTTAAGATACAGAAGGATCTGGACAGACTTGAACACTGGGCACTAACTAACAAAATGAAATTCAATGGTGAAAAAAGCAAGGTTCTACATTTAGGCAAGAAAAACCAAATGCACAAGTACAGCATAGGTGGCACCATGCTCAATAGTAGTAACTGTGAGAGGGACCTCGGAGTCCTAGTAGACAATCACCTAAATATGAGCCAGCAGTGTGCTGCAGCTGCCAAAAAGGCCAACACAGTGCTAGGCTGCATTAACAGAGGGATAGAATCAAGATCACGTGAAGTATTAATGCCACTCTACAATGCCTTGGTAAGGCCACACTTGGAATACTGCATCCAGTTTTGGTCACCACGATGTAAAAAAGATGTTGAGACTCTAGAAAGAGTACAGAGAAGAGCAACAAAGATGATTAGGGGACTGGAGGCTAAAACATATAAGGAACGGTTGCTAGAATTGGGTATGTCTAGTTTAACGAAGAGAAGGACAAGGGGGGACATGATAGCAGTATTCCAATATCTCAGGGGCTGCCATAAAGAAGAGGGAATCAAGCTATTTTCCAAAGCACCTGAAGGCAGGACAAGAAGCAACGGGTGGAAACTAATCAAGGAGAGAAGCAACCTAGAACTAAGGAGAAACTTCCTGACAGTGAGAACAATTAATCAGTGGAACAGCCTGCCTCCAGAAGCAGTAAATGCTCCAACACTGGAAGTTTTTAAGAAGAGACTGGACAGCCATTTGTCCGAAATGGTGTAGGGTTTCCTGCCTGAGCAGGGGGTTGGACTAGATGATCTCCAAGGTCCCTTCCAACTTTACTACTACTACTACTACTACTACTACTACTACTACTACTACTATTATTATTATTATTATTATTATTATTATTATTATTATTATATTATTGCCCTCTCTGCCATTATAAGATCTTTTACCTCTTTAATATCCAAAGCATTCATTTTTAAAGCATCTTGTAAGTCTTTAAGAGAAATTGCAGGAGGAGGGGAGGGTGGGGGTGACTTTGGTTTAGACTGAGAAGCAGGTTGAGTCATTGGGGAAGAGATAGAAGCTTTAGGGACTGAGACAAAACGTTTTGAAGCCATTCTTTTAAATTCAAAGGAGCAAAAAATTCTTGCCTCAATAATATCACAGTTCTTTAAATAATAGTAATAATAATAAAGAAAAAGGAGGGGAGAAAGAACAAGATTCCTGCCTCTATATTTAAAACATGAACTATATCCCACTTTTAACTTTGTTGCAAAATCAAACAAGAAAGACCATCGCCATTTTGCCTTTCACTTTCCCTTTCTTCAAAAGGGAAAGTAAACAATAAAAAGGGGAGAAGATACTTGCAGGAGTTAAAGTCACAATCAATCTTAAATCCACTTTCTCCTGGTCTGCTTTGTCTGCTTTTAAATACTCACAAAACCACCGAAAAAAGCAGATGTGGGAGCGGCGTCTTGCTTCGTCCCAGAACTTCGGGACAAAGACGTCCTGGAGCGCGAAGATGGCTCAGGCTCCGAGGGAGCTCTACACTCCGATCCCCAAAATATAGGGATCCAGGGGAGCTCTTCCTCTACCTGAACGGCTCTTCTCTTCCCTTTCTCCCAGGGAAGAGATTCAAGCCACAGGACAGCTGATTGTCAAAGTACCGCCGGCTTTTACGTAATCCGCAAACGGGCAGCTTCTTAAAAAGCCGCCATCGTCGCTGCTTGATCCACCGGAAGTCTCCACATTTTCTCTTCTTTTGAATTATCTAAACGTGTGATGTTACAAAGTATTACATCATCAAAAAAGTATGACGGGATAACTGTTTCCTTTTTCCCTCTTTGAAGAAGACGCCCAGGGCAGTTTTAAAGTAGTCACCCCAAAGTCCTGTTCCCTCCACTTTTGAACCCCTAGGCTGCCAACTTGTACCGCTTGGAGGAGGAGAACCACGAGGCTGCCGCCCGCCTCGAAGAAGTGGTTTATCGCGGAGACTTGCTGTTGGAGAAAATACAGAGCGCCTTAGCCGACATTGCCCAGTCCCAATTAAAGACTCGAAGTGGCAGCTGTTGCCAACCCCTCCCGGAGTAATTGGGGCATGCGGCAAAGCTCGGCCGTGACACCTGCTTTGCAGGTACGATTGGTGCAAAAGGAAGAGAACGAGCAACAAACACAACTCTCCTTCACACCTTAATGCCCTGAACTATTTATGAGACTCTGCTTACCGGTTGCAACACTAGCCATACTTTTTCCGTGATACTCTGCCAGTTCCAGAAGATTTCCAGGAACTTCAGTTCCATGTATTTGTTACATCCAAGCCTTACACTTTGATCGGCTTTATCAGTGGGCTGGAGCACGTGGCCTCATGGTAAAGCTTCTCCTTGTGTCTACATGCCAACAATGATGCAATACTTTATAGTAAATTTACAAGGGGTAGAGAGGTGTTTGGATGCTTGTTTCTCACTGAGGATACCTGAATATTATTCGGAAGTTCTGTAGAAGGGGGGGAAAGCATTCTGGGAAACATTAAAGCAGTGTCAATTTGTATACAATTTCACTTAGAAATGTAATTATTAGGTATAGCGAATACTTGTACGGTCTGCTTTGGAACTAGAATGAAAAGGTTCTGGAGAAACAGGAGTTCTCTTGCCTTTTCCACACAGCACGTAACTGGCTAAATTTGATGACAACAGAAGCTGAAATACTGAACTAACCAACTACTATTAAAAGGACTGTCTTTGTAGTACTGGGTTGACGTGAATAAAGATTTGGTGTTGCATTGAGTAATTTTTTTTTTTTTAAGTTCAGTTTAATACATTAAATGTGCCTGCATGCATGAGGGTATTTCAGTTAAATGTCTTCTCGGCCATCCAGATCATATTTAACTCAAAGATGCTTTTTCACAAGGTAACCTGTCATGGTTCCGACAGATGAAACTCTTCAAAGAAATTTGAGGCATTGTTTACCTTAAAGAATCTTTGAGAAGCATAGCATCTGCACTAACATAATCGAAGCCAAAAACTGAGTTCCCCTCCCCTGAGCACTTAGTATCAAACCACAATTCCCTCCTCCCATTAACCATCATAAATCACATTCTCCAATTAGTTTGAAATGCGGGCTTCCCCTCCAGCTCTCTAGCCCCTCAATTCTTTATCATCTCTTATTTCAATAACCTTGGTTCTCACACTAGTTTCAGTATTGTTATGTCTAGCTAGACTCTCATGCACATTCCTCCCCCCTCCCGGCATTATCTAACTCAGTGATTCTCAACCTGTGGGTCGGGACCCCATTTGGGGTCGAATGACCATTTCACAGGGGTCGCCAAACAACGCAGTCCGCCATTTCCCCCCCCCTTTTCCTTAGCTGTGCTATTCCCTTTTATTCTATTGTAGACTCTCTTGAATAGAGTCTAATTCTATTGGCTTTCCAAAGCCAATAGGAATTGTCCAGGCTGTCTCTGCCCTGCTGAGCCTGCCAAAAGTTCCATTCTGCAAACGGTGCTGCACCAGTTGAGTAGTCCTCGACTTATGACCGGTTGAGTAGTCCTCGACTTACGACCGGTTGGGGATCATGGCATTAAAAAGGTTGAGAACCACTGATCTAACTCTAAAAGCAAAAAGAAGAAAATGATTGCATCGCTATCTGTGGTCAATGCAAAACCATCCAATGTTAGCAGCATTGACATCTGGGCTTTCTTATTTTTTACGTCTTCAAAGAAAAAACAGAGTCCAGTTGCCTTGTGAAAAAGCATCTTTGGGGTATTTCAGTTAAATTTGGGGTTGCTGTATAGAAATCAGATCTGGTCTCGGATGTGTCTTATTTTTTATTTCTTGGATTTATAAAAAAAAAACAGATGAAAGGGTGTGTGTTAAAATCAGATGAATGGGTTTGAAGGATTTGCTTTCTGATCAGCTGCTTAAAGAAACCACAATGAAAATAGTACAAAGTCAGACAAAAGGGGCGAAAAAAAGCAGCCCTTTAAAGTTCTGGGATTAATCTCTTCACCCAAAATATTGAAGAACAAGCTAGCTGATGACATTTTTGTCTATATGTTCTATTATCGAGCCACATCATTAAGTGTATGATTCCGTGTGTTTTATGAATTCAGGAGAATCAGGCTGACCATGCAAGAGTTAAATTAACACAAGAAGAAGCTTCTTGGATGAGAAGCAAAATGTTTTCAAAAAAGAAAACCGAGAAAGTCCAGTTGCCTTTTGGAAAAGCACCTTTGGGTGCTGAAATCAAGCCTAACTCTTGGTGATTTTAGGGTATATAGATTATTTTCTTGAAAACAAGCCAAAGGTGGTTTAATATTGTTTCTTCCAAAAATTACTAGTGGGCTTCTATCCAAGTCCTAGGCAGATCTGACTCTTTTTAACGTTTTAAGATTAGCTGCTACATCAGTGGTTCTCAACCTGTGGGTCGGGACCCCATTTGGGGTCGAATGACCATTTCACGGGGGTCGCCAAACCACGCTGTCCGCCATTTTTTTCCCTTTTCCCTAGCTTTCCTACTCCCTCTTATTGGTGGCCACACCCACTTGGGGGTCACCACAACATGGGGAACTGTATTATGGGGTCACGGCATTAGAAAGGTTGAGAACCACTGTGCTACATCTTAACTACCGTAGCAATCCAAGTGTCACGGTTCCGACAGATGAAACTCTTCAAAAGAGTTACCTTAAAAAAATCTTTATTTGAGTAGCATAGCATCGGCATTAACACAATCGAAGCCAAAAACTGAGTTCCCCTCCCCTGAGCACATAGTATCAAACCACAATTCCCTCCTCCAGTTGACAGTCATAAATCACATTCCCCAATTAGTTTGAAATGTAGGCTTCCCCTCCAGCTCTCCAACCTGCCAATTCTTTATCGTCTCTTATTTCAATAACCTTGGTTCTCACACTAGGTTCAGTGTTATTATGTCTAACTAGACTCTCATGCACATTCCTCCCCTCCCCAGCATCATCTAACTCTAAAAGCAAAAAGAAGAAAGTGGCTGCATCTCCATCTGTTGTCAATGCAAAAACATCTGATGTCAGCAGCTGACACCAAGCTGTGTACAGCAGTGGTTCTCAACCTTTTTAATGCCGCGACCCCCCAACCGGTCGTACGTCGAGGACTACTCAACCGGTCGTAAGTCAAGGACTACTCAACTGGTGCAGCACCGTTTGCAGAATGGGTCTTTTGGCGGGCTCAGCAGGGCAGAGACAGCCTGGACAATTCCTATTGGCTTTTGAAAGCCAATCGAATTAGACTCTATTCAAGAGAGTCTATTCTATTGGCTTTCAGAAGCCAATAGAATAAAAGGGAGTAGCACAGCTAAGGAAAAGGGGGGGGAAATGGCGGACTGCGTTGTTTGGCGACCCCCGTGAAATGGTCGTTCGACCCCAAATGGGGTCCCGACCCACAGGTTGAGAACCACTGGTGTACATGTTTGAGAAACACCGATTGAAACAAAGCCAAGTCCCAAATTCCTCCCTAATTTTGTCCAGGTTGAAAGCACAAGATACACTTTTGACGGAGGCTGATTTTGAAAACCATTATAGAAAAAAGATTTGATCCACATCAGTGAGGCTCAAGGAATCTTTCTCTGGAAGGTTGAAAGACATTCTCCACTTCCACAATCAACCTCAGCTAGGCGTCTTCTGATCTCCTGCTCGAAATCCTGATCTACAGTAAAATTAAATCTTTCTGCCTGTAAAAGAAAAAAGAGAGAGAAATTTGTCAGACATTGGCTAGGTTCGGTCAAAATATTTAGTTCTAAACATTCAGTGGGAATCATTTTTAAGGAACACCCCTCCCCCAATCCTAGTTAACAACCATTTTGGTTGTATTGACTTGCTGTCCATACTATTTAAAAAAAAATACTTTTTAAAAAGAGAGCTAACAAGAGCCTAAGCTTCCTCCGGTACTTTTTGTGTGCTGTTTCAACTCTCTTGAGAGCTTAAAAAAGTAGTCAGAAAAATCAAATCAGGCAAGATTTGAAACAAGTGCCCACTTGGGTTTCAGCCCGAGAGGTCATCAGAGTGTCGCAACCCTGATTTAATTTAGCAGAGGCAAATTTTGCCTTGGTGTTGTGTGTGAACGGAATGCCTGTGACTGAAACAGCTTCCCTTTTGTCACTGTTGATGGGACATTTCCAGTCTTTAAATCTGGACTCTGATAATGAGAAGCAACAAAAGACAAGGTTACGGTTAAGTCAACTTTTCCCAAAACGTGGTTACAAACTGCATCAAACACGTGCGGTATTAATACCACTTTACAATGCCTTGGTAAGGCCACACTTGGAATACTGTATCCAGTTTTGGTCACCACGATGCAAAAAAGATGTTGAGATTCTAGAAAGAGTACAGAGAAGAGCAACAAAGATGATTAGGGGACTGGAGGCTAAAACATATAAGGAATGGTTGCTGGAATTGGGAATGTCTAGTTTAACGAAGAAAAGGACGAGGGGGGACATGATAGCAGTGTTCCAATATCTCAGGGGCTGCCACAAAGAAGAGGAAATCAAGCTATTTTCCAAAGCGCCTGAAGGCAGGACAAGAAGCAACAGGTGGAAACTAATCAAGGAGAGAAGCAACCTAGAACTAAGGAGAAACTTCCTGACAGTTAGAACAATTAACCAGTGGAACAACCTGCCTCCAGAAGCGGTGAATGTTCCAACACTGGAAGTTTTTGAGAAGAGACTGGACAGCCATTTGTCTGAAATGGTATAAGGCAGTGGTTCACCAAACAACGCAGTCCGCCATTTTTTTCCCCTTTTCCTTAGCTGTGCTACTCCCTTCTATTCTATTGGCTTTTGAAAGCCAATAGAATAGACTCTCTTGAATAGAGTCTAATTCTATTGGCTTTCAAAAGCCAATAGGAATCGTCCAGACTGTTTCTGCCCTGCTGAGCCCGCCAAAAGTCCCATTCTGCAAATGGTGCTGCAAGTTGTCTGCTGCGAAGGCAAGCTGTCTGGAAGTTTCCACCCCTCCCTGCTGAGCAACTACTAAAAATGTAAGTAAAAGAGGGCCAGGGGTAGGAGGTGGGAGGCTGGCGAGCACAGGGAGGGTTGCTGGCGCGCGTGGGGCCCGGCGGGTGCCTTACGTCCCTTGGGCTGGGCCAGCTGGTGGCCCAGCCGGTGGTCACCCTGCGCCGTTGCTGCCCCTTGCCAGCTATGCCTCGGCCAGCGCAGGGGGGGGCACCACACATGCGCGGCACTCCCGGGCAGGGAAAGTCCTCGACTTACGATTGGTTGGGTAGTCCTCGACTTACAACCAGTTGGGTAGTCCTTGACTTACGACTGGTTGGGGGTCGCGGCATTAAAAAGGTTGAGAACCACTGATATAGGGTTTCCTGTCTGAGCAGGGGGTTGGACTGGATGACCTCCAAGGTCCCTTCCAACTTTACTATTATTATTATTACTATTACTACTACTACTATTATTATTATTATTATTATTATCATCATCATCTTAGCTTGGCATACAAACAAGGCTATTGCTTTATAGTAAGTAATTTCCAATGAATTGGCCACCAGTAGCAGGTACACATTTTTTTAAAGGAGGAAATGGAAGCTCAGCATCTCTCAACTTGATGTCTTCAAGGAATTACTCTAGCCTGGGGTGATAGGAGTTGTGCCAGCACTTATGCAGAATAACACATTGGTGGAAGCCACTCAAAACAGCTGGAGGGACAAGAAGGAGAACTTACAGGACAGGGGCTGTAAATCCAGATATGGATCACATCAAAAAGGCTTCAAGTTCATCTTATCTTCTGAAGACTTCATGGATATGGACACTGACTTGTCCTTGTGTGTGTGTGTGTGTGTGTGTGTGTGTGTGTGTGTTTTCTGGGATGTTGAGACTCAGATTTCCTTGTGATCTATCCTTGCCCTTACTGGAATATCTCCTTAGGGTTTTTAAAAAGTATTCTTTATTTAATCGACCAAAATCTGATGCCATCTAGCTGGATACATGAATTCCGTAGGAAGCTATAAATAAGCAAAAATAGAAGCAAAAGCCCCAAAGAGGGCCTGGGACTTGTTGTGTTTTCTGGAGGGGAAGGGGGGAAAAAAGCCAATCGAACTGAAAAAAACCGATCGGAGAACTGGAAATCCTACCTGATCAGACAGAGCCTTGTCGTATCTCATCAACGTGGCGAAGTGCTCACAGTTTGCAGTAACGAAGTTGAAGTTTAGGACTTCGTTTACCATATGCAGAGCTCTTTTCACCACACGAGTAGGATCCAAGGGAGGATATTTGTGATCGAATTTGTTCCACACTACACTTTTCACAGCTCCTACGACATCCTTGATTTTTTCTCTGCGGACCATATACGGAAATGCGCCAGAAACTGAAAAAAGAGAAGTTGAGATGCTGGGCTTCAGAAATGATTTTGTTGACATCCTTGTAAAAGACCCAAGTGTGCAGGTACGCCTTGACTTACTGCCATTCATTTAGTTACAAAGGCACTGGAAAAAGTGAATGATGACCATTTTTCATACAACCTTTGTGGCATCCCCACAGTCACATGATCAAAATTCAGAAGCTTGGCAACTGACTCACGCTTATGACCGTTGCAGTGTGCCAGGGTCGCGTGATCCCCTTTTGCAATCAGTGGGGAAGCCAGATTCACTTAACAACCCTGTTACTAACTTAACAACTGTGGTGTTTCACTTAACAACTATGGCAAGAAAGGTCATAGAAACGGGTAAAACTCACATAACAACTTTCTCAGCAACAGAAACCTTGGGCTCAGTTGTTGTCGTAAGTCGAGGACTGCCTTTAATTGCAAACTACCTTAGGAACAGATCTCTTCCTACACAGAGGTAGTTGTCATTCGTCTTTTTTCTGACCAAAATTAGATAATTCTGCTCACGTAAACTTTTGTCAAGTATCATATATGGCAAGTACTGATGAGTATATCCTTTGTCTTATTACACTGAAAACTCAGCTTGGCAATATGACATCCTCGGGTACACATCCCACAATATTGGTTTAAGTAACAAGTCCCAAATGCACAAGATCATCCAATGTCACATAACATGAATTGGTCCTTCTATGACAGTGGTTCTCAACCTGTGGGTCGGGACCCCATTTGGGGTCGAACGACCATTTCACGGGGGTCGCCAAACAACGCAGTCCGCCATTTTTTCCCCCTTTTCCTTAGCTGTGCTACTCCCTTTTATTCTATTGGCTTTTGAAAGCCAATAGAATAGACTCTCTTGAATAGAGTCTAATTCTATTGGCTTTCAAAAGCCAATAGGAATTGTCCAGGCTGTCTCTGCCCTGCTGAGCCTGCCAAAAGTCCCATTCTGCAAACGGTGCTGCACCAGTTGAGAAGTCCTCGACTTACGACCGGTTGAGTAGTCCTCGACTTAACGACCGGTTGGGGGTCGCGGCATTAAAAAGATTGAGAACCACTGTTCTATGAAATCTCCTAAAATCCAGTCTGAGAAGGCTGGTCTCTCCTGAATTGCCGCAATCTCAGGAGATCTCACCATCTCTGAGTATTTCAGGAGGTTTCATATTTCTTTCCAACTTTGGGAGGGACCTCCAGCAGTTGAAAGCATTGACTTTTTTCAATCTACAAAATGGATGATCTTGCTGTTATGACCCAGGTCAGGAGTAGGCAACCTGGGCTCTTTTATGACTCGTAGACTTCAACTCCCAGAATTCCTCAGCCAGCCATGCTGAGGGGAAAGGGAGAGGTTTTCAAGCTGAACCATGCTGGCTCAGGAATTCTGGGAGTTGAAGTCCACGAGTCATAAAGCGGCCTAGGCCTAGGCCAGAGGTAGGCAACCTTGGTTCTTCTATGACTCGTGGACTTCAACTCCCAGAATTCCTCAGCCAGCCATGCTGAGGGGAAAGGGAGAGGTTTCCAAGCTGACCATGCTGGCTCAGGAATTCTGGGAGTTGAAGTCCATGAATCAAAAAAGAGCCAAGATTGCCTATCTCTGGCCTAGGCCTAGGCCACTTTATGACTCGTGGACTTCAACTCCCAGAATTCCTGAGCCAGCATGGCTCAGCTTGAAAACCTCTCCCTTTCCCCTCAGCATGGCTGGCTCAGGAATTCTGGGAGTTGAAGTCCACGAGTCATAAAAGAGCCAAGGTTGCCTACCCCTGACCCGGGTCATTAAGGTAAGGCAGGCCTCAGAGAGTCCTTTATTTCTCATAACAAATGTCCCAGCCAATGGCCTCCAATGACTGGTAAGGCCCCATCCCCATGCTACCCTGAAGGCAGCCACCCTCAGTCCCCCAAATGACTGCGTATATTACAAACAAGGTCCTGTATTGTACGTGCACGCTCACAGGGCAAGGTCCCAAGTCCAGGCCAGCCAGCTAAGGGAGTCCATGAGGCAAACTATAAGGCAAAGGCAGTTCTCAGGGCAAGGCAAGGCAGAAGGCAAAAGGCAGGAGTGAAAGCCAGGGGACTACACAGTAGTGGCCAGAATTGTGGAAACCTTGCTTGGTTTCGCTGTCGAATGGATGCAGCCATTGGCGTCCCTTCAATCCATCACGGCGATGTGGACCGTTACTTAATGTGATGCTTGAATCCTGCAAGGTCTCTCTCTCTCTCCCGTTTTCTTGGTTTTGGTTTAGCGTCCCGGAAGTGGAGGGAGAAATTTTGCCAGGTTGTAGTTATAAATAAATCAATCCCTTCTTTCCCCACCCCACCCCCCGCCTCAAGTACAGCAGTGGCCAAAATTGTGGAAATCTTTTGGGAAAAGTGTCCAGTACAAATGCCACCTTTGGTTAAGTTTCCACCCATTTTTCTTCTCATTTCTTTATAACTGTAGCCTTGTTCACTTAACAATACTATTTTACATTGCTTTCTGGGTGACCAGTCAACTCTGTGCACCATGGCTTTAATTTTATTACGTTTTACAAGCTCACTCAATGAAAGAACACAAAAAAACCCAACCGACTTGATAGCCATCACATAACACCCTGACAAATGTCCTCCTCTCAGCTTCAATACAGGACATCAATAACCAGATCCTACTGTGATCTGATTGGCTCATTGCCAAAGCAAGATGACGCCTGATTGGCTCTCTAAACACTCGTGCTCATTGGCTACAATCAGATGAAGGAAAGCTACCAGATATCAGCCTAAGCAAGTTGTGCTTCCTTTTTCTGGTTATTTGGCTATAACGTTTCATAGAATACAGTACAGATAATTGAACCAACTTCGTTGCATTACATTCTTGATTAAATGATCTTTCCAGTGATATATAATTTTATGGTACTACTCAAAACAAAAGTGATGTTATTAGCCATCAAACCTCAAAAATACACTTTTCCCAAAAGGTTTCCGCAATTTTGGCCACTAGTGTAATCTAAGACAAACAATTGTTCCTGGCAAAGACTAGTCCCCCACCCTTCTCCTTAAGTTACTTTCCTCCAGATGTTCCTTGTGAGGAGGCGTGGGATGACCAAATAGCCTTGCAGCCCTTTCTCTGGACTTGCCTACACTCCACTCTCCATCATTTTTTCTCAGCTGAACCTACCTTTCTCAGGTGCGCCTACCATAAAGTCTCCCAGGTAGCTTTCCCCTTGAGTTCCCAGGGGGAAAAGTAGGACATTTCTGTAGATCAGGGGTGTCAAACTGCCAGCCCACAGGCCGTATGCGTCATGCTGAAACTGCGCCCACCCAATGGCCAGCAATGGGGGGAAAATCGCGATACGTCACGTCACGACACGTCACGTGACGTTGCGAGTTTGACACCCCTGAAATAGATAATAAAATACTTTTCTCTTACATGAAAATCCGAAATGCACAATTTCTCCATTGCCTATGTAGATACCCCAATGCTGGAAAGGCAAAACCATCTGGAACTGAATCATATCTCCCGGCTTTGGAGTGTCTCCCTTCTGGAAGATGTGTTCTATATCTTGTTTGATCCCGGCCTGTGTAGAAATACAGGGGAAGAGACTGAAATGGATTCCAATAAAGTATCAATAAAAGTTTCAATGGCGGGTAAATTAACCTGATTCTAATGATGTCTGCAAGATATTGATTTGTAGTTCAAATTCTACATTATGCTAAGATATAACTTTGGTCTCGAATTCGTGTAGACAGAGATGTTGTAGATTAATCCCTAAACCATTCTTTCTCAACCTCAGTCCTTTAAGATGGGTGGACTTCATCTCTCAGAATTCCCAGTTGGAATGCTGGCTGAGGGATTTTGGGAGTTGAAGTCCACCCATTGTAACGGTGCTCAGGTTGAGAAACAGTGCTGTAAAGCACGATTCCCCAATACAAATTGATGCGGGAACACAATCTGTGACATAGTTCGCCTATCCTATTGGCTGGGCTTTAGGTATTGCACTAAGATCTGATTCATTTTAACCTTAAATAAGCTTCAATTAGCACAGTTCACAGGACACTAAGTCACAAATCGCAGTATGAAAAGCAAAGAGGGGAAGCCAAAACATCATGTTGTGCCAAAATAAATCACCTGTTGGCTTAGAACAGTGGTTCTCAATCTTTCTAATGCCGCGACCCCATAATACAGTTCCCCATGTTGTGGTGACCCCCAACCACTTATACATCACCGGGTGCCAGGGACGTGGACAAAGAAAAGGGGGGAAAAATGGCGGACAGCCTTGTTTAGCGACCCCTGTGAAATGGTCGTTCGACCCCAAATGGGGTCCCGACCCACAGGTTGAGAACCACTGGCTTAGAATAATGTGTCGCCTAAGTTTTTAAGCTATGATATGGTTGGTTGGCTTGAATTTAGAATGAATCCTGGTTAAAGTGATCCATAAATTTACTGTATGGGTTAAGAGTGTTAGGCAAACTAAAGGTTTCATATTCAAGATTCTATTTATTAATGCTAAGACTTTATTTGAAGGAGAATCACCGTTGTTTTGCATTCCTTCATCCTCAAATTTAACCGTCACATTGTGGTTCTCCCCCATAGATGAATTCAGTGTTGAACAACGCCCCCAAATCTTGAATGCAGCAACTGGGGGAAATGATTAAATGCATGGGAAGCAGTCATAAATTCTAAAATACATGCAATTGGTTTAATATTAATTCCTTTTAGAGTTGTTCAGCAGATAGCAGCAACACCAGACTAACCTCTGCTTGATCATAGTAGCACATGGATGGGAGACCACCAGGACAAGCCCCAAACTGTAAACTAGAATGAAACATCAAAAAAAAAAAAAGACCCTGGAAAAAGGTAATTGAAAATCTCTTCCATAAGTGCAGCCCCCAAAAAAACCCTATGTGGAAAACTCCCCAAATCACCAGGAGCTGAGTTTATCCTATAGGAGAATTTACCTTTTCTTCTTTTTGGAATGTGAATTAAACCAGATCAATATTTTTTTTAACCTCTGGGTTACGGTAATGGGATCTCAGAAAAATTGAAATCTCTCTCATACAAAGATCTCACTCACCAACACATTCCAAATGGATTCCATCTCCGGATTTCTTTAAAAAAAAAAATTCTTCTTCACAATTTTCTGGGCTTCTAAGTTTCTGCCAGGAATTTCTGGTATTCTCTCTAATTACGCACAAAGAAAACAACAGACAGACTCTTTAGTTGCTTTTACCACCATTTTTACAACAACAATCACACAGAGCATCTCAAAAGATTGAAAACATCCCAACGTCCTAAAATGTAATAAATAGCCAGTTGGCTCTTCCTGGGATTTCCTTGACAGAGATTCTTATTCTGAAATGGGGCTCTAGAGGGCAGAGGAATTACATTTTATCATTCCACCTGCAAAGAGAGAAGCAATGGCTCAATCTTTGCTTCTTTCCAGGGATAAAAAAAAATCTAGTTACATCAGAGGGAGCTGGAAACACTCTCCTAAAACACACTCCTATAGAGCATTTTTTGGGGAAGGCATTCATCACAAGAAGTTCTCGGTTTGCATTCATTCAGTCCCTGTTCGAAGTTACAGGGACCCTTTAAAAAATGGATCTTTATGGACCAGTCCTCTTACTTATAACCCTCACTGCCTCCCCATGGTCACGTGATCAGAATTCAGACGCTTGGCAACTGTCTTGTACTTATGACAGCTTGCCATGTCCCAGGGTCACGTGATCCCCTTTTGCGACCTTCTGACAAAGCAAAGTCAACGGGGGAAGCCAGATTCACTTAACAACCGGCTCACTAACTTAGCAACTGTGGTGATTCGCAGCAAGAAAAGTCATAAAATGGGGCAAAACTCACTTCGTGATTTGGGGCTCGGTTGTGGTCATAAGTTGAGGGCTGCCCCTACACAACAATTTGGGAATCTCAGCTTTGAAGACTGGGAAACCGATCATCTTATTTCAAACCATCTGCTTTCTGCAATGTGATTGCCAAGCCAAATTGGGCTTCAGTTTTTGTTTCTCTTTTTAGAAGGAAGGGAAAATGAGATAAAAGGCCAACAGGAGTTGACTTGCAGGGGCAAGGAGGCCTAGATAACATCTGGCACATAGGTAAAAGACTGTTAGCAATCTGCTCTGTATTTGCCAAGCTTATCTTCAGCAAGCAGCCTTTACGGAATCAGGATTTATGTTGTTTGACTATTTCTTCACCAAATAAGATCTGAGCAAAGTTAACAGTGGGCGTGCTAGGACATTGGATAGTCTGCTTGAAAGAAGGATTTCTTCAGCTCAGTTGCTCTTAACAGGAATTAGAGCAGTGGTTCTCAACCTTTTTAATGCCACGACCCCCAACCGGTCGTAAGTCGAGGACTACTCAACCGGTCGTAAGTCGAGGACTACTCAACTGGTGCAGCACCGTTTGCAGAATGGGACTTTTGGCGGGCTCAGCAGGGCAGAGACAGCCTGGACAATTGCTATTGGCTTTTGAAAGCCAATAGAATTAGACTCTATTCAAGAGAGTGTATTCTATTGGCTTTTAAAAGCCAATAGAATAAAAGGGAGTAGCACAGCTAAGGAAAAGGGGGAAAAAATGGTGGACTGCATTGTTTGGCGACCCCCATGAAATGGTCGTTCGACCCCAAATGGGGTCCCAACCCACAGGTTGAGAACCACTGAATTAGAGGACTGGAGGCTAAAACATACGAAGAACGGTTGCAGGAATTGGGTACGTCTAGTAGTTTAATGAAGAGAAGGACTAGGCATGGCATGATAGCAGTGTTCCAATATTTGAGGGGCTGCCACAAAGAAGAGGGAGTCAAGCTATTGTCCAGCCTGAAGGCAATGGAGGGAAATTGTATGTTTGAACGAGAGCAAAAAAGGAGGTACCCACCAAATTTTTTCATTTTTTCATTTCTCTTTCCCAACTTCCTTATATTTCACATCAGCAATAACATCACAGAGAAAATGTCTCCTATATACTAACATAAGAGTCCCATAGTCGGTCCTAATTTTACACTCAAGTCACTTGACATGCTATACTTCAATGTTTGATCAGAGAGGAGAACATCTCAATCAGTTTATCAAAGGTATGTATCAGAGGGCATCTAACTTATAAAAGGAAAACTACCTCTCTCAAAATTGTGGATCTACTGTGCCCAACACCTTTTTCCATTGAGTTGAAAACATGATGGATCATCTTAAATCTTCCATTGAGCTGAGAACATGATGGATGTACTGTGCCCAACACGTTTTTCCATTGAATTGAGAACATGATGGGTCGTCCTAAATCTTCCACTGAGCTGAGAACATGATGGGTCATCCTAAAACTTCCATTGAGCTGAGAACATGATGGGTCATCCTAAAACTTCCATTGAGAACATGATGGGTCATCCTAAATCTTCCATTGAGCTGAGAACATGATGGGTCATCCTAAATCTTCCATTGAGCTGAGAACATGATGGATGTACTGTGCCCAACACCTTTTTCCATTGAATTGAGAACATGATGGGTCATCCTAAAACTTCCATTGAGTTGAGAACATGATGGGTCATCCTAAATCTTCCACTGAGTTGAGAACATGATGGGTCATCCTAAATCTTCCATTGAGCTGAGAACATGATGGATGTACTGTGCCCAACACGTTTTTCCATTGAATTGAGAACATGATGGGTCATCCTAAATCTTCCATTGAGCTGAGAACATGATGGATGTACTGTGCCCAACACATTTTTCCATTGAATTGAGAACATGATGGGTCGTCCTAAATCTTCCACTGAGTTGGGAACATGATGACTCATCCTAAATCTTCCATTGAGCTGAGAACATGATGGATTTAATGTGCCCTATACCCTTTTCCACTGAGTTGAGAACAGGATGGGTCATCCTAAATGATTTCATTTGATATGGTGGTCTACCAAATCTAGGAAACCCACAGATAGAAGGTCAAGATATATCTCCTCAACCATCTTTGCTGTGGGCACCTAGCATGCAGAAATTCTAGGCTAGAAATAAATGACTAGTAGTTCTTGGTAGATTTGCCCTCTAGAACCTTGGGTGCTTCTAAGGCCATCTAAATTAGCATCCAACACAACATCTTGCAACAACACGTTCTTCTACTCAGATCCAACTATGACATCTGAATCACTTCCCTCTTTTTAAATATATTTTACAACAACCACTTCAGCTTTTGCAACAACTTCTTCTTTGTGGTGGGACTGTCTGTTGGGGAAGTGTGGAGAATCTGCACTGTTTGAGTTTAAGCTAGAAGTTCCTAACTTCAGGGTCATAGTTGCCTTGAGTTTGGAAGAACACACCCATGCTCAATGCCATCTTTCCCAAATGAAATATGGAAAGAATAACACTGTTTTTCTTGGCAAAAAATCTTTCAACTAAAATTATGCTTCTGAATTTATTTTTGTCACTCCAAGAGAAGTTCTTCAAATGCTTCCTTGAGGTTCAGGAAGGTCATTGTCTGAACTGCAATAAGATCCGGGTTGAACTGCAGCTGATTTGATTTTTTTTTTTTTCAGTGTAATGCCTATGCAAAGCCATTGTTTGCTTTTGAGCAACACTGGGTTTGAGAAAAATGGTTACAGTTTTGATAAGGGGAAAAAAAAATAACCTGGGCAAGAAAGAACAGTGGGTCATGAAGTCTTTATGAGGTTGCCAATGCTTAAATTGATCAAATCTTGGATGATTCACTGTTTGTTCATCTCCCTTCTTCTAATTTAGCAACACATTCAGAACACTGTATCCCAAAGTGCTTTTTCACGAGGCAACTGGACTTTCTTGTTTTTCTTTGAAGACGTTTCACTTCTCATCCAAGAAGCTTCTTCAGCTCTTGTTCAGCAGCACCTTTGGGATAACTATGACCTGGATGACTGAGAATCTTCATAGACAGTCAGAGCACTGATTGAATAGGGTTGCAATAATCCACATGGCCACGAGATGGCAGCAAAACTATTTGAGCTATGGAACCACTGGTTGCCATCTAATGCTTTGCCAGATGTTTGCAGCCTAGATATGGAAGCTGTATTAAAGTGTTCTTCAAGTCAAACGATGACCTTGACCACTATCAGCACCTGTAATCAATTTCTCCTGAAGTCCTCCAGAATAGTTAGAGATGATCTCCTCCAGATAGAAATCTACAAATCTTGCTACAGCAAAGTCTTTGCTTTTTTTCCATGGTGGAATTAGTGAACTATTTAAGGGTTCTGAATAAGTAGCTACCAAAGCTTTCCCCCCCCCCCTCTTAATAAACAGTGGTTGTCTTCTGCAACAAAGAATAATAAACTGTATTTATATTGTTTTGTAAGTTCATCCTGATTTAAATCAGCAAGAAGGAATTGACAAATGTTTTGTTGCTTTCTTAATGCTTGTTCTTAGCATTCTTAGAAAGTTAAAGGACTGCAAATGTAGAAAAGGAAAAGAAAACTTAAATAACACCACACTTGGAATACTGCATCCACTTTTTTGGTTGCCACAACGTAAAAAAAGATGGCGGGACTCTGGAAAAAGTGCAGAGAAAAGCAACGGAGATGATTAGGGGACCGGAGGCTAAAACATATGAAGAACAGTTGCAGGAATTGGGTATGTCTAGTCTGATGAAAATAAGGACTAAGGGTGACATGATAGCAGTGCTCCAATATCTAAGGCAGTGATGGCGAACCTTTTAGAGACCGAGTGCCCAAACTGCAACCTAAAACCCACTTATGCATTGTCGAGTGCCGGGTGGATGTGGCCCATTGGGTGGGCGTGGCCCATTGGGTGGGCGTGGCTGCGGTGGTAACGGCAGACTGGGTGGGACTAAAAAGTTCAATCAATCAATTCCAACTTTGCAAGATCTTTTTTTTTCCCACGAGAAGTTGAAATGGACTGATTGAACCTTTTTTTTTTTTTTTGCACACGGTGGAAGTCTAAAGCGAAAAGGTTTTATAAAACCCAGCTGAAGGACTGGGGTGACGGCGTGCGTGCCCACAGAGAGGGCTCTGAGTGCCGCCTCTGGCACCCGTGCCATAGGTTCGCCACCACTGATCTATGGGTCTGTCATAAAGAAGAGGGGGGGCGTCAACCGATTTTCCAAAGCACCAGAAGGAAAGACAAGAAACAATGGATGGAAAATATCTGTGGAGATTCTCAGTCATCGAAGTCATAGTTATCCCAACGACCTAAAAGTTGATGTTCTCCAGAGTCCCAAATGTGCTTTTTTTCACAAGGCAACTGGATTTTCTTGTTTTTTCTTTGAAGACCTTTTGCTTCTCATGTGAGAAGCTTCTTCAGCTCTGACTGGATGGTGGGGAATGGAAGGATTTATACTTCTTGCAGACAGCTGGTCATTTGCACTCTTTTAGAGCAGGGGTGTCAAACTGCCGGCCTGCAGGCCGGTGGCATCATGCGGAGGCAATGCGAAAAAAGTCATGATACGTCGCGACACGTCACGTGACGCGGCGAGCTTGACACCCGTGTTTTAGAGAGTCGTTGAAGCCACTTGGAGGTTTATCTGTGTCCTCAAGGTCACCTGAGTGGTGCAAATGGGTCTGGAGCCTTCTTGGAACTGCTGAAAAGATTGTGTTGTAGACTGGAGATAGATGATGTCGTATCCCTCCCCCTCTGTTGAGAGAGGGCTATTCAATTTTGACATAGATGGCTCCTTTGGCCTCTCTTTCAAACCGGTGGTCCTCTCTGTCCAAAATGTGGACTTTTCTGCCTTCAAAGAAATTGTCTTCAAGCGAAAACAAAGGAAGTCCAGTTGCCTCTTGAAAAAGCACCTTTGCGACAAAGGCTTCATTCTTTCCTATCTAAATATTCTCCCTCCGGGTTCTGCTTTTATGTCAGTTATAACAAACGGCCGACATTTAACCAATCATTGTTGCTAGTTCTCATTTAATCAGCTCATTGCCTTTCCTTCTGCTCCGGAGAGCACTAAGGACTCCACCGTTCAACCCTAGCTACACATACTCTCTTCCCTAAAAAAATACCTAAGTGAGAAGCTAAAACACAACAGCTCTAAAGTTTTATACAGTGTAAAGCATCTATTTTAAGGAGTGTGGGGTTTTGTGGGAACTTCAAAAGCAGTTTCCTTCTGAACAGGATTCTCTCTAAAATTGTCTAAAATCTTCTTTCTTATTATGGACAGATCGGATGTTTTCCTTGGATTTTATTTCAATCTCTACACGACCACAGCCATTCAAGGAAGAATCTTACCAAAATTAAATCCTCGGGGTTTATTTAAGCCGGGCAGAGATTTTATTTGCTTGTATAAACATGAAGATAATGTGTTGTGTGTTTAGGACACAAAGAATGTGAACATTCTGGCTGTGTTTGCATGATGAAGTAAAGCAGAAAATTTGCTAATGAGGGCAGGCATTCTACCCTCTTGCACACAAACACAGATCACAGGTGGCTCCTTGTTGGTTACAAAACCTGTTCGGTGCAACTGGAGTCCTTCTGCATTTGGATAACACCACCCCATAGCGAGGATGCCAAAGTATGGATGAATCCAAGGTATCCACCAAGAATTAGGGTATATCTCATTATAAACATGTGATTTGCCTAGAATGTTAGTTGAAGAACTTGGGTGTTTGTCTTAACCTTGATAAATGTGTTATCCCAGTTATGGTTTCAACATCTGTAAATAAAGAAATGATGGGCCTTGATTCCTATATGGCCCTGGAAATATTTGTAGGCTAGTTTTACATATTTATTTACTTACATTTCATATTTCTTAACCACCCATCTCCCCCGAAAGCTGGGAGGTGCACTCCTCCTCTTCCTCTTCCTCTTCTTCCTCCTCCTCCTCCTCCTCTTCTTCTTCTTCTTCTTCTTCCTCTTCTTCTTCTTCTTCTTCTTCTTCTTCTTCTTCTTCTTCTTCTTCTTCTTCCTCTTCTTCTTCTTCTTCCTCTTCTTCTTCTTCTTCTTCTTCTTCTGCTTCCTCTTCTTCCTCTTCTTTCTTCTTTCTTCTTCCTCCTCCTCCTCTTCCTTCTCCTTCTCCTTCCCCTGTGGCTGACTATTAAGTTGTTCGCTGTTGTTTCCTTGTGCTGCCAAGCCCTCAGCTCCTAAGTACTTGATAAGTGATAAATCAGCACTCCTGTTGACTTGCGAGGGGCCCGTTTCCCAGGCTTCAATTATTTCCCTGGCTGTTTTTGTACCTGCTCGGCCGACAATCTTAGTCACTGCAAAACTGAACGTATGTCCATGTTCATTGCAATGTGATCACACAGAACAGGCCAAAGCACACTTTCTGCTGGAGAGAAATTCCCTGAGGATGGGCCCCAGCACGAATCCAAAAGCTTGGAAGATGAAACCTCTGGTCCCAGTGACCGACCCAGATTGGATCTTGCAATCTATAATATCATTTGCAGTCAGGAAACATCCATAAAGGAACCAAGACCTCTTGAGCTGAGATCATACTTGATTCAAAGACAGAAAGACAGAAAGAGAGAAAGAGAGATAAAAGCAGGTCTGCCAAGAAATTTAATTCCTTCATTTGCCAATTCACTTAAACACCAACAGGCAACCATCTGAACAGGTGATTAATATTGCAAACAAATGTTAGCCCAAAATTTCTGTCCCAAACAAGTGGCTGTCCAGTCTCTTCTTAAAAACCTCCAGTGAGCATTCACAACTTCTGGTTAATTATTCTTACGATCAGGAAATTTCTCCTTAGTACTAGGTTGCTTCTTTCCTTGATTAGTTTCCATCTATTGTTTCTTGTCTTGCTTTCTGGTGCTTTGGAGAATTGGTTGACCCCTTCTTTGTGGCAGCCTCTTAGTTGGCAACATATATTTTTGACTGTTCCTTTACTGTTAATGGTTGATCTGAAAAAAAAAAACAGAAGCTATATATCCTTTTATTATCTTCAGTATTGTTGAAGGAAAAATCTTCATCAGGGTTCAGTCCAAGCCGGGAATAAACAGCATGGCGACTGCTTTAGAAAGAAGGTTGCAGTTTATTGAAGAGGAGAACCAGACAGAAAGATGGCTCTGGAAGAAAAGAGAGAGAGAGAGAACATGTAGGGAGTGGGTTTTTATACCCTCTGGGGCTCTTGAGGTTGTTTCCTGTTCCTGTTTGAGGCTTTGTATTTCCTGTGTCATGTATTTTGACCTGAGTCTGAATGTGCCCCTTTGGCATCTGTGGGTTAATCCTATTATGTCCTGTCTTAGAGTTTGGGTGGGGTATGTAGATTTTAGATGTCTTTGTTTTTCTAAGCTTCAAGCTGGAGGGCTCCAACCTTCCTGAATGGATTATCACATCTGCATTTCTACAGAGCTGTTTTTTGTTTGGGGGAGGGAGACTGGGGTCTAATAAGAAAAACTGGGCATGCTTTTCTGTCTCTTTAAAATCCTTTGAGGAAATATAATATTCTGCCCTTTTAATATTTCCTTCTCGGGGGGGGGGGGGCTGACTCCCCACAGTATAATTAAAGCAAGTTTTTTTCTTTCTTTCTTCTTTATCTTTTTCTTTTCTTGTCACTGTTTCTCCTGTTATGTCAACACTGCAAAGTCAGCTTGGCCTTTGTTTTTTGTTTTGTTATTGAGCAAGGCATAAAGGCTTAATCACATCCCGTGAACTACTGTGACAAGGTCAGCACTGAACCTCTAGTAAAGGCTTAATAGGTGGAGGAAGTATTAATTCCGGGAAACCATTATGATGTCTTAGGCTCAAGTTTTGTAGCTCAGCTGTTATTCTATAGATCTAATATTTGGGGAGAAGAATGGATGGCAGCCAGTCACTGCTCTGAACTTCTCTGAAGTGGAAAGTCCTCCACTCAATGTGAAAAGCAGACTCTCAATGTGCCAGTCATAAAAATTGTTGTTGTTGTTAATTGCGAAGTCCTATCCTACCCATCGCAACCCCATGGACAATGTTCCTCCAGGTCTTCCTGTCCTCTACCATCTTCTGGAGTCCATTTAAGTTCATGCCTGCTGCTTCAGTGCTTCCATCCAGCCACCTCACTGTCTGTCGTCCCCTTCTTCTATTGCCCTCAATCTTTCCCAGCATTCGGCTCTTCTCCAGTGAGTCCTTCCTTCTCATTAGGTGGCCAAAGTACTTGAGCTTCAACCAGGATCTGGCCTTCTAAAGAGCAGTCGGGGTTGATCTCTTCTAGGACTGACCGGTTTGAACGCCTTGCAGTCCAGGGGACTCGCAGGAGTCTTCTCCAGCACCAGAGTTCAAAAGCCTCCATTCTTTGTCGCTCAGCCTTTCTTATGGTTCAACTTTCACATCCATTCGTAAAAATTACTGATGACTTATTTTATTTGTAAACCAGCCTTCTTCTAAGGAGCTTGAGAAATGCACTTAGGGTCAAGAAAGAGGTGGCAGGACCACCTTAAAACATGCCCAAAGCTTATGAAGAAGAAAAGAAAGCTAGAACATAGGAAGTGAGATAAGACAACGTTTCCACAAGTGGGGAAACAATCTACCTAAACCCCCCCCCAAACTCTGGAGATCCCAGTGCTTGTACTGCAAACTGAATTCAGTATCTTTCCTTTAAAGCAGGGGTTCTCAACCTTGGCAACTTTAAGACTTGTGGACTTCAACTCCCAGAATTCCTCAGCCAGCAAAGCTGGCTTAAAGTTGCCAAGGTTGAGAACCCCTGCTTTAAAAGAATAGGCTGAGTTGCTGAAGAGAGACAATCTGGGTAGACCGTCCCAAAGGTGCTGTTGAAACGGCAACTTGGACTTGTTTTTTTTTCCCTTGAAAATGTTTTGCTTCTCATCCAAGAAGCTTTTTCAGTTCAGTTGGATGAGAAGGGAAACCTTTTCAAGGGAAAAAAAAAAACACCAAGAAAGTCCATCTGTGTTTTGAAAAGCACCTCTGAGGCAATCATGGATGATTGAGAATCTCCACAGAAATCTAGTAGAATCAGTGGTGGGATTCAAATACGTGAACAACTGGTTCTCTGTGTTGAGGCCGCTTCCGGAAATCCATCCTGGGCCTGGGCAACAAAAAAATTAGCTACCGTTTCTGCCGAACTGGTGGGAACTGGCTGAATCCCACCACTGAATAGAATCCTAAAAGCATGGAGCTGATCTTGAAATGACCAAAATCAAGTATGGATTTTCGCCCTCAGTTCTTCCCTGTTTTTTTTCTCTCCACAGTCTTGGTTTCAGGCCTGTTGTCAGCCTGAGTGTTTCAATGCTTCAAATCTTCAAAGACTTTACAATGGCTCTGTAAATGAAAGAGGATCTGGGACAACTGGAATCTTTCGAGATCTCCAGGATCAAGGCATCCACTAGGTCTTCACCACAAACCAGTGAGTTTTCTAGAGTGTGCTAAACATCTAAAAAGGGCATAATATTGGAAATATCTTCGTTCAAATCGACAGACGAAGCGATGCCTGTTGTTGCACTGTCTCCTTCCTCGTATAGAAATCTACTTTTCTGCGAACACTTATCAAGTAGAACTTTCAGTTACAACTCAAGGACACCAAGTGAGTTTTGTATTAGCAGATCAACAAAATTCCTCCACCCACGTGGATAGTCAATAATTAGTTAATTTTAAATGGACTAATCTGAAATACAGGACGTCCTCGACCATGTAGTGGTCGAAATTGCAACAGCATTGGAAAGAAGTGACTTATGACCGTTTTTTCACCCTTACGACTGCTGAGGCATCCCCACCTTGGTCACACAAGCAAAATCCAGACGCTTGGCAACTGACTCATATTTACGACAGTTGCAGTGTCCCGGGGAATCATGTGATCCTCTTTTGCGACCTTCTGACAAGCAAGGTCAATGGGGGGAAGGCAGATTCACTTAACAACCGTGTGACTAATTTAAACAGATGCAGGGATTCACTTAACAACGGTGGCAAGAAAGGTTGTAAAATGGGGCAAGCTTCACTTAATAAATGTCTCACTTAACAACAACAAATTTGGGCTCAATTGTGGTCGTAGGTCAAGGACTACCTATGACAGTGGTGGCGAACCTATGGCATGGGTGCCAGAGGCGGCACTTGGAGCCCTCTCTGTGGGCACATGTGCCGTTGCCCCAGCCTCGCCTCCGCTGGTGACCCCCTCCTCTCCAGCAGCCCCCCTGAAGGAGAGTCACCCCCGAGTGTGGCCCACGCGGAGCGGCGCAGCCAAGGACATGGCAGCCAGGCAGCGTAGACAAGACTCTGCCCTCACGCCCCATCGTGCACAGCTGATGCTGCGGGACGCGGGCACAGAGCGTGGCCGCCGTGGCACTGCTGGGCAATCTGTGGCGGGCCCTGGAGGCGGTGAGTGGCCCTGCGGGCAGGCGGGGTGGGGGCAGAAGCGGGGCAGGGAGTAGAGCAGGGGCGGGGCCAGTTTTTGGGCACTCAGTCCCTAAAAGGTTCGCCATCACTGACCTATGATCTTCTGCCAGTTGACCTAAGCTTAAAATAAATAAATAAATAATTCCAACCGACAGTTGAGCCACTGGATGTAATGGTTAATTTTCAACTGCCTTTTCCTGGTTGCTCTGGAGCACTTCAAATTATGCAACGTGAAAGCACCCACAAAAACCATCTAGGCCTCTGGTGCTTTTCTTTGCACATCCCAAGCAGGACTGTGATTCATTCCCATGGTTAGCTGGCTAAATCATCATCCCTGAAATTGGATGCTTTGCATGGGAATCAACAATGACCTTATTGTTATTTCATTCTTCAAAATGAAAAAGGTCTTCTGCAGTCACGACATAAGCCTAAGACCTAATTATGCGCTCTCAAAAAGCAGCGCAACAGATACACGAGGGTGATATATATATATATTTCTATTTATTCCGGACCTTACGAAGGGAGAGGATGGGGGATGCCGGTTAGGTGCAACGCCGAAACGTATATCCCTGGGGACATCTGTTGCTCCCGCGGCTGAACAACGGGGGCCGCGGGTCAACCCGTATGACATGCTGGGGGCTGTTGTGAGAGGCGGGAGGATGGATGCCGTCAGGGATGGGGGTTGTATGAATACCAGAAGAATGGAAGGAAAAAGTATGTTGGACAACGAGGGTTGATGCAGGATCCCTAAGGCGAAACCTCGTCGTAGAGAAAGTAAAAATGATTACGATATACATCAAAGGGGTGGAGGTGGAAAGTGCCCCAAAGAGTATGAGAAGAAGAATCAATCCAAGGACGAGATGTGCACCCCGACCTGGGGAAACATGGGATGCCCCCCTGATTTACGAACACGAAAAAAGGGAGAGGTGGGTGGTAATACACACGTAGGTAAAGGATGCAAGGACAAACCAATTGATTTTGTAAGTGAGGCAAGGATTGATTGGCCGGGACCTATCACGAGGTCCAGGAGCCAAGCGCAGACGCAGTTACATTTATAAGTAAGTTCTCCCATCGACCTGCTTATACCCTGACGATGATGGCAGTTAATAATATGTGACCACCAGGAGAATTTAAGTAAGAAAATACTTTACTAAAAACCGCCAAGCTTTCATTGGGAACTCCCAACATCGTCAGGGCTAAAAAGCCAGTTTAACAAAGATGACTTAAATAGGTTTGGCTGACATTTGCACCTGGCTCTTAGACTGCGTCACTGGCCCTGGCCGGTCAATTTGTGTTCCAGGTCCGAAAGAACGACAGAAGAGAACGCAACAGAAACGAAACATCTGGAACACAAATTGACCGGCCAGGGCCGGTGACGCAGTCTAAGAGCCAGGTGCAAATGTCAGCCAAACCTATTTAAGTCATCTTTGTTAAACTGGCTTTTTAGCCCTGACGATGTTGGGAGTTCCCAACGAAAGCTTGGCGGTTTTTAGTAATATATATATAGTTAGTTAGTTAGTTAGTTAGCTAGCTAGCTAGCTAGCTAGCTAGCTATATGGGTGAAAATCCGACTCTTGGGCATATCCATACTATATAAAACAAATAAATAGTGATCACCAAGAGAATAAATAGAAATATATATATATATATATTATAATTATTTAAAAAATTCCATTTCTATATTGAACAGTGTGCTGTCTAGGTATACAAGTATTAAGATATAATAATCATCACGTTCATAATGATCTTACCAAGATACAATCATATACTAAGAAATAGCAATCAAAATATTAAAAATAGCATTACCCACCTTAACGTTCTGTAACAATCAAATTATTTACTCATCCATTATAAGTCTTGTTTACATAATCTACATATTCTCATATCTCCAACTTTCTAACCTCTGTTTTTGTCAACTAACCCCTGGTAAAATAAGCATCAGAATGCAACTCCTCCATTGGTTCTGCTGCTTGTTTTGGGTCAAAGAGGCCACCATTAACATTAAACTAAAATTCTAGATTTCTCGCTCGTTTTCTGTGTATTTTTCTCATCTGTCTGCCCCGTAGCTCGGGAAAAAAAAGGGGAATTTAAGAAAGAGTGGGTTGAATGATTCATTTTAGTCTCTTACGCACTCTCTCTCCCTTCCTCTCTTTTTAAACCTGTGGTCACAAGGGCATGAGAAAAAGGACAAGCAAGGGTTTCAAAATCCTAAACATTTCTAGAAATGGTAGATAGATAAGCTAGTAGAGAATAGCGTGCACAAATTCTCTCTGGACTAGGAACCACCGCTTCTTACCTCACCAAGCCAAATGGAGGAATGTACCAGCCGTTTTGCTAAGAAAAATCTATTTTCCAACAACGTTCAGAAATTGGTGTCCTCTTTGCTCCCTCAGCTTGGTGTTTTGCTTGCAGTTGTTTCATTAACCCACTATGTAACATCATTAGAGTGAGGATATGTGGGGCTCCTGGACTACCTCCTTTCGTTTGATGGACAGGTAGACCAACAAATCAGAGGAACACCCATGGGTTCACCGCTCTCAGGACTCATGGCAGAAAATGCAGTGCAGTGTCTAGAAACTGTAACACTCTTGCAATAAAAACTACGGAACTGGTGTGTGGACAACACCTGCCAAAACTGGTGTGTGGATAACACCTTCCCCAAAAAAGCTTGCCTTGAGTTGGTTTAATGGGAGTTTTGTTTGTTTGGAGCAAAGTGCCCCTTTGGTTTTTCACATCGCTCCTATGGAGGAAGGGCAGGATAAAAATAAAGCAGACATAATAATCGGTTTGTGTGGCAAATTTAAGAAAATGAAGAGGGTAAAAAGAGGAAGTTGTCAAGATCGCGGGCATGCTAACAATGGAAATCCTGAAGAACGGAAAAAGGAAAAGCAGATTTTTGACCATACAGATTTTTGCCTATGCAGGTAAGATCTAGACCAGACATGTCAAACACAAGGCCTGGGGGCCGAATGCAGCCCACGAAGTGGTGTCATGCAGCCCGCGAAGCCATCCTGGAAACAGTGAGGGAACGGCCCCTGCTACCTTGGCCCTGGCCCAGGCCGGCCGGGAGCCAATGTACAATTTTGTGGTGGCCATCTATGCTGAAACGCATTCGGTCTTAGCTCCACAAGGCCGTCTGGAAACAGCGAGGAACCAGCCCCTGCCGTGTCAGCCCACCCCCCTGGGTGCATGCTGGGGAGGTGTCCCCCTTTGTGAGGAATGAAGAAATGGACCATACCTTGGCGCTTGCCCCGGTCCCCCCCCCCTTCTGCCAGAGACCCTTAGATCTGTCCCACTCCTGCCCAGGCCCCCACAGGCACCCTTGACGCGAACAATGTAGAGCTGACCACACCCACCCTGTAGGCCACACCCACTCCATCCACACCCACCCTGTAGGCCACACCCACCTGGCCCCCCGAGGGCAACCGCAATGCTGATGCGGCTCTCAATGAAATTGAGTTTGACACCCCTGATCTAGACTTACAACAGTTCATTTAGTGACCGTTCAAAGTCACAACGGCACTGAAAAAAAGGGACTTATGACCGTTTTTCACACTTACAATTGTTGCAGCACCCCAAAAGTCACGTGATCAAAATCCAGACGCTTGGCCACTGGCTCGTGTTTATGACGCTCGCAGCGTCCCGGGATCACATGATCCCCTTTTGTGACCTCCTGACAAGCACAGTCAATGGGGGGAAGCCCGATTCACTTAGCAAGCATGTGACTATCTTAACCACTGCAGTTTCTTCCCTTAACCACTGTGGCAAGAAAAACTGTAAAATGGGCCCAGACTCACTTAACAAATGTTTCCCTTAGCAAACAGAAATTTCAGGCTCAACTGTAAGTCAAGGATTACTTGTACTTGCTTGACAGGGGTAACTATAGAAATTGAATGAATGAATGAATGAGTACAGAAATATAGAAATACGGAAATAAACTTGAGATGGGTAACTATAGAAATTAAATGAATGAATGAATAAGTAAATAAATAAGTGAATAAATAAATAAATACAGAAATAAATACAGAAATAAACTTGCTCGAGATGGATAACTATAGAAATTGAATGAATGAATGAATGAATGAATGAAAGAGAATGAATGAATGAAAGAAAGAAAGAATGAATGAATACAGACATAAACTTCCTCAAGATGGGTAACTATAGAAATTAAATGAATGAATGAATGAATAAATAAATACAGAAATACAGACATAAACTTCCTCAAGATGGGTAACTATAGAAATTAAATGAATGAATGAATACAGAAATAAACTTGCTTGAGATGGATAACTATAGAAATTGAATGAATGAATGAATGAATGAATAAAAGAGAATGAATGAATGAATGAATGAATGAATACAGAAATAAACTTGCTCGAGATGGGTAACTATAGAAATTGAATGAATGAATAAATGAGTGAGTGAATAAATAAATAAATAAATAAATAAACTTGCTTGAGATGGGTAACTATAGAAATTGAATAAATAAAGAAATACAGAAATACAGAAAGAAATAGGACTTTATCACTGGCAGAAAATCACTGACATGTGATACAAGTATCACCTAGGCCAGTAATCTAGATTACACCTTCTCTAAATTATTAAAAAAAAATGTTCTGGAAGATTCTTGGTGACCAAACACACAATGGTGAACTGGGACTGGTGCTTATAGGCTCTGCTGATAGCCGCAGCACATAGGCCGATTGGGACTTGGTGTATAAAATCTGTAAGTGTCAACAGTATGGAATGAAATGAATGAAACCGCGACAGGATGTGTATTTGTGACACCATAATTGGGTGGAACCATGGATATCCACGGGGAGGCATCAAAATGATGACACGTATATGGTGAAATAATAATACAAGTGCTGGGAATAAATAATGGCATCAGGCATCATAATGCAAGGACATCACTAATTACTTCTTGTGACCAAATCATTGTGCGTCATAATTTTGACATCACAGTTTATTGGTGGACACCACTGAATGGAGCTGAACTTGTCAGGTTAATGATGAATAAACCAACTAAAATAACTTGCCTTAAGGTACAAGCTGGTGCCATCCAAGCTGTATAATTAAAAGTAGAAATTAATTCAGAATGTTTTTTCCCTAAAAACCTCATTTCTGTTTCTTTGACCATCACAGGACTGGAAAATAGAAGAGGAGCATTGGGGAAAAGAGGGATGACTTGAGGGGGAAAGTTTCAACTTTCTGAATGAATGCAATTCAGAGAAGATTGTCTAGAACAGGGCTTTTCAACCAGTGGTACAGGTACCACCTATGGTACATTGGCACCTGGCAGGTGGTACACGGCCATCCTAGAAAAATAGCGGGGGAGGGGAATGAGCTGAACTGGTGGCAGCACCGCACAAGCTTGAGCGAGAGATGGCTGGAGCTGCAGGGCTGTCAGGGCTCAGCGGAAGCGCTAGGATCAGTGCCACTTTCTAGCTGATTGGTGCTTCTTCAGGGCTGTCAGGGCTCAGTGGAAGCGCCAGGATCAGCACCAGGCTCCAGCTGTAGCTCGGCGCTGATCCTGGTGCTTCTGCTGAGTCCAGAAGAAGCACCAATCAGCTGGAATGTTGCAGCATCTCCAGGGTCTTGTGATTTACATTCAGATGCTTGGCAACTGATTCATATTTATTACGATCACAGTGTCCCAGGGTCATGTGAAGTGACCACAGCCTGCTGCAACCACCCAGCAGATGGGGGGAATAAAAACCAAACACCCCCCTACCCCTGTTGCCAATCCTCAACAGAAATGCTCACAACAATGAAAACCTCGGACAGGAGGAAGAGTACCACCGGGCGGGCAGGCGTCTTGCTCAGTTGTGGCTTGGGGGGCACTTTTTTCAGTGCCATTGTAACTTCAAACAGTCACTAAGCAAACTGTTGTAAGTCGAGGACTACCTGTACTTTATCACTTTTTTCCTTTTTTTGGTCATCTAGTTTTTGACACCTTGCTAGGCGACTGGTGGTCCTCGGATGTTGCCACATCCTAAAAGTGGTACAATGGGTGAAAAGGTTGAAAAACCCTGGTCTAGAAAAAGTTGGTTGAACTTTGGGCAAATTGAAGACCTTCTGAATAGACAGGGTCACTGTTAAGCCCAGTTCGTTTTGAATTCATGGGTTAAGCATGTTTTAAAATTTTCATTTGTGGTGTAGGAATGAATGTCTATATGGAGATTCTCAGTCATCCAGGTCAGAGTTGTCCCAAAGATGCTTTTTTCCCCCCAAAGGCAATTGGACTTTCTTGGTTTTTTTTTTCCTCTGAAAACATTTTGCTTCTCATTCTCACTTTTTGGATGAGAAATGAAACATTTTCAAAGGAAAAAAAACACACAAAGTCCAATTGCCTTTTGGGGGGGAAAAAAAAGCACCTTTGGGACAACCCTTACCTGTATGATGGAGAATCTCCTAGTGACCTAGTCATTCGTTCTTGCGCCATGAATGAAGATTTTAAAACAAGCCACGAATTCAAAATAAACCGTGCTAAAAGTCACCAAGTTTATTCAATGAGTCACCAATTTGCACCTTCGGGACACAGCGTTGAGTCTGGCCTGATAGCTACCAGCAGGCAAATGCCTGGAGTTATGCTGCCAGTTGCAAGGTCTGCAAGAGGCAAAGGACGATGGGAAAAAGGAAAGCGAGGGAAGGAGGGTGGGTGAAAGGGAAATGAAAGGGATGCGAGGAGCGAGACAAGAACCAACCAATCAGAATAGAGCTGGAAGGGACCTTGGAGATCTTCTAAATCTACTTCAACCCCCTGCCCAAGCAGGAGACCCTATCACAATGGTGGCGAACTTATGGCACGGGTGCCAGAGGCGGCACTCAGAGCCCTCTTTGTGGGCACGCGTGCCATCGCCCCAGTCCTAGGCCTTCAGCTGGGTTTTATAAAACCTTTTCGCTTTAGGCCTCCGCCGCCGTGCGCAAAACAAAAAAAAAAAGGTTCAATTAGTCAATTTCAACTTGCAGGGAAAAAAAAGATCTCGCAAAGTTGGAATTGATTGATTGAACTTTTTAGTCCCACCCAATCTGCCGTTACCACCGCAGCCACGCCCACCCAATGGGCCACACCCACCCGGCACTCTACGATGCATAAGTGGGTTTTGGGTTGCAGTTTATTTATTTATGAAACTTATATACCGCTTTAAGTGCAAGCACTCTCTAAGCGGTGTACACCAGTAAGCAATGTATATATATATATTTACATTGCCCCCAACAATCTGGGTCCTCATTTTACCTACCCTGGAAGGATGGAAGGCTGAGTCAACCTTGAGCCAGTGAGATTTGAACCGCTGACCTGCTGAACACAGTTAGCTAAAGTGGCCTGCAGTACTGCACTCTAACTGCCACCTCGGCGCAGTTTGGGCACTCGGTCTCTAAAAGGTTTGCCATCACTGCCCTATCATCTCAGACCAATGGTGGTCCAGTCTCTTCTTCAAAGCCTCCAGTGAAGCACTCACAACTTCTGGAGGCAGGTTGTTCCACTGGTTCATTGTCCTCACTATCTATTAGGAAGTTTCTCCTTAATTCCAGGTTGCTTCTCTCGAAGAAACTGAATTCAGAGGGGTTCTCCCCAAACGCCATTCACTCCTTCTACTCTGCTTGGCTTTCTGATTCTTGCCAACCCGGATTTTCACTTCATCCCCGCTTCTCGTTTGCCAGCTCTAGGGCGTCTTTCCCAAAGGGGGTCGGTTCGCAGGAGGAGAAACGCGGGAGGGGAATCCAAACTCAATCTAAACGCCGTTTGGCTCCCGAACTGAGGCGCCAAAGCGCTTTTACGCAAAGATGCCAAGAAGACCCAATCGATCTCTCTGCCCCCCATTCTTTGTCTTAGGGGGACCACAAGTCTCAATGCAAAGCTTTTCTTTCTTTCTTTTTCTTCTTTCTCGCTTCCTTTCTCTTTCTCTCGTTCTTTCTTTTTCTCTGTCTTTTTCTCTCTTCTTCTTTTTCTCACGCTTCCTTTCTTTCCCGGCTTTCTTTTTCTCCCCGTTCTCTCCCTCTCCTTTTTCTTTCTATTCCCTTTTCTCTCTCGTTCTTTCGCTTTTCTTTCCCGTTCTTTCTCTCCTCTCTTTTCTTCTCTCTCCCTCCCTATCTCTCTCTCTCTCTCCAAAGTGAGGAGGGGCAACAGTGCGCGGGGATCACTTCTCCTTCCTCTTCCAAGCTCCGGCCCCGCAACCGGCATCTCCCCGCCGCGGCACTGCCGCAGCTCGCGTGGCTCAGCCTCCGGCGACGGCGGGAAGCCAATCGGCGGCGGCGGCGGCAGGCCCACCTTCTCAACTCCCCCCCCCCTTTGGGGGCCGAAGCTCCTTCCTCTCGCGAGAGCCGGCTAGTAAACAGCCCGCCGCCGTCGCCGCTGCTGCTTGCGCTCCATCCTCCCTTCCCGGCGCAGGGCGAGCCAGCGGTGCAGGCGAGGAAAGCGGCCGGCTTGCAGGCGGGGAGCGCAGCCAGCCGGCCAGGCGCGTGGAGGTGAGCGCGAAGGGGGCTGCCCAGCCAACTCGCCGCCCGGGCAAGGGCAAAAGGAGAGCAGGAGGAGGAGGAGGAGGAGGCGCGCTCCCGGGGTACCCAAGCCGTGTCTCCAACGGGGCGCACACAGCAGCGCTGAGCCCGGTTCCAGGCACGAGTTGAGGCCGGGCCAGCTCTGGATGGGGGTGGGGGGGGGTCTGTCCAGAGAGAAGGAGAAGAAGGAGGAAGAGGAGGAGGAAGAGAAGGAAGGAGGAGAAGGAGAAGGACGCTGTCCAGAGCGAAGCGCAACCGGGGTGCCCCGTGCGCCCTTCTTGCTTCTGCCTTTTGGTGTCGCTGGGAAGGATGCGCCCGGCGCCGGAAAGCTTCGGGGGCTTGGGTGGCTGGGGCAAAGGGTGGGTGCCTGGCCAGGAGGGGTTCTTTCTGGGCTCCAAGCGAAGAGCAGACGGGCCTTCCTCCCCGGGCCAGCGAAAGGGCAAGGCGCGGTGCCTGGCCTACTCTCCGCGCGTCCGGATCCCGATCCGGATTCGCCTCCGGTTAGGACAGTGTTTCTCAACCTTGACCATTTTAAGGCATGTTGACTTCAACTCCCAGAATTCCACAGCCAGCATTGCTGGCTGTGGAATTCTGGGAGTTGAAGTCCACATGCCTTAAAATGGTCAAGGTTGAGAAATACTGGGTTAGGAGAACCGGGCCGGGCGTGGGTGGTAGTGGTGATGAACTTCTTCCCGCGGCCAGTTGTTGGAAAGCGGTCCCCAGCTGCTAACATGGCTGTTGCTGAAATCCAAGACTATATATAGAAAGAAATGAATGGCAGAGAGAGAGAGAGCGCGAGCGATTGTGCCAAGTCACTTTCCGTTTCACCGGCAAGCTGGCAGAGATGTGTAGGAGAATCGTTGGTGGCGGTTGCTTGGCCTCTCTAGGGATTTGCAGAGGAGACTTTCTGGTTGGGGGTGGGGGGGGTGACTCTGAGAGTGGGTTATTTCCAGGCTTAGGAGTTAATAAGTGGCTGGGTTCACAAGCCTTACCTCTAATTACCTGGACCTTGAGGTCACTTGAGGTCTGACCTTGATGTGAATCATATAGAATAGAATAACAGAGATGGAAGGGACCTTGGGGGGGGGTCTTCTAGTCCAGGGGTCCCCAACTCCCCCCCACGGTCCGTGGATCAGTAGTGGGCCGTGGCATGCCAGCAACCGGTCCACACAAACAAGCAAAGCCCCATCCACGAGAGATGCAGGCAGCACACAAAACCACGCACCCTCCGGTCTGCGGAAAAATCTCTCTCCGCAGAACTGGTGCCCAAAAGGTTGGGGACCTCTGTTCTAGTCCAACCCCCTGCTCAGGCAGGAAACCCTATGCCATTTCAGACAAATGGCTGTCCAGTCTCTTCTTAAAAACTTCCAGTGTTGGCGCATTCACCGCTTCTGGAGGCAGGTTGTTCCACTGGTTAATTGTTCTCACTGTCAGGAAGTTTCTTCTTAGTTCTAGGTTGCTTCTCTCTTTGGTTAGTTTCCATCCGTTGCTTCTTGTCCTGCCTTCAGGCGCCTTGGAGAATAGCTTGACTCCCTCTTCTTTGTGGCAGCCCCTGAGATACTGGAAGACTGCTATCATGTCCCCCCTCGTCCTTCTCTTCATTAAACTAGACATACCCATTTCCAGCAACCGTTCCTTATATGTTTTAGCCTCCAGTCCCCTGATCCTCTTTGTTGCTCTTCTCTGCACTCTTTCTAGAGTCTCAACATCTTTTTTTACATCGTGGTGACCAAATCATGAACTAGCATGGGGTCTGGATTCCCATCATTTTCAGAATCAACCACAACATTATCTGACTCTGAACTATCATGCTTGCCTTATCCCACATCCTCTTTTGGGGTGTGTGTGAGCTTTACTGATTGCAGGAAGCTTGCTTTGAATTGGCCACGATAGTCAAAGATTTAAACGAACTCTGATTAAAAAAAATCCCTTCCTCTTCACTAGGACCCGCCAGTATTTTCTACTGATAGGAAAAGTTCCAGAGAGCAGCGTTTGGTTGCCCAATAATATGCAGCCGTGATAGGAATTGTCTACTCACTTAGGTGGTGGATCATTTTAGGAATCCCGTCTTGGAAATGGTAAAGGGAGCCTGGCTTGCAAAATAAGTCAGGTTTTGCATTTAAAAGTGTCTGGCATGAGACATCTATAGACACTGAAGCAAAGGCTGAGTGATTCTCTTATCTATCTCCAAGTTGGATCTTTCTATCTGTCTGTCTATCTATCCATCAGTCTATCTGTCTCTATCTTTATTTCTATCATCTCTACCTTTATCTGCCTATCTATCTATTATCTATCTATCTATCTATCTATCTATATCTTTATCATTATCTATCTCTCTATATCTCTACCTTTATCATTTCTGTCTGCCTATCTGTCTATTATCATCTCTCCTCTATCTATCATCTATCTATCTATCTATCTATCTATCTATCTATCTATCTATCTATCTATCTATCTATCTATCTATCTATCTCAGCTGTCTGCCTGCCTATCCATATCTATGTATAGTTTCTCCCTCTCTTGTGTCTCTTTCCATCCATCCATCCTTTGTCAACCTCAGCCACGTGAAAATATGTGGACTTGTAACTTTTTATTTCACATTAATTCCGAACTGTTTTTACAAGTAGTCTTTTATTTACAACTGTTAGCCTCCCGACCATTCAAAGTTACACTGACATTGAAAAAAGGGATTTATAACTGGTATTCACAAGATTGTTGCAGGCTCCCTGTGGTCACATGATCAAAATTCAGAGGCTCGGCAACTGGCATGTACTAATGATGGTTGCAGTGTCCTGGGGTCACATGATCCTCTTTTGCGACCTTCCGATAAGCACAGTTAATGGGGAAGCCAGATTCACTTAACAACCATGTGACTAACTTAACAACTGCAGGGATTCACTTAACAACAGTGGCAAGAAAAGCTGTAAAATGGGGCAAGATTCACTTAATAACTGTCTTGTTTAGCAATGGAAATTTTGGACTCAGTTATGTTCGTAAGTTGAGGACTACCTGTATTTTTATATTGAGCCTTATAATTGCAAGGAATTTATCTGCTGTGGTTAGGACATTGTTTAAAGAGAACGTGCGTATAGGAAGTAGTTTTGTAAACATTTTTATTTTGCACTTGGAACAATGTTGTTTTCCTTGCCTTTTTTTTTTTCAAAAGAGTGAGAAATGTTTTAATTTGAAAGTGTATCCACAAAGACCCTTAGCTAACTGACGCTTTAAAAGAAACAGGATAATTATTTCAAATGCAATATTCATCAGTCAGATGGAGAGTCAGCCGGCATTATTTAGGAAACTTGTTTGGGTTTGTTGACTGAGTAGAAATTTTACGTATCTTTGGAAATAAGGATTGGCATAAATGAAGCAAACCATTGAAAACAAAAATCGTTTAATTGTGGTTGTCTGAATGCATTTCGAGATTGGCTAGAGATTGGGAATAATTATATTTCTTCACAATAAGACTTCTGTAAATAAACAAGACAATAAAAGAAAGTATTTATAGCTCAGGGTTGAAACAAGACAATCAAAGTTTTAATGAGCCAATTTGGTCTAGTGCAGTGGTTCTCAACCTTTCTAATGCCGCGACCCCATAATACAGTTCCCCATGTTGTGGTGATCCCGAACCACTTATACATCACCGGGTGCCAGGGGCGTGGCCAAAGAAAAGGGGGGAAAAAATGGCGGACAGCCTTGTTTGGTGACCCACGTGAAATGGTCGTTCGACCCCAAATGGGGTCCCGACCCACAGGTTGAGAACCACTGGTCTAGTGGTTAAGGTACTGGACTAGAAAGCA
This sequence comes from Crotalus tigris, assembly GCF_016545835.1. Lineage (NCBI taxonomy): Eukaryota > Metazoa > Chordata > Lepidosauria > Squamata > Viperidae > Crotalus > Crotalus tigris. The sequence goes on from NW_024097056.1 coordinate 49,003, forward strand.
AGATACTGTGAGTTCAAATCCCCCCTTATCCATGAAAGCCAGCTGGGTGATTTTGGGCCAATCACCAGGAGATGGTGAGTTCTAGTCCCACCTTAGGCATGAAAGCCAACTGGACGACTTTGGGCCAATCACCAGGAGACAGTGAGTTCTAGTCCCACCTTAGGCATGAAAGCCACCTGGACGATTTTCAGCCAATCACCAGGAGACAGTGAGTTCTAGTCCCGCCTTAGGCATGAAAGCCATCTGGGTGACTTTGGTCCAAACACCAGGATATGGTGAGTGCTAGTTCTGCTTTAGGCATGAGAGCCATCTGGGTGACTTTGGGCCAATCATCAGGAGATGGTGAGTTCTAGTCCCGCCTTAGGCATGAAAGCCAGCTGGACGATTTTCAGCCAATCACCAGAAGACTCTGAGTTCTAGTCCTGCCTTGGTCATGAAAGCTGGCTAGGTGACCTTGGGCCAGTCACTGCCTCTCTTTTAGATCAACTCACCTCATAGGGTTGTGGGGAAAATATGAGGAGGATGTGTGTTGGGTATGTTCTCTGCCTTGAGTTATTTGTAAAAATAATAAATGTGGGGTATAAATAAACAGAGGCTATATAAAGGAGTAAAGACAAAGAAAATAAACGATAGAAAATAAGAGTTAAGAAAGCCTTGCCACGGATATTGTTGTTTTGAATCATCTTTTGAAGCCCTCTCATCCAGAAATCCTTTTTGTTACAGATAGGAATAAGGAATGATTTTATCGAGAAAGTCCATATGTCTGTCTTGCGCTTCTCGGAGATACTGTGAATTGAATCTTGGCACCTTCTAGGTGTTTGAATGATGAGTTGCAAAACTCCATTCTTATAAGAAAAGGGTTTTTTTTAAAAAAAAAAAACAACACATAGAATTTGAGGAGAAGATCTGATATAGGAACTATGATCTGAATCGTTCAGTTTGTGTATGATTCCACCGGTGTTGAAATGCAGTGGGAATTTTGGCCACTGCCAGTGCAAGTTGGAGGCCGTTGTGATGTGTGAAGAAGGCCTTTGGACATTTTTTTTTTTTTCTGTCTTTCTGATTGCCAACAGGAACAAACAAAAGAGGCCTTTTCTTGTAGACTTCGCTGAAAACAAAAGAGCAATTGGGTAAGGCAATCCTTCTGAAGCTCCGATTGTCATTTAAAATGGAGTTTATTTGTCATTTGATCCTACCTTAGGCTTGCGTTTGCAGTGTTCCAATATTTGAGGGGCTGTCACAAAGGGGGGGGGGGGAGTGTCAGTCTATTCTCCAAAGCACCTGAAGGCAGGAAAGAAGCAACGGGCGGAAACTAATCAAGGACAGAAGCAACCTAGAACTAAGGACAAATTTCCTGAGAGAGAACAATAAACCAGTGGAACGGGTTGTGGGTGCTCCATCGCTGGAGATTTTTAAGAAGAGACAGGACAACCATTTGTCTGAAATGGTACAGGATCCCCTACTTGAGCAGGAGGTTGGACTAGAAGATCTCCAAGGCCCCTTCCCACTCTGTTAATCTGTTCTGTTTACTTCCAAAGAAATACTTCCGCAATACTAGTGCAACTAAAATTTAAGAGAATGGATGTGACGTGGATTTCAAAGAAATAGTTCGTTGGATCAGCCCTTAACCATCCACGGATCTTGCAGAAATATTGAATTCTCTTTCCCTATTTGAAAATGACACTGGCTGGGGCTATCTGAAATGTCTAGAGAGTTTAAAAGTCATCAATAAAGGCTGATTTAAAGGAAACTTTAAATCTTGGTGCCGGTGAATTTATGAGAGGTACTGGCTGAGTTCAGACACTGAACTAAGCCATAACTCTGAGTTTAATTTACCATGTTTCTCCACTCGAAAAACATGGTTGATTGCATGTTAGGAACTCAGCCAGTGTGATTCCTGCCTTTAACTCAGTTCGTTCACAAGGGGCCTTGTGTTTCCCCACAGAACAGGAGTTGTGTGCGGTATGTTGTGTTGAGAAAGAGGGAGTGATCCAAAATCTCTCAGGAAGCTTTCAAGACTGAGAGTGGATTATAGGCTCCAGGTTGCACAGATTAAACCTACTTGCCTTGTATTGTTTCTCCGACATGAAACCGGTTCTCCTTGTTGATTCCCCTTTTATCATTGGGTATGTGGTATTTTTATGCTGGAGAAGGGAGATAAATTTATATGGGCTCTCCCATTAAGATTTTTCTTATCGATAAACCGTGAGCATCACTAAGGAAAAGCAGATAGCTAAGTGGCTGAGAGGGACAATGTTATTATTATTGCACCTTCCAAATTAATTTTCCAGGGCTGAATAGCTGCAATGATGCCAAGTTAAACCCAGGTTTAGATGTTTGCATTCCAGAAGTAATGGGAGACGAAGTATTTTTGGGATGTATGAAAAGACGGTGTGGCTTTTATTGAATTAAACCATGGGAGACACTCAGCCCATTTGATAATGGCGGAATATTTGAAAATAAGGGGGGAAGTGCAGCTTACTCATTTAGAAGGGTGTTTCTCAGCCTCAACAATTTTAAGACGAGAGGACTAACTCCCAGAAATCCCCAGGCTGACTGGGAATTCTGGGAGTCGAAGTCCACACATCCCAAAATTGCAGAATTTGAGACACATGGGTTTGGAAGTACATTGCCATTATAGTTCTGTATCCAGCTTTATACATAGTCGATCTGAAAGTATTTAGTATAATTTATAATCTAATGTTTATTTAACTGGTTTGTTTCCAAGTGGGTGGCCTGTATTTAATTTTGATAGCAGGGCAGGATCCAGGTGCTGAACCCAAATGTAGAGTCAGGAACAATTGACATAGGCCACGGGTAGGCAACCTTGGGTCTTTTATGACTCGTGGACTTCAACTCCCAGAATTCCTGAGCCAGCCATGCTGAGGGGAAAGGGAGAGGTTTCCAAGCTGAGCCATGCTGGCTCAGGAATTCTGGGAGTTGAAGTCCACGGGTCTTGCCAAGGTTGAAGACCCCTGATATAGGACAGGGATGGGGAACCTTGGTTCTTTTATTATTCGTGGACTTCAACTCCCAGAATTCCTGAGCCAGCCATGCTGAGGGGAAAGGGAGAGGTTTCCAAGCTGAGCCATACTGGCTCAGGAATTCTGGGAGTTGAAGTCCACGAATCATAAAGGAGCCAAGGTTGCCTACCCCTGACATAGGAGCTGCTAACCCATCTGGTCCATATTTGAAGTCCTTTCACCTCCATCGTTTCTTTACAAACTTAATTCATAAATAGTTGGCACTTTCAAATTTGCCTTATGATTGTACCGGTAGTCCTCAACTTACAACAGTTCATTTAGTGACCGTTCAATGTTACAACGGCACCGAAAAAGTGACTTATGACCATTTATCCCACTTACGACCGTTGCAGCCTGCCCGTGTTCACGTGATCAAAATTCAGAGGCTTGGCAACTGACATGTACTTAGGACAGTTGCAGCATCGCGGTGGTCACGTGATCCCCTTTTGCGACCTTCTGACAAGCAAAGTCAGTGAGGAAGCCAGATTTACTTAACAGCCCGTGTGACTCACTTAACAACTGTATTATTGAGAGTCCTCATCTAACAGCCATTTGTTTAGTGACCGTTGGAGGTTATAACAGCACTGAGAAAAGTGGTTCCCGACTGATCCTTCAGTTGCTACAACTATTGTAGCATCCCGACAGTCAGTTCCTGCGATCAGAATTTGGACACTGGGCAACCGGCCATGTGCAGATAGTCCTCAACTTATAACAGTTCATTTAGTGACTGTTCAAAGTTACAACGGTGCTGAAAAAAGTGACTTACGACCGTTTTTTAAGGTTACGACCTTTGCAGCATCTCCGTGACCATGTGATCAAAATTCGGATGCTTGGCTACCGGTTCGTATTGATGACCTTTGCTGTGTCCCAAGATCACACATGATCCCCTTTTGCGATCTTCCAACCAGCCAAGTCAATGGGGGAAGCCGGATTCACTTAACAACCGTGTTTACTAACTCATCAACTACAATGTTTCCCTTAACAACCGTGGCGAGAAAAGATCGTAAAAGGGGGCAAAAGCTCACTTAAGCAATGTCTCCTTTAACAATGGAAATTTTGGGCTCCGTTGTTGGTCATACGTCGAGGACCAGCTATATTTACAGTCCTTGGTCACCTGATCGCTATTTGCAATCTTTGGAGCCAGTTTACAACAAGCAAAGTCAATGGAGAAAGCTGGATTGGCATAACGATAACAACGGGGGCAAAAGGGGTGGTAAAAATGGGGTGTGACTCACATAATCACCTTGCCTAGAAATGAAACTTCTGTTCCCCATTGAGGTTATAAATGGAGGACTACCTGTATATACTTTTGAAAGGCGGAGTAACTCTCCTCCTATTCTTTCCTACTCCATTTAGCACGGTTTATGTTGGGGTCCTCAAACTTGGCCACTTTAAGGCTTGTGGACTTCAACTCCCAGAATTCCCCAACCAGCCATGACAGACATGTCAAAACACAAGTCTTAAAGTGGCCAAGTTTGAAGACCCCTGGTTTATGTGATTGTGCTCACGCTTTTTTTTGCTCTTGCCACTGAGGATTGCTAAAAAAAATTTAAAAATCTACTTTTAGGATTAGAATTCAGCGCAGGTTTCTACGAAAAAATATCGGTTGCTAGTAGAATATTTGGAAATAATGAGAGACAAAACTGTGTTAGGTCTCGGTGCAACCACACATAGCATATTACAATGCTAAAAATAGGAAATAACGAACGCTTAGCTGCAGATGCCAAACAACAGTCTGAAAACCGTCTGGTGGTTTGAGCCACTTGGGATTAGTAGAATGAATTAATAAGGAAACGCCTCTGCCTTAGGGGTGGATACGCTATGCAGGTTGAGCTAACACAAACCCAACCGCCCTGTGTTTGTTTAAGAGCTTTATTTTCAGGACTTGCCCTGGGCAAATTTGGATGTTGAAGTCTGAACATTAATCTTCTGAGAAGCAGAAGGATGGTGGTTAAAAGAATCAGCTTTCCCCTTTCCCCCTTAAATCACAATGAAGTTTGAAAGAGTTGTCTGCAGCTAGTCTGAAAAAAGCGACTTAGGACCTAGGACAGACATGTCAAAACACAAGGCCCGGGGGCTGGATGCGGCCTGCAAAGTGGTTTCATGTGGCCCGCTAATGTCTTGCTTAGCAACATAATTTTTTGGCTCCCTTGTGGTCACACTTCGAGGACTCCCTGTATTGTTGTAAGAAGTAAGGAGGATATAAGCAGCAAAGCACTTCTTTAAAAGCCAATCGTATTTTTAAGGATCTTAGCTCCCCAAAAACAATTTGGACTGTAAAGGGAGAATTGTTGGCGACAGGAGTTGCCGTAAAAGAAACTGGAGGTTTATGATCTCCTTTAAGGCCTTGGACAATTATAATTAATAGCGGAAATAAAACTCCAAGTTGTTTGAAAGCCACTAGGAGTATATATCTGAGATTAGAATTATGGCTGGTTGACAGCTGTTGTAGCTTTTTTTGGTGATATACCTGTAAAATAAATATCCGTGGGCACAAACACACCAGATTTAAATCTACCAAGAATACCACAATTGCAATTTTACTGGGGTTTTTTTTTTTGTTTTTTTTTTGTCTACTTCAGTAGAAGATCTTCAAGAAAATAGCCAGGACTTCATTGAGTTATTTGACCTTCTGCAAATTGAGAAGAACAGGCAGTCCTTGAATTATGACATTCATTTAGTGACCATTAAAATTATAACAGCACTGAAAAAAGGGACTTTGATTGTTGCAACGTCCCCATGGTCACGTGGCCAAAATAATTTGGGCACTTGGCAATCAGCATGTACTTAACAACTGTTGTAGCATCCCAGGATCATGTGATTGTAATTTGTGATCTTCCCAGCTAAGTTCCAAGAAGCACAATCAATGGGGAAGCTGGATTTATTGAACTACCACGTGATTCCCTTAACAACTGTAGTGATCTGTTTAACGACCTTGGCAAAAAAGGTTATGAAATCAGGCGCAATCTGATATAATGCTATACATATTAATAAGAACAATATACTATTCAAGGAAAAGTCTTCATCATGGTTCCGTCCATGACTGCTTTAGAAAGAAGGTTGCAGTTTATTGAAGAGGAGAGCCAGACAGAAAGATGGCTCTGGAAGAAAAGAGAGCGAGCACATGTAGGGAGTGGGTTTTTATACCCTCTGGGGCCTTTTGTTTGGAGTTGTTCCTGTGAGTGTGCCCTTTGGCATCTGTGGGTTAATCCTATTATGTCCTGTCTTAGAGTTTGGGTGGGGTATGTAGATTTTAGTGTCTTTGTCTTCTTAATCTTCTAGCTGGGGGCCTCCAACCTTCCTGGATTGTTTACATCTGCATTTCTACAGAGCTGGTTTCTGCTTGGGGGAGAGAGACTTGGGGCTATTAAGAAAAAAGTGGGCATGCTTTTCTGCCTCTTTAAGATCCTTTGAGGAAATATATTTTTCTGCCCTTTTAATATTTTCTTCTCTGGGGGGCTGACTTCCCACAATATTTTTCCACATCTTTTTTAACCTTGTTCATCAAGAAGCTTTTTTTTGCTGAGATCTTCTGCTTCATCCCCACAATCCAGACCAAGGACAACATCATTAATATCCAAATTTTCTAGATCCACTTCTAGATCTTCAGTGCCAGATACAGCTTTATTCCCTTTAGTTTCTTTTAGTTCTCTAGAGTCGTGCCAAAGTGATCCCCTAAAGGCTAAAAAAAAATGAAACCATAAGTTTTCAGATGATACTGTACATGTGTGTGGTCTACAAAAACCTACGTCAAATTGTACTTGTTAGTGTAATATGTTACAAGGCACCCTTTGTAATGAATATGACCCATCTTTCTAGTTGTGGGAATTCCTTCTGGCTTTTCTAGGTAATTTTATTTTCATTTGTTATATTCTTTCCCTGCCTTTGTATCAAATTAGGTCATTCACGCAGCCATTGAACATGTATATTTGTGTATTTACTGTAAATGTACAAATACATTTGTATATTTATCCTATAGGTACCTGGAGGATCTATATAGAATAAAGTATATGAGATTCATTTTTGGTTTTTAAACTCATCAGTTGAAGCTGCAGAAAACCTACTCTTCCTGTTCCATTTATCTCTTGCTTCTAGTCGCCCTCAAAGTCTGCAATGAAATTTCAAATAAAATGGTCATTGTTCCTTTCTGAAGCTCTTCTAATACTTCACTCAGGATTGAATTATTACGGGAAAGGTTATTTTAAGAGACTTTGCTTTCTGACTAAAGGCTGGGAAAGTAATCTGGCCAAAACATTACGTATGAGTTGTCTGCACTAAATTAATTCCTTATTTGGCTTAGTAGCTGATGAAACATCTGTCTGGAGCAACTCACGTTACTCTAGAGTTTGGGTGCAGCTTCCTTGCATTGAGGTTGTCAGCAGAGAACTTGACTGATGGGATGAAATCATCCAAAGTCATACCTCTTTTGTCTGATTCATTGTTTTGGGTCAATCATTGTACCTGCCTGTGTTGTTTCCATTCATGGTTCATATTCTGCATTGCCCCAAGAAGGAAAAGATTGCTGTTTTCTGAAGATCACTTTCACTTGTGGAACAGTTTTCTGGCTTTGAGATGGAAAACCATCTTTGACATTAATTGTCCAGGGAGGTCCATGTAAAAAGGAAAAACAGGAATTCCGTTTTTCAGATGCATGAAACCCCACACTGTTGAAGGAAAAATCTTCATCAGGATCCAGTCCAAGCTGGGAATAAACAAACATGGGGACTGCTTTAGAAAGAAAGTTGTAGTTTATTGAAGAAGAGAGCCAGACAGAAAGATGACTCTGGAAAAAAAAAAAGAGGGAGAGCACATGTAGAAGGGAATGGGTTTTTATACCTTCTTGGGCTTTTGTTTGGAATTGTTTCTGTGTCATGAACCTTGATCTGAGTCTGAGTGTGCCTTTCTGGTATCCTGATGGTGGTGGATTAATCCTATTATGTCCTGTCTTAGAGTTTGGATGGGGTGTGTAGATTTTAAGGATCTTTGTCTTCCTGGTCTCTTCAGCTTCTAGTTGGAGGGCTCCAACCTTCCTGAATGGATTATTACATCTGCATTTCTAAAAGCTGGTTTCTGCTGAGTTGTCTGGCTGGGGGGGATGTGTGGAGACATTTCTGCCTTTTTTAAAGATCTTCTCCATTATTCCTTTGAGGAAATATATTCTGCCTTTTAAATATTGCCCAAAAGATTTCTTTCTCTGGATTATTCACACAATCCCAAAATAACATTTTACTGCAACAACTCTGAAGACTTGGTTACACAACTGAATATCCTCAAATTATTATCTCTGTCCATGCTCAGGTCACAAACAGGCAGCCCTCAACTCATGACCACAAGTGAGCCTCAAATTTCTGCCATTAAGCAAGAGTTATTGAGTGAGTTTTGCCCCCTTTTACGACCGTTCCTGCCTCAGTTGCGAAGTGAATCACTGCAGTTGTTAAATTAGTAACCCGGTTGTGAAGTGAATCTGGCTTCCCTGTTTGTTTTTGCTTGTCAGAAGGTCGCAAAAGGGGATCATGTGACCCAGGGACATTGCGACTGTCATAAGTACATGCCAGTTGCCAAGCATCTGAATTTTGATCACGTGACTGTGGAAAGTCAGCCCCCCAGAGAAGGAAATATTAAAAGGGCAGAAAAATATATTTCCTCAAAGGATCTTAAAGAGGCAGAAAAGCATGCCCAGTTTTCTTAATAGCCCCAAGTCTCCCTCCCCCAAGCAGAAACCAGCTCTGTAGAAATGCTGATGTAAATAATCCAGGAAGGCCCCCAGCTAGAAGATTAAGAAGACAAAGACACCTAAAATCTACATACCCCACCCAAACTCTTAGACAGGACATAATAGGATTAACCCACAGATGCCAAAGGGACCTAGGTAAAAATATATGACACAGGAAATACAAAGCCTCAAACAGGAACTGGAAACAACCTCAAGAGCCCCAGAGGGTATAAAAACCCACTCCCTACATGTGCTCTCTCTCTTTTCTACCAGAGCTATCTTTCTGTCTGGCTCTCCTCTTCAATAAAGTGCAACCTTCTTTCTAAAGCAGTCGCCATGTTGTTTATTCCCAGCTTGGACTGAACCATGATGAAGACTTTTCCTTCAACAGTGGTAACTGAAAAAAGGTCCTAAGTCACTTTTTTCAGTGGCTGTTGTAACTTTGAACGGTTGCTAAACAAACTGTGGTAAGTTGAGGACTTACCTGTATTCTGGTTTAACGTCTTCTCGATTTAACATCCTCGTGCATTTGGATAGGGACCTTTAGAAAACAGACAGCAGATGGAGAACCCAAACAATAAGCTGTGTTGTCTTTTCCGTTAGAAAGCACAACCTGTGCATTTGGAACAGATGCAGTGGCAAATGGCTGCATTAAGAAGGTAGAATCCTGGCAAAGGTTTGGGATTTTCCCTAGCAGCTTTTCCCTAGCACAGGGGTAGGCAGCCTTGGCTCTTTTATGACTCGTGGACCAACTCCCAGAATTCCTGAGCCAGCCATGCTGAGGGGAAAGGGAGAGGTTTCCATGCTGAGCCATGCTGGCTCAGGAATTCTGGGAGTTGAAGTCCACGAGTCATAAAAGAGCCAAGATGGCCTACCGCTGGTCTAGGCGTAGGCCGCTTTATGACTCGTGGACTTCAGCTCCCAGAATTCCTGAGCCAGCATGGCTCAGCTTGGAAACTTCTCCCTTTCCTCTCAGCGTGGCTGGCTCAGGAATTCTGGGAGTTGAAGTCCACGAGTCATAAAAGAGCCAAGGTTGCCTAATTCTGCCCTAGCAGTTGCAAAGTTCCAACGCTGGCAAACTCAGCCACTTAGCCCTGCTCAGCTTTTTGGTGACATCTACTGTGATGAATGGCACAGGCAGCCCTCGGCTTATGACCAGAACAGAGCTCAAAGTTTACGCTGCTAAACGGGACATTTTTAAAGCGGGTTTTGCCCTGTTTTACGCCCTTTTATCCCGTGGTTGTTAAGCGAATCCTGCACTCGTTAAATTTTCAGTTGGTGTGCTAACTTTGAACGGTCACTAAATGAACTGTTGTAAGTTGTGGGTTACCTGCACTTTGTAATGCAGTCTCAATTTTTTTTGGTCACCTCTGTTTCTGGCATTGAGATAGTGTTTCTAGTGCAGAGTTCCCCTACCTGTTGGACACCAGGGACCGGCTCTGGAGAGAGGTTTTTTTGCAGACCGGTGGGTGTGTGGTTTTGTGTGATTGCCCACACTTCACGCTTCACAGACAGGAGAATTGGGGTCGTGACTAAAGGACAAGTTTCCAAAGCCCTAAATTGCTTTTCTCCAGAGCACGCTATCTCCTCATATCACCTTTTTTTCTCTCTTATGAATTAAGATCTGAGTCATGTTTTTGCAGGTGCTTCGTCTCCAGAGAGTCTTTTCTCTGGAAATAAAAACAGGGCCCGGTTTGTGAAATTCAGTCCCTTTCAGGCAGCCATGAAAGCCTTCCAGAATTCATTCAAAATTATGTTTCTCGTTCCTCTCCAATAAAATTGGGAAGCATTTTAAACTTCAGCTTTATCAATAGTCCCTTCTTTGCAAATTGGGCTGCTTGGGTGGTGATGGTGGGATTCCCTAACCCAGCTAGAGGACTGGCCGAGAGAATAGAGGATTGTTTTCCTCCGGTTGTGACTTTTCCAAAACAACTTTCTCATTTTGGCCAACTGTTTTGATCATGTGTTTGGTGCTCCATGGGGCTGTTAATCTGTTTGCATGCCGTGACTTCCCAGCTGTGGCTACACGGCTGGTGTTTAAATACAAGGCCATTATATTCAGGCTGCTTTTATTTTTTTTGGGGGGGGGGAGCTGAATGTTCCCTTCTGTTTCTGTTTCAAGATTTTTAAAAAATAAAATAAAATAGCAAGCAACTCGGTTTATGATGTTGAGATCTATTTGCCCGCTAGCAGCAAGTCAAAACTAGCTGCCAAAGGTGGGTTGATTGATCGAAGGAAGGGAGCGATGTTTACAAGTAGTCCTAGATTTACAACAGTTCATTTAGTGATGATTCAAAGGTACAGGGGCACTGAAAAAAGTGGCTTACGACCATTTTTCACACTTACGACCTTTGCAGCATCCCCAGGGTCATGTGATTTACATTCAGATGCTTGACAACCGACTCGCATTTATGACGGTCACAGTGTCCCAGGGGATCCCCTTTTTTGACCTTCTGACAAGCCAAGTCCATGGAGAAACCGGATCCACTTAACAACCGTGTTAGTAATTGAACAACTGCAGTTGTTAAATTTTTATTCTGTTGACCTTTCTCACCACCGTTGTTAACTGAATTGCTGAACTTGCTAAATTTGTAACCCGGTTGTTAAGTGAGCCTGGCTCCTCCGTTTACTTTGCTGGTCAGCTGGTTGCAAAAGCTGATTGCGTGATCCCCGGGACGCTGCAGCTGTTGTAAATATGAGTCGGTTGCCAAGCGTCTGCATTTTGATTATGTGACCGTGGGGATTTTTCAGAGCCGTTCAAACTTCAAACGGTCACTTAATGAACTTTTGTAAGTCAAGGACCATCTCTAAATTGTCCGAGGGCTTTTTGGCATTAATCTGCAGGACCCCAAGGCTGCTGCAGTCTGAAGTCTAGGTCAGGGGTAGGCAACCTTGGCTCTTTTATGACTGGTGGACTTCAACTCCCAGAATCCCTGAGCCAGCATGGCTCAGCTTGGAAGCCTCTCCCTTTCCCCTCAGCATGGCTGGCTAAGGAATTCTGGGAGTTGAAGTCCACGAGTCATAAAAGAGCCAAGGTTGCCTACCTCTGGCCTAGGCCTAGGCCGCTTTCTGACTCGTGAATTTCAACTCCCAGAATTCCTGAGCCAGCACGGCTCAGCTTGGAGACTTCTCCTTTTCCCCTCAATGTGGCTGGATCAGGAATTCTGGGAGTTGAAGTCCACCAGTCATAAAGCGGCCTAGGGCAGGGGTAGGCAACCTTGGCTCTTTTATGACCGGTGGACTTCTACTCCCAGAATTCCTGAGCCAGCATGGCTCAGTTTGGAAGCCTCTCCCTTTCCCTCAGCATGGCTGGCTCAGGAATTCTGGGAGTTGAAGTCCACGAGTCATGAAGGGGCCATAATTCCCCCATGCTGTCTCAGGAATTCTGGGAGTTGAAGTCCACAAGTCATAAAAGAGCCAAGGTTGCCTACCCCTGGTCTAGGCTGAAAATATGAACACAAATTGCTTAGTTTCGCCCCCCCCCCCAAAAAAGAAGGAAAAAATCATTGCTTCCTGCATGATTCAAGCTGGGCTTATTCATTTCAGATGGCCAGAGGTGTGTGACAGAGAACGTGTCACCTTGCCAAACAACCTTGGAAGGAACTCTGTATTCCCACACTGGATTTGGGAGGAGAAGGAGGAGAAGACAAGGAACAATTTTTATTCCGTTGAGTAATTATTATTTTATGGGCCCTGTTTCGATGCAGGTTACTATGGCAATGACTGCAGGGACTGCAACGCCTTTTCCTATGAGCAACCACACCCGCGAGCGAGTCACGGTGGCCAAGCTCACGCTGGAGAACTTTTATAGCAACCTCATCTTGCAGCATGAAGAACGAGAAACCAGGTATTAGAGGACCCCTCCTGCGTTGAAATCAAATCTTTGGTGAGGTGTAGACGTGGCATGGGGTTCTCTAGTTGGGGTCACCCTTTGGTTGGGGACAAGAACGGACTGGTGGGAACCAGAATTGAGTGGTGGGCTCCTTGGTGCTCTCTGAACGTAGCCATGGCCTTCAAGAGAACTTCCTTCTAAGTAAGGATGGAGTCCAAGGAAGCGTTTGGCCGCCTCCATCTGTGTGGGCATCTCCAAGCGAATCAATTATGCTGGAAGAGAATATTTGTAGCTCAGGTTTAACTGTGAAGTCCTTGGTGCTCTCTCTGAACTTGGCTTATTTTCTTGCAAACGTTCGATGACCCAACTGGCTAACATCATCAGTGCTAGGAGACAGTGGGGGTTTGTGGAATGGAGGAGGAGGGGAAGGAGAAAAGGAGAAAGAGGATGAGGACTGTGGGGTCCTTGGTGCTCTCTGAGCTTGGTGGTTTCCTTGCAGACGTTTCATGACCCAACTAGGTAACATTGTCAGTATTAGAAGGGAGAGAGGTTTGCAGAGAGGAGGACTGTTAATAGAGGAGAATATTTGTAGCTCATGGTTTACATGAGGGGTCCTTGGTGCTCTCTGAGCTTGGTGGTTTCCTTGCAGACATTTCATGACCCAACTAGGTAACATCATCAGTGTTAGAAGGGAGAGGGGTATGCGGAGAGGGGGAGGAGAAGGAGAAGGAGAACTAGTACAATACTCTCTTCTATCATAATTGATTTGCCTGCAGATGTCCACATAGATGGAGGCAGCCAAAGGGTTTCCTTGGACTCCACCCTTACTTGGAAGGAAGTTCTCTTGAAGGCCATGGTTACCCACTGCCCATGGGACTCAAGAGCAATCGTTTATTTATTTATACCCCAGCTTTTTCCTCACCAAAATCCTCCTGGTTGATAATAACGCAGAATACCCAACATCACAATGTGAAAAGTTGGAAACCCCCCCCCCAAAATAAGCTGAACAAGTAGGCAGCACCTAAAATGTAGCACCCTGACTAGTATATTGCTAAGACGGTCGAGAAATGTTTGGTGGACACAAGTTCTCCTGAGGAGACCTCAGCCACAGAAGACTACTAAGTGACTTCAGCCCTTCTTTCTTATTTCATTTGCCTCAAGGCTTGTTGTAGGGAGAAATGGAAAAAGGAAGTACTGGAAGAAGGATGGAATATGCATCTAAGGAATAAATAAACTGGGTTAGACCTGCTTAATGCTTGGATAGGAGACCACCAGGAAAATTGGAGGGGGGGGAGGGGAGGAAATCTCTAAAGATGGAGCATTTTCGTATGGTTGCCAAGAAAACTGCAGATAAGCCTGGATTTCATTTAGTGACTCTTCAAAGTTAACATTGGCACTAAAAAAAAGTGACTTAGGACTATTTTTTCATACTTACGACTATCCTCATGGTCACGTGATCAAATTTCAGATGCTTGGCCACTGTTTCCTATTTATGACGGTTGCAGTGTCCCGTGGTCATGTGATCCCCTTTGGCGACCTTCTGACAATACCCGTACTACTAACTCAGGGGTAGGCAACCTTGGCTCTTTTATGACTCGTGGACTTCAACTCCCAGAATTCCTCAGCCAGCCACGCTGAGAGGAAGGGAGAGGTTTCCATGCTGAGCCAAGCTGGCTGAGGAATTCTGGGAGTTGAAGTCCACGAGTCATAAAAGAGCCAAGGTTGCCTACCCCTGTACTAACCTAATCACTGTTAGCAAGAAAGGTCATAAAATGGGGGCAAAAGTCACTTAACAACTGTCTTGCTTAGCAATGGAAATTTTAGGCTCAGTTGTGGCCATATATCAAGGGCTACCCGTATTGGAATGGGTCTGCGAAGTTACGAGGAGACGAATTCAAGTCGAAGGAGACTTTACTCAAGCAGCAAATAGAGAAAAGTCCTTACCGTTTGTTTTTAATTGTGGAGAATCGTGTATAATGTTAATTTTCTTTTAGTGTTTACTTCACCAGAAGACCAAGGCAAATTTTGTTCTTGGGCACTACCGTTGTTACTCTTCAAACACTTCTGTTGACAAAGCGTATCTTACACCTTGTTTGCCAGCTGCAAACCTTATCTGGGTGGAGGTGATTTGGCCACCTTTGGCAATCTCCAGTTTAGACTTTCACAATGCCTTTTGCATGAAGAGTTGGCTTCGAAATTCGATTGGAAGCTGCGGCAGATCTAGCTTAATCTGTGATCACATCCAGTCAAGTTGCATGATCAACTGCTGCTTCCAAATGCCGGTTTTCATACCTATAATTAAGAAGGATTTGCCCTCTTCTCTACTTAATCTACCTGATCTTTAAGGTCTTCTCTGTGTTGAGAGCTCCTGTGAAGGAACATCCAAGATGAAGAAGACCTCCGAAGCTCAGCTGATGTTTTCTTGATGGACTTCTTAGTGGTTGTTCTCCCCCTAAATTTATTTTTTAAAACTTATATTTTTCAAGCGATGGAAACTTTTTTGTCCGAGATGCAATTATCTATGTTGGACACCATTACATTTTTGTCATTGTTGCCCCTTTCTTTCTATAGGTAAGTCCTTGGCTTACAATGGTTCATTTAGTGACCGTTTCAAGTTACAACGGCACTGAAAAAAGCGACTTAGGACCGTTTTCTCATATTTACAACCGTTGCAGCATCCTCCCAGGGTCATATGATCAAAATTCAGATGCTTGGTAGCTGACTCATATTTATGACGGTCGCAGTGTCCCGGAATCACATGATCTCCTTTTTGCAACCTTCTCACAAGCAAATTCAAAGAGGAAGCCAAATCCACTTAACAACTGTGTTATTAACTTAATCACTGCAGTGATCCATTTAACATCTGCGGCAAGAGGGGTCGTAAAACAAGGCATTTAACAGTTGTCTCACGTAGCAACAGAAATTTTGGGGCTCAATTATCATCGTACATTGAGGACTACCCGGATTTGTAAGCTATCTGGGATCTTGGACTGCAAATTACAGCAGGTCTATAAATTACAGAAATAAATATTTCATAGAGAAAAATAGTTTTAAAACGTATATGGTTAGCAATTGGTTTATTCCCTTAAATAGTGTGTCCCCTGGCAGAGAAATTAACTATAGATAAAAATGTTTTGCAAATATGTTGGAAGTAAATTTGGAAGAAAACTGCAGCAAGACGTAAAAGATACCTTAATTTTATTTTTCTGATGCCTTAAATTTTTTTTCTGGTCTTGTATCAAGCTGAATTAAATGCTTGGTATGATAGATACACTTAGCTACAGGCGTTCCTCAGCTTATGACCACTATTGAGCCCAAAAACTATGTTGCTTTTTTTTTAAAAAAAAATTATTTTTCATTTTTCCAATTTACAAAACATTAAACATTTTTTTAACAGTACTGTGTCGTGTATCTCTTACAGTTATTTACATTTATTACTATACATTTTTGTTTCTCTGTTCTAACCAACTATACCACTTATCCCACACCTCATAAAATTCTGTTTCTTCCTTGCCTTTCATTTATAGCGTAAGTTTATACATCTCGGCACATTCTAATATCTTATGAATAAACATATCATTAGCTGGTATATTTTCAAGTTTCCAGCATTGAGCATAGACAATACGTGCTGCTGTTACTATGTGTACAATAATATATTGGAGTTGCTTCTTTATCTTTTGATTTATTATTCCTAATAGAAATAATTCAGCATTAAATTCAATTTGTTCTCCTGTTATCTCCTGTAGCCATCTTCTTATCTGTTCCCAGTATTTCCTTGCTTTAGGGCATTGCCACCACATATGATAAAATGTTCCATCCTTATATTTACATCAAAAACTATGTTGCTAAGTGAGACATTGGTTAAGTGAGTTTGGCCCCATTTTACGGCTTCTCTTGCCACATCTCTCAAGTGAATTCCGTGCAGTTGTAAATTAATAACACAGCTGTTAAGTGAATATGGCTTCCCCCTTGACTGCTGGTCGGAAGGGACACTGCGACCGTCATAAATGTGAGTCAGCTGCCAAGCATCCGAATATAAATCACATGACCAGGGGGATGCTGCAATGGTTGTAAGGGTGAAAAATGGTCCTAAGTCATTTTTTCAGTGCCGTTGTAACTTCGGAAGGTTACTAAACGAACTGTTGTTAAGTGGAGGCTTACCTGCATAATGTACAGATCAGTGCTTCTCAACTTTGGCAACTTTAAGACGTGTGGATTTCAACATCCAGATGTCAACGTTGCTAACATCGGATGTTTTTGCTTGGACAACAGATGGAGAAGCAACCATTTTCTTCTTATGTTTTACTCTTAGAGTTAGAGTTAAGTGATGCTGAGGGGAGGAATGTGCATGAGAGTTTAGTTAGACATAACAATACTGTAACTAGTGTGTGAACTAAGGTTATTGAAATAGGAGATGACAAGAACTGGCGGGCTGGAGAACTGGAGGGGAAGCCTGCATTTCAAACTAATTGGAGAATCTGATTTATGACTGTTAATGGGGGGAGGGAATTGTGCTTTGATACTATGTGCCCAGGGGAGGGGAATTCAATTTTTGGCTTCGATTATGTTAGTGCCGATGCTAGGCTACTCAGATAAAGATTCTTTAAGGTGAACAATGCCTCGAAATTCTTTGAAGAGTTTCATCTGTCGGAACCAGGAAACCAGAATTCTGGGTGTTGAAGTCCACATGTCTTAAAGTTGCCAAGTTGAGAAACTTCGGTACAGACTATGATGCCTGGGTTCAGACGTTCCACTAAGCCACAATACGGTTTGCTCGGTTTCACTGTCGAATGGATGCAGCCATTTGCGTTCCTTCAATCCATCATAGCGATGTGGGCCGTGACTTAATGTGAAGCTTGAATCCTACAATGTCTCTCTTTCCCGTTTTCTTGGTTTTGGTTTAGCATCCCGGAGGTGTTGGGAGAAATTTTGCCAAGTTGTAGTTATAAATAAATAAATCCCTTCCTCACCCCCCGTCTCAAGTACAGTAGTGGCCAAAATTGTGGAAACCTTTTGGGAAAAGTGTACAGTAGAAATGCCACCTTTGGTTAAGCTTCCACCCATTTTTCTTTTAATTTCTTTATAACTGTAGCCTTCTTCACTTAATAATAGTATTTTAAATTGCTTTCTGGGCAACTAGTCAACTCTTTTCACCATGACTTTAATTGTGTTACGTTTTGCAAGCTCACTCAATGAAAGAACACAAAAAAACCCAACCAACATGATAGCCTTCACATAACACACTGACAAATGTCCTCCTCTCAGCTTCAATACATGACATCAATCACTGAATCCTACTGTGATGTGATTGGCTCATGACCAAAACAAGGTGACACCCGATTGGCTCTCTAAACACTCGTGCTCATTGGCTACAATCAGATGAAGGGAAGCTACCTGAGATCAACCTAAGCAAGTTGTGCTTCCTTTTTCTGGTTATTTGGCTATCACTTTTCATAGAATACAGTACAGATAATTGAACAAACTTTGTTGCATTACATTCTTGATTAAATTATCTTTCCATTGATATATAATTTTATGGTATTACTCCCCAAAAAAGTTGTGTTATTAGCCATCAAACCTCAAAAATACACTTTTCCCAAAAAGGTTTCCACAATTTTGGCCACTATTGTACCAATAAAGAGATCTGGATGAGAACTTGAATAATGCAACAGGTAGAATTTTGGAATGAGACAGACTCTAACTCTCTTTTCCTTAAATGGGGATCTCCATAATTATTAACTTGGCTTGTGTTGTGTAACTCAAACTTTGGACCCAGGTTTCCGTATTTGAAGTGAAACAACCGTTTATTTTCAATTCTAAAATAAATTAGAATATTCTTTATTGGCCAAATGTGATTGGACATTCAAGGAATTTGTCTCCGGATTTAAATCATAAGATACAATCATGTATCATAAAATACAAGCAACAAAGTGAAAGTCATAAGATACCAATAGGAGTTGGTAATAGGAAAGATGAGAAGGATAATAGTAATATAGTCCTATTGCATGGTTAGATATCCTTAGGCATAAATAAGATAATACTGTGGGAATTACATGTTTAGCAGAGTGATGGGGGGGGGGAAACTGTCTTTGTGTCTAGTTGTTTTGGCATGCAAAAAACAATGACATGTAAAAAATGTGGATTGTTTCATAATATGTGATGGGTTATTTTTTTTGTGTGTTTGTGTACCTCCAACTTAGGCAGAAGAAACTAGAAGTAGCTATGGAGAAAGAAGGCTTAGCAGATGAAGAGGTAATTTAGACACTCACAAAGCTGGAAGTTTTTATAGTTTTGTCTGTTTGGGATTGGTACAGTACTTAGTAATTTCATGTTGCAGGCAGATTTTTGTGTGTGTTTGTTTTAATAACATCAGCCAGAAAAAGTCAACAGAAGGAAGCAGTAAATGGGAGAAAGGTCAAGCGAAAAAAATAAATAAATCAGAATATTTTCAGATATACACACACACACTTTCTTTTAAAGCAGCGGTTCTCAACGTTTGTGTGACGGCGACCCCCGTCACACAAACGTTGTGCGCATGCGCGGTGCGGCCGCGCATGGGGGTGGGGCCCCCGCGCGCGGCGCGCATGCGCAACGCCACCCCTGGAGGCGCGGCGCCGCCCCCACGCGCGGCGCGCATGTGCAGTGGCGCCCCACGGAGGCACGGCACCGCCCCCACGCGCAGCGCGCGTGCGCGGCACCGCCCCCCCGGAGGCGCGGCGCGCCCCCGGAGGGGACAAAATGGCGGATCGCCGCGTTTGGCGACCCCACAAAAGAGGTCGATCGACCCCAAATGGGGTCGCGACCCATAGGTTGAGAACCGCTGTTTTAAAGGAACTGCAGTGTGATAAATACTTTGTAGGTAAATAAACAAAATAGTGATAAGGGCTCCCCAGTTTGAACATTTATGCCATGTAGACGTTAACATTTACAAAATAATAACTTCCTCATATTCTGTATACACAGATAGTCCTCAACTTACAATGATTGGGACCAGTGATCACAAGTCATGGACTACCTGTATTTTCCAGAAAAATTAAAATATTAACAGTCCTTCTGTCAAGGAATACACAAGCTATAAACAGTGCCTATGATAATCGAATTAAACCAAGTTAGATTCTCCTTTTGTACAATTAACAGTTTATCCATTTGTAGAAGTTTTACAAGTGTATAGCTTTCTATTACAGCCGTAGATCACAGAATGAATTATTTATATTATATTTTCTGAGGTTTTCGCGGGTGTTTGTATGTAGGTTATTCGGGTTTTCTCCCGCGTCAAATTGGAAGTGTCTTGGCGATGTTTCGACGAAGTCTCATTCGTCATCTTCAGGCTGGTGTTTTCAGCTTTGTGCTTCTAGGAACTCCTAGAAGCACAAAGCCGAAAACACCAGCCTAAAGAAGACGAATGAGACTTCGTCGAAACGTCGCCAAGACACTTCCAATTTGACATGGGAGAAAACCCGAATAACCAAAGACCTACACACACACACACACACACACACACACGTTTAATAAGAAAAACAAGGAGATATATATATATATATACTTCCTTCAAATTATATGTAGTTATTAATGCTGTTAATGCGATGCTATCGTGTTTCTTCCTAAATTGCGATGTTAGGACTTGCTTGATTGCACGCGATATTATTTCTTCTTTATAGCAATGTAAAATGTGGCTTGTTTTGTTCAGAGCGCGGGACAAGAGATAGCTCTCTCTTTGCCCTGGAGGATGTAAAAGGCCGAAGCCTCGTGTTGAATTAAATTAGTATATCATGCCACCTTGTGGTTTAAAAATAATTTCAAAGTACGGCAATCCTTAACGATGCTTGGTTGCCCTCAGAAAAAGCTCCGAAGATCCCAGCATGCCCGCAAAGAAACTGAATTTCTGAGGCTGAAGAGGACAAGGCTAGGCCTGGATGACTTTGAATCTCTGAAAGTGATTGGGAGAGGCGCTTTTGGTGAGGTTAGTGATATGGACGTCGGGCTTAAGAATTATTTTCCGGGATATCTTCATGACCACTTGGCAGGACACTGAGTCAACTCCATGAAGGAATAACAGAATGACAAAGTTAGATCTTGGAGCAGTGGTGGGATTCAGCCAGTTCGCATCACTTCGGCAGAACCGGGAGCTAATTTTTTGTTGCTCAGGCCCAGAATGGACTTCTGGAAACGGCATCCACACAGAGAACCGGTTTTCACATACCGTATATTCCGGCGTATAGGGCGACTCGGCATATAAGACGACCCCCAAGTTTGACGCCGGGTCGCAAGACGATTGACGCCAAGTCGCATGCCTAGAAAGTCGTCTTATACACCGGAAACTACGTTATTTCCGGCATATAAGACGATCGACGCCGAGTCGCATGCCTAGAAAGTCATCTTATATGCCAGAAACTACCTTATTTCCTGCATATAACATGACTCGGCGTATAAGACGACCCCCGAATTCAGAGGCTGTTTCAACGCTCTCAAAAGTCGTCTTATACACCGGAATATACAGTATTTGAATCCCACCACTGTCTTTGAGGTCTTCTAGTCCAACCCCCTGCTCAGGCAGGAGCCCCTATATCATTTCAGAGAAATGGTTATCCAGTCTCTTATTAAAAACTTGCAGTGATGGAGCACCCACAACTTCTGGAGGTAGGTTGTTCCACTGGTTAATTGTTCTCCCTATCAGGAAATTCCTCCTTATTTCTAGGTTGCTTCTCTCCTTGATTAGTTTCCATCTGTTGCTTCTTGTCCTGCCCTCAGGTGCTTTGGAAAATAACTTGACTCCCTCTTCTTTGGGGCAGCCCCTGAGATACTGGAAGACTGCTATCATATCACCCCTAGTCCTTCTTTTCACTAGCCTACACGTGCCTAATTCTTCAACCGTTCTTCAAGGAGAACAAAACCATCAGATCTTTTATTTTATTTTTTTTATGGCTTTTCCTTCAGATGTTGAAGAGTGGTAGTTAATTAATTAATATTGGTTAATTCCCATTAGTCTTCCTTTTCAAAGAAGAGACTGGATAGCCACTTGTCTGAAATGGTATAGGGTCTCCTGCCTGAGCAGGAGGCTGGACTAGAAGACCTCTAAGGTCCCTTCCAACTCTGTTATTTTGTTATCTCTTATTTTGTCACATCGCCTTAAAAGATTTCTGATTTTAACCTAACTGGGACTCTTTGCTTCTCTAGGCAAGGTCATATATCAGAGTAGGCTTCGCTTGGTTTTTGTTGTTGTTGTTGTTTCTTTGTTTGTGTGCTTATTTATTTTTCCTATTAATTATATGATTTACCTATCACCTCAGTCCAAAGTGCAACTTCCATGCATGAACAAGACCCAATAAAAATTGGATGGATAAATAAATAAAGCGAATTCCTTCATGATATCGGAAGCAGAACGTATGTATGTATGTATGTATGTATGTATATAACACGTGTAAATGCGTGTTGTGTATGTCTATAGGTAAATATATACCAGTGGTTCTCAACCTGTGGGTCGGGACCCCATTTGGGGTCGAACGACCATTTCACGGGGGTCGCCAAACAACGCAGTCCACCATTGTTTTTCCCCTTTTCCTTAGCAGTGCTACTCCCTTTTATTCTATTGGCTTTTGAAAGCCAATAGAATAGACTCTCTTGAATAGAGTCTAATTCGATTGGCTTTCAAAAGCCAATAGGAATTGTCCAGGCTGTCTCTGCCCTGCTGAGCCCGCCAAAAGTCCCATTCTGCAAACGGTGCTGCACCAGTTGAGTAGTCCTCGACTTACAACCGGTTGAGTAGTCCTCGACTTACGACCGGTTGGGGGTTGCGGCATTAAAAAGGTTGAGAACCACTGATATATACTTTCCTTTTGAGAGCAGGCAATAGAATTTCATTTTTAATGTGCCCACAATAAAAAAATGACAATAAAGATGATCTTACCTCTAAAGGATTGGTGCTTGGTTTGCATTGGGCCTTTAACTGCTACTTTCCATTTGGCTTGGCTAATTGTCTTCAAAGATGACTTTGTTGATGGATGGAGCTTGCAGGGAACTTGAAATACAGAAACATCTGGATGTTCTGGAACTGAAGGCCCTAAAGATAGGAAAAAATGGCCTTGGATGCCAACATTTGCTTTAAGCTTGGGAACAACTGGAGGGGACAACTTCATGCTCATTTTGAATTAGTGCTTCAAAACTGGCAAGTTTCTGGTTCAAAGTTTCCTCCTTTTAAATCCTTAGGTTCGCTTGGTTCAGAAAAAAGACACGGGTCATATTTACGCCATGAAGATATTGAGAAAAGCTGACATGCTGGAAAAGGAGCAAGTATGACTTTTTTGTTTCCAAATATAACTCCAAAGCACATTCAAACCAGTGCCTGAAAGACATATATTTTTTTGCAGTGAATTGTACAGTAGTGGCCAAAATTGTGGAAACCTTTTGGGAAAAGTATACAGTAGAAATGCCATCTTTGGTTAAGTTTCCACCCATTTTTCTTCTAATTTCTTTGTAACTGTAGCCTTGTCTACTTAACAATACTATTTTACATCGCTTTCTGGGTGACCAGTCAACTCTTTGCACCATGACTTTAATTTTATTACGTTTTACAATGAAAGAACACAAAAAAACCTCCAACCAACTTGATAGCCATCACATAACACGCTGACAAATGTCCTCCTCTCAGCTTCAATACATGACATCTATCACTGAATCCTACTGTGATCTGATTGGCTCCTTACCAGAACAAGATGAGACCCGATTGGCTCTCTAAACACTCACGCTCATTGGCTACAATCAGATGAAGGAAAGCTACCTGAGATCAACCTAAGCAAGTTGTGCTTCCTTTTTCTGGTTATTTGGCTATAACCTTTCATAGAATACAGTACAGATAATTGAACAAACTTTGTTGCATTACATTCTTGATTAAATTATCTTTCCATTGATATATAATTTTATGGTACTACTCCCCCCAAAAAAGTGGTGTTATTAGCCATCAAACCTCAAAAATACACTTTTCCCAAAAGGTTTCCACAATTTTGGCCACTATTGTATGTGTATTTGTTAACTAGTTGTTTTGACCAAGGACTGATTTCACCAGCCCAATGTGATTTGGACAACACTGCACAGAATTTGCACTGGCTACGATAGATATTGGAGACGCTGTGGAGTCGAAAAACAAACCACAGATCATCCTCGGCTTATGGCAATTCATTTAGTGACCGTTCAAAGTTAAGAACAGCACTGAAAAAACTGAGTTATATTGTTTTTCATACCTACAACTGTTGGAGTGACCTCATAGTCACCTGACCAAATTTGGATGTTTGGCAACTGGCATGTACTTATGACGGTTGCAATATCACGTGATCCCCTTTTGCGACCTTCTGACAAACAAAGTCAATGGGGAAACCAGATTCACTTAACAACCGTGTTACTAACTTAACAACTGCAACGAGTCACTTAACAAGAAGGTCGTAAAATGGAGCAAAACGCCATTGTGGTCGTAAGCTGAGGGCTCCTTGAGTCCAACACATAGTCCCAGAAGGTCAAAGCAGAGCTTAATAATGAAGATTTCGCTGATTTTCCTGTCTGCGACAAATCACATAAAAAAAAATAACACTTGCAACTTAGATGGGCATTTGTCACCTTCTTGTGAAGATTTCAGATGTTATATTCTGTGTTTTTGTATTTTATCCCCGTGTTCCTTTTTTACTGAAATGGGGCAGAATTTTATTCCTGGGTTCCTTTTTACTGAAATAAGACGTGAATGTGTCGTACGATAAATAAATTCTGACTACACAGGTTGTTCTCTCTAAGCCAGGGGTGTCAAACTCAATTTCATTGAGGGCCGCATCAGCATTGCGGTTGCCCTCGGGGGTGTGTGGCCAGGGTGGGTGTGGCCTACTGGGTGGGCGTGAATGGAGTGGGTGTGGCCTACTGGGTGGGCATGGCCAGCTCTACATCATTGGCGTCAAGGGTGCCTGTGGGGGCCTGGGCAGGAGTGGGACAGATCTGAGGGTCTCTGGCAGAAGGGGGTGGGACCGGGGCAAGCACCAAGACATGGTCCATTTCTTTATTCCTCACAAAGGGTGACACCTTCCCAGCATGCACCCAGGGGGCGGGGCCAACGCAGCAGGGGCTGATTCCTCGCTGTTTCTAGACTGCCTTGTGGAGCTAAGACTGAAGGCGTTTAAGCATAGAGGGCCACCACAAAATTGTACATGGGCTCCCGGCCAGCCAGGGCCAAGGCAGCGGGGCCTGTTCCCTCACTGTTTGCAGAATGGCTTCGTGGGCCACATGAAACCACTTCGCAGCCCCCGGGTCTTGTATTTGACATGTCTGCTCTAAGGTTCTACATTTAGGCAAGAAAAACCAAATGTGCAGGTATAGTATAGGGGGTACCTTGCTCAATAGTAGTAACTGTGAGAGGGACCTTGGAATCCTAGTGGACAATCACTTAAATATGAGCAAGCCGTGTGCTGCAGCTGCCAAAAAGGCCAACACAGTGCTGGGCGGCATTAACAGAGGGATAGAATCAAGAACACGTGAAGTGTTAATACCACTTTACAAGGCCTTGGTAAGGCCACACTTGGAATACTGCATCCTGTTTTGGTCACCACGATGTAAAAAAGATGTTGAGACTCTAGAAAGAGTGCAGAGAAGAGCAACAAAGATGATCAGGGGACTGGAGGCTAAAATATATAAGGAAAGGTTGCTGGAATTGGGTATGTCTAGTTTAATGAAGAGAAGGACGAGGGGGGACATGATAGCAGTGTTCCAATATCTCAGGGGCTGCCCCAAAGAAGAGGGAGTCAAGCTATTTTCCAAGATGCCTGAAGGCAGGATAAGAACCAATGGATGGAAACTAACCAAAGAAAGAAGCAACTTAGTTCTAAGGAGAAATTTCCTGACAATTAGAACAATTAACCAAAGGAACAACCTGCCTCCAGAAGCGGTGAATGCTCCAACACTGGAAGTTTTTAAGAAGAGACTGGACAGCCCTTTGTCTGAAATGGTATAGTGTTTCCTGCCTGGGCAGGGGGTTGGACTAGATGACCTCCAAGGTCCCTTCCAACTATTATTATTATTATTATTATTATTATTATTATTATTATTATTTAAGCCATATCATCAATGATGTGATTTTTTTTTCTCATTCCTTTGGGGAAAAGTTGTTTTAAGTTTTCCTGTTTTTCAAAAGCCAAGAGTAAGAAAGGGAGCAGGACCCCTTTAGGAGACAATGCAATCCCTTTTCCTTCGTGGAAGTCCAGAAACAGGCGGTATACATGGCGCCAAACCAACTCTGCGTTGTAAACTTTGAGCACCAGGCCAGATGCGAAAATTCCAGGGTTATCAAGAGAAGTGGCGCTTCCCTCATTCTCTTGGAACGCCTTCCAGGAAACCTACCCCTCTGGGGAAGGAAAATTGTAATGTTTGCCGCCTCTCCTGCTGACTTTTTCTGGCAGGGGGAAAAAAAAAAAATTGTTTACTACCATTTGAATGCCCGTCTGATCCAAACACAGCTCTAGGAGGCTTACAAAATAGCACGCTGAGAGTCGAAATGACGGAAAAAAGAACTAGTCAAACAGAAGAGCCGTGCTCCAAGGATCAGCTAAGGACATCCAACTCAGAGCAGGTCTTTGACCATCACAAATACCCTTCCAAATTGTCCGAAATAGCCAGAAAAGCTGGGGTCCTTGGTGCTCTCTGGTGGGTTTTGTTTTTTTTTTGCAGATGGTTCAGTACCAAACTAGGCAACATCATCAGTGCTAGGAGGGAGGGAGGGAGGGAGGGAGGAAGGAGGAGGAGGGGTTTGTAGAGGAGGAGGAGGAGGTCGGCCTTGATGCTTTCTGAGCTTGGTGGTTTTCTTGCAGACGTTTCATGACCCAACTAGGTAACATTGTCAGTATTAGAAGGGAGAGGGGTTTGCACTGTTGATAGTGGAGAATATTTGTAGCTCGTGGTTTACATGAGGGTTCCTTGGTGGTCTCTGAGCTTGATGGGTTTCTTGCAAATGTTTCATGGCCCAACTAGGTAACATCATCAGTGTTAGAAG
Source organism: Crotalus tigris (assembly GCF_016545835.1). Lineage (NCBI taxonomy): Eukaryota > Metazoa > Chordata > Lepidosauria > Squamata > Viperidae > Crotalus > Crotalus tigris. Next base: position 75,585 of record NW_024097056.1, read on the forward strand.
AGAGAGGAGTATGCGGAGAGGGGGAGGAGAAGGAGAAGGAGAACTAGTACAATACTCTCTTCTATCATAATTGATTTGCCTGCAGATGTCCACATAGATGGAGGCAGCCAAAGATTGAAGAGGATGATTTGAGGGGTCCTTACTGCTCTCTGAGCTATTCTTGTAGACACTTCATGACCGAACTAGGTAACATCATCAGTGCTAGAATGGTGTAAGGGAGGGAGGGAGAGGGATCATTGATGCTCTCAGCATGGCGTGCAGCATCATCAGTGCTAGAAGAGAGGGAGGGAAGAAGGAAGGAAGAAGGAGGAAGAGGACGATTTGAGGGGTCCTTATTGCTCTCTGAGCTTGGCGGTTTTCTTGTAGACACTTCATGACCCAACTAGGTAACATCCTCAGTGCTAGAAGGGAGGGAGGTTTGCACTTCAGTGAAATGTTTCCAAGAAAACAAACTCAGAGAGCACCAAGGACCTCACAGTTCAACCCTGAGCTAAAAATATCTTCTTCTATCGGTAGAGCCAGATATCTCCAGCTTTGGAGGATAGGAGACCAATCTGATAGTCCAACCTCTACTGAGGAACAGTGAGTTAGGAAAGGCCGCCTTACACCTAACAGCAGTAAAAGTTTCATTGCGAGATTCCAATAATTTAAATAGAGAGCGTTGGTTCTGATTTAAGCATTTAATTTATATATAGCAACATATTAAAGAATGAATTGGCTATAGGAGTGTATTAATTCGATTACTATATTGATATTGAGCGGTTGAAAGTTTTTATTGATTAAGCAAATTTATGTCTAGTTTAACGAAGAGAAGGACAAGGGGGGACATGATAGCAGTATTCCAATATCTCAGGGTCTGCCATAAAGAAGAGGGAATCAAGCTATTTTCCAAAGCACCTGAAGGCAGGACAAGAAGCAACGGGTGGAAACTAATCAAGGAGAGAAGCAACCTAGAACTAAGGAGAAACTTCCTGACAGTGAGAACAATTAATCAGTGGAACAGCCTGCCTCCAGAAGCAGTAAATGCTCCAACACTGGAAGTTTTTAAGAAGAGACTGGACAGCCATTTGTCCGAAATGGTGTAGGGTTTTCTGCCTGAGCAGGGGATTGGACTAGATGATCTCCAAGGTCCCTTCCAACTTTACTACTACTACTATTATTATTATTTATTTTTATTATTATTATATTTAGATATATTAATGAATGAATTTATTTGAATTTAATTGATTATAATTTCTACATAGATAGAGAGGGAAGTTTTAAGAAATATTGTGTGAATTGTATATATATAATGTTATTGTTTTCTCTTTGTAATTGACCACCATATCTCCATGCTGGTTCTTAAGCTTCTGTTGGTGTAAAATGGAAAAATAATAAAAATTGTTTAAAAAAAAAAGTTTCATTGCATGGAAAGCTGTTTATGTACCAATTTGATGGAGAGGCAGATCCATTTTTTAACTTTCAGCTTGGATTTGATTTGCCCTCTTCCTCTTCACAGGTGGCTCATATACGAGCAGAAAGAGACATCCTGGTTGAAGCGGATGGTGCCTGGGTCGTAAAGATGTTCTATAGTTTTCAGGACAAACACAACCTTTACCTGATTATGGAATTTCTTCCAGGAGGTAAACAATTCAGTGAAATTATTTCAGTGAATATTGTCAGTGAAAAAACGCCGTTCTCCCAAGGCCAGGATTTGTGTCGACTGTCAGATCCTCAGCCCTGGCAGCCATTTTTCCTCCCTCTTAATGGTGGGGAAATATTTTATTTGCGTTGACCTGGAGTCTGTGCCCCAGTAATATTAAGATAAATCTGCTATGAATCTAAAAATCAACCGAGAATCTTGGTAGCAATGGGTTTTTTTTATGGAGCTGGACCATATAACACTTCTGGGATGATTAATTTGTGATTAATTTCCACAATTAATGAGTGGAATGGTTTACCTCCAGAAGTTGTTGGTGCTCCACAGCTGGAGGTTTTCAAGAAGAGATTGGGCAGCCATTTGTCCATAACAGTATAGGACCTCCTGTGGGGTTGGACTAGAACAGGGGTAGGCAACCTTGGCTCTTTTATGACTCGTGGACTTCAACTCCCAGAATTCCTGAGCCAGCATGGCTCAGCTTAGAAACCTCTCCCTTTCCCCTCAGCATGGCTGGCTCAGGAATTCTGGGAGTTGAAGTCCACGAGTCATAAAAGAGCCAAGGTTGCCTACCCCTGGACTAGAAGTTCTCCAAGATCCCTTCCAATCTTATTATTCTATGTTCTATGATCCTGGCCATATTATCATAGTAATTATTGGAATACTGGAGATTGTATCATTTTTATCCAGTTTTCTTATATCGAAACCCGCTGTGGTGGAATGTAGTCTGGATTCCCAGAAGAGAAGGGCCGCGTTCCAGAGGACCAAGAGACAGCGAAGTTCAGATACCTTGGTTGGGAGAAAAAGAGATAAGACAGCTCCTCCCTAGCAATTCTCAGGCTATATCTTTAATGACGCAAGGGGTCTGCTTTAGTTTGGCAAGATTCTGTCTATAGGTGAGGAACAATAAAGCAATGGTTCTCAACCTTTCTAATGCCACGACCCCATAATATAGTTCCCCATGTTGTGGTGACCCCAACCACTTATACATCACCGGGTGCCAGGGGTGTGGCCAAAGAAAAGGGGGAAAAAATGGCGGACAGCCTTGTTTGGCGACTCCCGTGAAATGGTCGTTCGACCCCAAATGGGGTCCTGACCCACAGGTTGAGAACCACTGCAATAAAGGAAGCTGCGCAGAAGTAACTCAGTGTGTATTTCTCGCTTTTTGACACTAGCCAAATACAGTACTATGTCCTGTTCTCCCTGATTCAGGTGATATGATGACTTTGCTCATGAAGAAGGATACGCTATCTGAGGAAGAAACACAGTTTTATATCTCTGAAACCGTGCTTGCTATTGATGCCATTCATCAACTAGGGTTTATTCACAGAGATATTAAACCCGATAATCTTCTGCTGGATGCAAAGGTATCTAATGTTCATACACGTCCTCTGTTTTGGGTCCTCGTTCTCGGACGGAATTTCTCAATTTCAGCAACTTTAAGCTGGGTGGACTCCAACTCCCAGAATCCCCAGAATAGAAGGAAGTCTACACTTCTGGGAGTTGATTTCTGGCAGTTCGTCCACACTTTTGGCAGTTGAAGTCCATACTTCTGGCAGTTGAAGTCTGGGAGTTGAAGTCCACACTTCTGGGAGTTGAAGTCTGGGAGTTGAAGTCCACACTTCTGGGAGCTGAAATCTGGGAGTTGAAGTCCACACTTCTGGGAGTTGAATTCTGGGAGTTGAAGTCCACACTTCTGGAAGTTGAATTATGGGAGTTGAAGTCCACACTTCTGGGAGCTGAAATCTGGGAGTTGAAGTCCACACTTCTGGGAATTGAAGTCCACACTTCTGGGAGTTGAATTCTGGGAGTTGAAGTCCACACTTCTGGGAACTGAAATCTGGGAATTGAAGTCCACATTTCTGAGAGTTGAAGTCTGGGAGTTGAAGTCCATACTCCTGGGAGTTGAAGTACAACCAGCTTAAAGTTGCTGAGAACTGAGAAAACACTCTTCTCATAGGTACTTGTGACATCCTCAACACCATGGCTGAAATGACTGGGCTGCGGTTGGTTTCGACATCCCCCCGCCTTTTATAAATACAGAAATCTTCTTGTCTAAGGTTGAACCTGCCCATCCAAAACCTATCCACTGAAGGGCTGATTGCACAAATCACCCTTCAAACGCCACCCTCCCAAAAACGAGATATCAATATGTGAGGTCAGCTCCAACCCTCCTTACCATCCATAAGAGCAGGGGTCTTCAAACTTGGCCCTTTTACGACTTGTGGGCTTCAACTCTCAGAATTCTTCAGCCAGTCACGCTGGCTGAGGAATTCTGGGAGTTGAAGTCCACAAGTCGTAAAAGGGCCAAATTCGAAGACCCCTGCATCAGAGCTTAAAGACCTGGCTCTGCCAGTTGGTACCAACGGAGGGGCTCCACCTTGGGGGGGGGGTTGATAGATTAAGAACAGATCCCACCCCCTCCCCTTCTCGCCATCCTCCCTCCCTCCCTGTATTGTTAGCTAGGTTGATGTTTATAACATTGTGTTTCTATTTATTACACTTTATACGCTTTCATCTTTTTAATATTGTAAGCCGCCCAGAGTTACTGTGGCTAATAAATGGGTGGCTAGATAAATTTTAGAAATAAAATAGTACTAAAAATTTGCTTGAAATCCATCTGCGTGTCCATTGCTCAAATGCGATGAACGCGGTTTTGTGCTTTGGCACAGTTCTTCTGGTGGACGGTTAGATGTAAATCAGGGGATTGCTCCAGAAGTACGTATTTACATCAGTCATCTGGATTAATCATATGAGTAATGTTTTCTTTCTGTAGGGGCATGTAAAACTCTCTGATTTTGGGCTATGCACAGGTTTAAAGAAAGCTCACCGAACTGAATTCTACAGAAACCTTACGCATAATCCGCCAAGTGACTTCTGTAAGTACTGCAAATTCCCACTTATGATAAATATTTTGCCTATTGTGTTGATAGAGGAGAATATTTGTAGTTCAGGGTTGAACTCTGGGGTCCTTGGTGCTCTCTGAGCTTGGCTGTTTTCTTGCAGACGTTTCATTACCCGACTAGGTAACATCATCAGTGCTGGAAGGGAGAGGGGTATGGGAAGAGGAGGAGAAGGAGGAAGAGGAGAAGGAGGAGGCCTGTGGGGTCCTCTGTGCTCTCTGAGCTTGGCAGTTTTCTTGCAGACGTTTCATTACCCAACTAGGTAACATTATCAGTGCTGCAAGGGAGTGAGTTTGCAGAAAGGAGGACTGCGGGGTCCTTGATGCTCTCTGAGCTTGGTGGTTTCCTCGCAAACATTTCATTACCAAATCACACCACCTTATCAATGCCTTAAAGCAATGGTTCTCAACCTTTTTAATGCCGCGACCCCCAACCGGTCGTAAGTCGAGGACTACTCAACCGGTCGTAAGTCGAGGACTACTCAACCGGTCGTAAGTCGAGGACTACTCAACTGGTACAGCACCGTTTGCAGAATGGGACTTTTGGCGGGCTCAGCAGGGCAGAGACAGCCTGGACAATTCCTATTGGCTTTCGAAAGCCAATAGAATTAGACTCTATTCAAGAGAGTCTATTCTATTGGCTTTCAAAAGCCAATAGAATAAAAGGGAGTAGCACAGCTAAGGAAAAGGGGGGAAAAAGATGGTGGACTGTGTTGTTTGGCGACCCCCCCCCCCCCGTGGAATGGTGGTTCGACCTCAAATGGGGTCCCGACCACAGGTTGAGAACCACTGCCCTAAAGGTCTAGCGCTGATGATGTCACCTAGTGTGGTAATGAAATATCTGCAAGACAACAGGGAAGTTGTAAGATGTACCGTTTCCGATATTGTGTCTCCAAAGTCTTTGGAGCAGAACGGCTCTTTAATGCCTCGCAATTCTGTGTCGATGACACATTTAGGGAGGGAAAGAAATGGTTAAAATAGCTTTTCAGGTCTTTTTTTTTTTTTTTGTTAACGTTTGCACGAGAAAAAGGCCCTGTCATTCATTCCTGCCCACCCGATGCCCCTTTGTATCTTGCATGAGAATCCATAAGCAGGCTGAATTTTTGTGACGCTGTGAAAAATGCAAAGCATTCACCTCGCTCTGTTTCGTGCATTCAGCCTTTCAGAATATGAACTCCAAGAGAAAAGCAGAAACATGGAAGAAGAACAGGCGGCAGTTGGTGAGTGCTTTCCCGGAGACCCTGTTGACCTCTGCCAAGTCCTTCCACGTCAAAAGGTCCCGAGGAAGCCAGGTGGTCTTCAAGTCCTCCTTGCAGCTCTCTGAGCTGGGTTTTGTTCTTGCGGACCTTTCGTGACCCAACTAGGTAACATCATCAGTGCTAGAAGGGAGGAGGAGGACCATGGGATCCTTGTAGCGCTCTTGGTTTTCTTCTTGCAGATATTTCAATGATCTAATTAGATAACTAGAAGGGAGGAGGGGATTGTGGAGTAGAGGAGAAGGAGAAGGGGAGGAGGAGGACGATGACGACGGGGGGGGGGGGTCCTTGTAGTTCTTGAGCTTGGATTTGTTCTTGCAGACCTTTCATTACCCAACTAGGTAACATCATCAGTGCTAGAAGGGAGTGGGGTTTGCAGGGAAGAGGAGGGGGAGGGGGAGGAGGAAGAGGAAGACTGTGGGGTCCTTGGTGCTCTCTAAGCTTGGTGGTTTTCTTGCAGACTTTTCATTACCCAACTAGGTAACATCATCAGTGCTAGAAGGGAGTGGGATTTACAGGGAAAAGGAGGAGGAGGACGACGACTGTGGGGTCCTTGGGGCTCTCTGACTTTGCTTGTTTTCTTGTAGACGTTTCATTACCCAACTAGGTAACATCATCAGTGTTAGAAGGGATTGGTGCTTGCAACGTCTAGAACTGAAGATGTCACCTAGTTGGGTCACAAAACATCTGCAAGAAAACAACGGAACTTAGAGAACACCAAGGATCCCACAAGCATTATATTTGATTTTGCGACCTTTGATTGATTGATTGATATACTCAATCAAGTTGGTGCCGAGTTTTAATGACCAAATGGATAAGACTGTTAGATAGAGGATCTTTTCCCAATTTCCAAGCTGAGTCCGTTGACTTCGTTGTAGGCCTTCTTCTTCTCTTTCCATCCATCGTTCCCAGTAATTCTAGACTTCACTAGAGAGCTAGGTCATTGCATATGTCAGTAGTAGAATAATGCAAGTTTCAGCAGGAAGAGGATGAGGACTGTGGGGTCCTTAGGGCTCTCTGAGCTTGGTGGTTTTCTTGCAGACTTTTCATTACCCAACTAGGTAACATCATCAGTACTAGAAGGGGGTGGAGTTAGTGGAGTAGAGGAGAAGGAGAAAGGGGGGGTAGGAGAAGGAGGAGGAGAAGGACTGTGCAATCAATTGTCCCCAATGGGTATTTATTTATTTATTTTTGCCAGAAATCAGAACGGTAAACAATGGTAAACAATGCTGTTTTCAGAGAAAGCATGAAAACCAAACTAGACGATAGATCAGTGGTTCTCAACCTTTTTAATGCTGCGACCCCCCCCCAACCGGTCGTAAGTCGAGGACTACTCAACCGGTCGTCAGTCGAGGACTACTCAACTGGTGCAGCACCGTTTGCAGAATGGGACTTTTGGCGGGCTCAGCAGGGCAGAGATAGCCTGGACAATTCCTATTGGCTTTTGAAAGCCAATAGAATTAGACTCTATTCAAGAGAGTCTATTTTATTGGCTTTCAAAAGCCAGTAGAATAAAAGGGAGTAGCACAGCTAAGGAAAAGGGGGAAAAAATGGCGGACTGCGTTGTTTGGCGACCCCCGTGAAATGGTCGTTCGACCCCAAATGGGGTCCCGACCCACAGGTTGAGAACCACTACGATAGATGGAGGACCCTGACCTGTTTTCTTTGAAAGACATAACCCTGGATTTTTATTTTATTTTATTTTTTAAAAAGGTGGGCTGAATCTCTCTCTTTTTTCGAAATATCTTTTTTTTTCCCCAGGCCTATTCTACTGTCGGGACTCCAGATTACATTGGGCCGGAGGTTTTCATGCAAACGGGTTACAACAAACTCTGCGACTGGTGGTCTTTGGGGGTCATCATGTACGAAATGCTAATAGGTGAGAGCGACAAATGGGAGCTGCGATGAAAAAAGAGGCTAAGAGGGGAAGCACAGAGTTTGCCCAAACTTATATTCCTTGCGTCAACGATCCCATCTAACCATCTCATCCTCTGTCATCCCCTTTTCCTCTGGCCTTCATCAGGCATCCTTTTTCCCAACATCAGTGTCCTTTCTCGTCTTCTCATTCAGGGGCCAAAATAGTTGAGCTTCAGGTTCAGGATCTGCCCTTCCAAAGGACGGTCATGGTTGATTTCCTTTTAGGATTGACCGATTGGACCTCCTTAGTTTCAAAGGAAATTTGGGGGGTTTTGGGTGGGGGGGAGAACCACGGAGAATTAACATGACGCCATCTACCAAGTTTATTCCCAGTACTTAAATATTTTTCCTCTAATTCAGACATGTCAAACACAAGGCTCCCGGGCCGGATGCGGCCCGTGAAGTGGTTTCATGTGGCCCGCGAAGCCATCCTGGAAATAGTGAGGGAACGGCCCCCACTGCCTTGGCCCTGGCCCAGGCCGGCTGGGAGCCAATGTACAATTTTGTGGTGGCCATCTATGCTGAAACGCATTCAGTCTTAGCTCCACAAGGCCGTCTAGAAACAGCGAGGAACCAGACCCTGCCGTGTCGGCCCCGCCCCCTGGGTGCATGCTGGGGAGGTGTCCCCCTTTGTGAGGAATGAAGAAATGGACCATGCCTTGGCGCTTGCCCCGGTCCCACCCCCTTCTGCCAGAGACCCTCAGATCTGTCCCACTCCTGCCCAGGCCACGATGTCGAGCTGGCCACGCCCACCCAGTAGGCCACACCCACTCCATCCACACCCACCCAGTAGGCCTCACCCACCCTGGCCACACACTCCCCCCCCCCAAGGGCAACTGTAATGCTGATGCGGCTCTCAGTGAAATTTGACACCCCTGGTCTAATTTAGTGCTTTTCCTTGTCTTCCATTCTACAGGATACCCACCTTTTTGCTCGGAAACACCCCAAGAAACATATAGAAAAGTTATGAACTGGAAAGAGACTTTGGTGTTTCCACCAGAGGTGCCCATTTCAGAAAAGGCAAAGGATCTAATTTTAAGGTAAGCCCTTCCCTTACATATGCAGGAAAGCCGTACAAAGTATGGTTTGGTTTGCCTGATACTGATAATCTAGTTTTCTTTGCCATTACGCTGAAGAAGCTTTACGTTACAATGACAGAATCGCTCGTCAGAGGTTAGGGGGTGGAAGACAACCGCAGGGCTGTGTGAGTGTAGACTTCTAAACATCTGCCTTGGTAAGGCCACACCTGGAATACTGCATCCAGTTTTGGTCACCACAATGTAAAAAAGATGTTGAGACTCTAAAAAAGAGTGCAGAGAAGAGCAACAAAGATGATTAGGGGACTGGAGGCTAAAACATATAAGGAACAGCTGCTAGAATTGGGTATGTCTAGTTTAACGAAGAGAAGGACAAGGGGGGACAGGATAGCAGTATTCCAATATCTCAGGGGCTGCCATAAAGAAGAGGAAATCAAGCTATTTTCCAAAGCACCTGAAGGCAGGACGAGAAGCAATGGGTGGAAACTAATCAAGGAGAGAAGCAACCTGGAACTAAGGAAAAACTTCCTGACAGTGAGAACAATCAGTGGAACAGCCTGCCTCCAGAAGCAGTAAATGCTCCAACACTGGAAGTTTTTAAGAAGAGACTGGACAGCCATTTGTCCGAAATGGTGTAGGGTTTCCTGCCTGAGCAGGGGGTTGGACTAGATGACCTCCAAGGTCCCTTCCAACTTTACTACTATTACTAAGAAAACAGTGGAAACGAAGCACGGTATCAAGTGCCACGGAAACCAGGGCTTCCGGGCAACTCAAAGATTTATTGTAAGCTTAAGCTCTCTACAAGAATCTGAACTACTAACAGCCAAGGGAAATCAACGGGAGATAAGGAATTCACAGTGGGCTGAATTTGTGGGTGTGAAAGGGCTCATGGATGCATTTGACCCCTCCCTTGGGCTCAGCCCGGTCATCTTCTACATCAAATTCAGATTCAAATTGGAGAGACGAAGAAATTGAAACTGTAGGAAAGAGCCATCGATAGAACAAGAGTCCAAGAAGTAAGCTGTAGACCACCCCTTGAAAGGTGGATGAAAGGAGAAGGAGGGAGAACTGGTAGAAAGAGCCGAGAAGAGGAAGGAGAAGAACTAGGAGTCTAACCAGTAGAAGACTCTGGAGCAGTGGTTCTCAACCTGTGGGTCGGGACCCCATTTGGGGTCGAACGACCATTTCACGGGGGTCGCCAAACAATACAGTCCGCCATTTTTTTCCCCTTTTCCTTAGCTGTGCTACTCCCTTTTATTCTATTGGCTTTTGAAAGCCAATAGAATAGACTCTCTTGAATAGAGTCTAATTCGATTGGCTTTCCAAAGCCAATAGGAATTGTCCAGGCTGTCTCTGCCCTGCTGAGCCTGCCAAAAGTCCCATTCTGCAAACGGTGCTGTACCAGTTGAGTAGTCCTCGACTTACGACCGGTTGAGTAGTCCTCGACTTACGACCGGTTGGGGGTCGCGGCATTAAAAAGCTTGAGAACCACTGCTCTGGAGTAAATGTTGGAAGCGGACGAATGAAAAAATTCATGCCAGTTTAAGATGGGGAGGATTTTATAAAGAAATTCCGTCACTTCCTGTTTGATGATTATCCAGCTATTTGGGCGTTTTGATCAAATCCTACCTATCCCCCCAGGTTTCCTACATTTATAGAAGGCTTCAGAAAAGATCTATTTAACCCCCTTATGGAAAAGATGATAAACAATTAGCATCTTTTTCAGAGAACGTGTGATAACTGGAATTTGGGGCTGATTGTAGGTATCAAAAATGCGTCTTCTTGGACACCAAAATCTTCAGCTGTCTTACTTTTGTACCAGACTTGTTTTTCAAAGCAAATTGTAGGCTAGAAACTGTGTTTATTGCACCATTTACTACCTTAGTAATAATTTTAAAAAAATAAATCTTCCCCCCCCCTCTTCTAGATTTTGCACTGATGGTGAGAACAGAATCGGCAGCAACGGAGTAGAAGAAATTAAGAGCCACGCATTTTTTGAAGGGGTGGACTGGGCACACATCAGGTAGAGTGGGTGAAAAATGAAAAGTGGAAGAATTCTGGGAAATTGAGGGATAGACAGGCCTTTACATCCCAAGCAGGAGCCATATCTTGAACCTCTTGGTATATCCTTAAAGAAGATAGCAAGAGGACTCAGACTTATATAATGCTTCACAGCGCTTTACAGCCTTCTCTAAGCGGTTTACAGAGTCAGCATGTTGCCCCCAACAATCTGGATCCTCGGAAGGATGGAAGGCTGAGTCAACGCTGAGCCGGTGAGGATCGAACGGCTGGCAATGGGCAGAGTTAGCCTGCAATACTGCACTCTAACTCCTGCGCCATCAGGGCTTTAGAATGGAAGGGAACAGAACAGGTCACCAATCTTTCTTGGCGGACTGGAGGGAATTGGAGGGGGAGTGTTTTACACGGGAGCACATGTTTGTGTGCACGCGTATGGGGCCGCGACCACATGTGCGATGCAAACGGGTGGGGCTAGCACTTGCGTGATACTCGCTAGCCCTGCCCCGTTCTTGCGCAGCACAGTGCCCCATTTCTGCCTGCTTGTGCGCCCCGTGGCACAGCGGCATCCCGTTTTTGATCTCGAGGCGCAGCATAGGCCCGTTTTTGCACCCTGCAGCACATTGCCCTGTTTTTGCACCCCACGGCATGGCACTGTCCAGATTTTGCACCCCACGGCCACAGTGCTAGCACTAGTGGGCGGGTGTGCGAGCACACGTGTGCGCACTGGCCAGCCTCTCCCACAGCCCGATAGCCAGCAGACCATGGCCCACTACTGGTCCGCAGCCTGCAGGTTGGGGACTCCTGGTTTACAGAGTCAGCCTATTGCCCCCTAACAATCTGAGTCCACATTTCTCTGACCTCGGAAGGATGGAAGGCTGAGCTAACCTTGAGTCGATCAGGATCGAACTCCTTGTAGTGGGCAGAGTCAGCCTGCAATACTGCCTTCTAACCCCTGCACCACCAGAGTAGTCATATAGGTCCTTCAAAATATGCACACGTTAAAAAGGCACCACCAGGATGCAACAAGGTATTTCGGAACAGGCCTGGGCATTTTGTATACATCTTGAGTCAATGTGTACAGATAGTCCTCGACTTACAAGCACAATTGAGCCCCGAATTTCCGTTGCTAAGTGAGACATTTGTTAAGTGAGATTTGCCCCATTTTTACGAGCTTTCTCGCCATGTTAAATGAATCACTGCAGTTGATTAAGTTGGAAATCCGGTTGTTAAGTGAATTTGGGTTTCCCTCGTTGACTTTGCTTGCCAGAAGGTTGCAAAAGGGGATCACCTGACCCTGGGACATGGCGACCGTCATAAATACGAGTCAGTTGCCAAGTATCTGAATTTTGATCCCGTGACCCTGGGGATGCTGCAACGGTCCTAAGCGTGAAAAACGGTCACAAGTCCCTTTTTTCAGCGTCATTGTAACTTTGAACGGTTACTAAATGAACTGTTGTAAGTCGAGGACTACCTGTATTTCCTTGGGGATTGCACAACTAAAGACAAAAGTTTCCTTAAGGAGGTATTAACAGGTAATGTGTGTTCACCTGGATCTACCTGGAAGTGCATTTAAATGCATTCAGAAAGGAAGTAGCAGATACAGTACATTTGTGTTTGTGTCGGAGGTGACTGGATTGTTTTAAAGCAGGGGTCTTCAAACTTGGCCCTTTGATGACTTGTGGACTTCAACTCCCAGAATTCCTCAGCCAGCGTGCCTGGCTGAGGAATTCTGGGAGGGGTCTTCAAACTTGGCCCTTTGATGACTTGTGGACTTCAGCTCCCAGAATTCCTCAGCCAGCATGCCTGGGTGAGGAATTCTGGGAGGGGTCTTCAAACTTGGCCCTTTGATGACTTGTGGACTTCAACTCCCAGAATTCCTCAGCCATTTGCCTGGCTGAGGAATTTTGGGAGTTGAAGTCCATAAGTCATAAAAGGGCCAAGTTTGAAGACCCCTGTTTTAAAGGTTTTGAAGCTAGATTCAATTGAGCCGAGGCCAAAGCTGGCTGAAGGCTTGATTTTTGTGATGTTTGCGTTTCGTTTTAGAGAAAGGCCAGCGGCGATCAATATAGAAATCAAAAGTATAGATGACACCTCCAATTTTGACGAATTCCCCGAATCGGACATTTTACAACCAGGTGAGTGCAATACTCATTGACACAACAATGCCCATTTTTTCTGGCTTGCAGCTCGGACAATATGTGGCTTTTGTTTCTTATTGGAGCAAGCGTCTTCGAATCGTATTATCGAATGCAACCTTGAAGGTGTTCTAATTCAACAAGATGACTTGCGTTGGCATATTTCAAAGGACTAATAACAGCACTGTCGGTAAAAGGTTATCCCAAGGATTTTAGATCAATCTTGGTTGGTTGTTAGTTACATCCACTCCCCAAAGCCCAGAGCAACGTATGTAGGAAAGAAACCTAGCAGGTAAAAAAAAGAATATTCAAGAGTTTAGTTTGAGATAAACTCTTCTAGTAGTTTATTTTTGTGAGCGTTGTGGTCTGCAACAATCAAGAAGTAAGCAACAGCCCAAACAAGGAACTCCCAACGTAGACAAATAACAGCAGAGAATATTTGTAAGTTAGGGTCTTCCTGGAGCTCTTGGTGGTTTTCATGCAGATGCTTCATTACGAAAGTTGATAGCATCCACTGATGTGGCCACTGGACTTTTTGGTTTTTCTTTGAAGACGTTTCGCTTCTCATCCGAAAAGCTTCTTCAGCTCTGACTGGATGGTGGGGAATGGAAGGATTTATACTCTCTGCAGACAGCTGGTCGTTTGCTTTCTTTTAAGTTTCAGTTGAACAGCCCTCTCTCAATAGAGGGGGAAGGATACGACATCATCTCTCTCCAGTTTACAACACAGTCCTTTCAGCAGTTCCAAGAAAGCTCCACACCCATTTGCACCACTCAGATGACTCTGAGGACATAGAGCAGACATGTCAAATACAAGGCCCGGGGACCGGATGCGGCCCATGAAGTGGTTTCATGTGGCCCGCAAAGCCATCCTGGAAACAGTGAGGGAACGGCCCCCGCTGCCTTGGCTCTGGCCCAGGCCGGCCGGGAGCCAATGTACAATTTTGTGGTGGCCATCTATGCTGAAACGCATTCAGTCTTAGCTCCACAAGGCCGTCTAGAAACAGCGAGGAACCAGCCCCTGCTGTGTCAGCCCTGCCCCCTAGGTGCATGCTGGGGAGGTGTCCCCCTTTGTGAGGAATAAAGAAATGGACCCTGCCTTGGCGCTTGCCCCGGTCCCACCCCCTTCTGCCAGAGACCCTCAGATCTGTCCCACTCCTGCCCAGGCCCCCAAAGGCACCCTTGACGCAAAAGATGTATAGCTGGCCATGCCCACCCAGTAGGCCATACCCACTCCATCCACGCCCATCCAGTAGGCCGCCCCCCCGCCCCCCGAGGGCAACCGCAATGCTGATGCGGACCTCAATGAAATTGAGTTTGACACCCCTGACATAAATAAACCTTCAGGTGGCCTCAACGACTCTCCAAAAGAAGGCAAATGACCAGCTGTCTGCAAGGAGTATAAATCCTACCATTCCCTCCAGAGGTGAAGAAGCTTCTTGGATAAGAAGCGAAACATCTTCAAAGAATAACAAGGAAGTCCAGTTGCCTCGTGAAAAAGCAACTTTGGGACAACCATGACCTGGATGACTGAGAATCTCCATAGGCATCTAGTTTGGTAATGAAGCAGCTGCATGAAAACAACCAAGCTCAGAGAACAGCAAGGAGCACGCAGATAAACAAGCTAACAATAAGGCACAACCTAATCCAGTGAAGAACATTCCCAGCAACACTGACAGAGCAAGCCATAGTAAATAAAATGAGAGCAAACCCTACTCCCTTCCAGCACTGATGACGTTATCTAGTTGGGTAATGAAATGTCTGTAAGAAAATCACCAAGCTCAGAAAGCACCAAGGGTCCCACAGTTGTTGTTGTTGTTGTTGTTGTTGTTGTTGTTGTTGTTCTTCTTCTTCTTCTTCTTCTTCTTCTTCTTCTTCTTCTTCTTCTTCTTCTTCTTCTTCTTCTTCTTCTTCTTCTTCTTCTTCTTCTCCTCTTCCTCCTCCTCCTCCTCCTCTTCCTCCTCCCATACCCCTCTTCCTTCTAGCACTGAGGATATTAGCTAATTGGGTAATGAAATGTCTACAAGAAAACCATCAGGCTCAAAGAGCACCAAGGACCCCACAGTTCTCTTCCTCCTCCTCCTCCTCCTCCTCCTCTCCATAAACACCACTCCCTTCTAGCACTGATGATGTTACCTAGTTGGGTCATGAAACGTCTGCCAGAAAACCACCACGCTCAGAGAGGATCCCACGAGTTTAATAATAAACGTGTCGTTGAAAACCACCTTCTTACTTTCCATTTGAAATGAGCTTTCACGGGAAGCCTGCACTCCTCTGTGTCCTCAAAAAAAAATCAAATCTTTTTCTTTGCTCTAGTGCCAAATACCACCGAACCAGACTTCAAGTCCAAAGATTGGGTTTTCCTGAATTACACCTACAAGAGATTCGAAGGGCTGACTCAGCGGGGCTCCATCCCTTCTTACATGAAGGCCGGGAAATTGTGAGATGCGGCGGAGCCAGGAAACGTAAGAACTCAGGTACCCTGTCCACCTCCGCTCGATCGCCACCCTCTCCGACGCTCCCACAGACCGGCGCCTGCGGACCCGGCCCAGAAATTAAGGAATTCTACAGGATTAGGATTTCTGAGACTACTACAGACAATGAGTTGGCAGTGCCAGCTGGCGGCTTCTTTTAATAGTGAATATTTTTGTTAACTTTATTACGACAGAGGTACTGGAAATTTAAAAAGAGAGAGAGAGAGAGTGAGAGAGAAAAGAACAAGCGACCGACGTCCTCTTCATTGTCTGCACTGCCGAAATGTATGTTTAAAATGGTCAATTCTGCCTCTTAAGGACATTCGGTTCATGGTTCAAACTATGTGCCGTTTGCCCAAGTGTTAAAAAGATCATGTCGGTGTAAGAAGCAACCTTGTCCCTTTCTCAACAAGGTAGCTGCGTTTGGGTATTTACCTGGGCAGGTTTTTAGGGAGGAAAGCACAGGTGGTCCTCGACTTACAACAGTTCCTTTAGAGACCATCCCAAGTGGCAAAGGCACTGACAAAAAATGACTGACGACTTATTTTTCACACTTATGACCGTCGCAGCATCCCCGGAGCCACGTGTTCAAAATTCGGATTGCTTGGCAACTGGCATGTACTTATGACGGTTGCAGTGATCCCTTTTTGGGTCCTTCTGACGAGCAAAGTCAATGGGGAAGCCAGATTCACTTAACAATCGGGTTAACAACGTAACAACTGCAGTGATTTTCTTAAGGACGGTGGCAAAGAAGGTTGTAAAACGGGGCAACAACACTCCCTGAACAACTGTCTCACTCAACGACAGAAATGTTGGGCTCAGTGGTGGTCGTAAGTCGAGGACTACCTGTTTGAAAAACGAAAAGAATCGGAAACCACGTTTGATAACGTGGTTCCCCGCAGGGGAAGGACGGCGACATAAGAAGCTGTCGTAGAGTTACTTAAACTAGCTATTTTTAAAGGTTATTTGCCACACTTGCTGGCTTCTTGCTCTCGCTCAGGGCTTCTAGTTTTAACACTAGAGAGAAGTTACTACTTCCGATTGTAATTAGTAGACAAACTGGCATAGAACTGGATTAACCGAAAAGTGAGCATTTACCTGTTTTCAGAACTTAGACGCAGCTTTTATCAAATAAAAGTGAGCGGCCCGCTTTCATCATAACCGCTGGAAACGTCTAGGACGGGTAGGCAACCCTGGAACCCTGGCTCTTTTATGACTCGTGGACTTCAGCTCCCAGAATTCCTGAGCCTGCATGGCTCAGCTTGGAAACCTCTCCCTTTTCCCTCAGCATGGCTGGCTCAGGAATTCTGGGAGTTGAAGTCCACGAGTTATAAAAGAGCTAAGGTTGCCTACCCCTGCCCAAATGCCTGAATTTTGATCACGTGACTGTGAGGAAAAATATTTAAATATTTAAACCAGGGGTCTTCAAACTTGGCTCTTTTATGACTGATGGACTTCAAATCCCAGAATTCCTGAGCCAGCATGGCTCAGCTTGGAAACCTCTCCCTTTCCCCTCAGCGTGGCTGGCTCAGGAATTCTGGGAGTTGAAGTCCACGAGTCATAAAACGGCCTAGGCCAGGGGTAGGCAACCTTGGCTCTTTTATGACTCGTGGACTTCAACTCCCAGAATTCCTGAGCCAGCATGGCCAGCTTGGAAACCTCTCCCTTTCCCCTCAGCATGGCTGGCTCAGGAATTCTGGGAGTTGAAGTCCACGAGTCATGAAGGGGCCATAGTTTCCCCCATGCTGGCTCAGGAATTCTGGGAGTTGAAGTCCGCGAGTCATAAAAGAGCCAAGGTTGCCTACCTCTGATCTAGGACAAAGAAAAAAATCCGGCATAAATTCAGCATTTATCTCAAATCTTATTATTATTTTTTGCGTGTTTCCTTTCCTTCTGAATTTAACATCGCTGTGATGGTTTGTGCCATTTTGTTCTCCGCTTGAGTACCAAAGATCCTGAAATAGCTTGACCGATTCTGTTTTGTTTTCTTTTTTTCCAGAATGATAAGGTGGTTTACTTTTTTTAAAAAAAATGAGTACTAAAAAAAGAATAAAACCATTTCTCCCCCCCCCTTTTTTTTTTTTTGAACTTGTCGAGTTCTTCTGAATTAAAATCTTGCCAATTGCTGGGTTAGGGAAGCGAGGGTGGGTCGAATACCGTCTTTGATTAATTTATTTTTCTATGGGGAGTTTGAGTTAAAAAGGATAACAGAATAACAGAGCTGGAAGGGACCTTGGAGGTCTTCTAGTCCAACCCCCCCACTCAAGCAGGAGACCCTATACATTCCAGACAAGTGGCTGACCAGTCTCTTCTTGGAAACCTCCAAGTGTTTTCTGGAAGTAAGTCATTCCACTGGTTAATTGTTCTCACTGTTAGGAAGTTTCTCCTTAGTTCTAGGTTGCTTCTTTCCTTGATGGGTTTCCATCCATTACTTCTTATCCTGCCTTCTGGTGCTTTGGGGAATAGGTTGACTCCTTCTTCTTTGTGGCAGCCTCTCAAATAACTGGAATACTGCTATCCAAATAACTGGAATACTGCTATCATGTCCCTCCCCCCCCAGTCCTTCTTTTCATTAAACTAGTCATACCCAATTTCTGCAACCGTTCTTCATATGTTTTATCCTCCAGTCCCCTGATCATCTTTGTTGCTCTTTTCTGTGCTCTTTCTAGAGCAGTGATGGGAACCTTTTAGAGGCTGAGTGCCCAAACCACAACCCAAACCCCACTTATTTATGGCAAAGTGCCAGGGCATTGTGATGCCCTCAGGGGGGGCATGGGGATGTGGCCCACTGGGTGGCATGGCTGGGGTGGGCATGGCCATCTCAATGCTGCTCATGGGGGAGGGCACCTGTGGGGACCAGGCAGGGTTGGGAGAGATCCAGGGGGTCTCTGGCGGGTGGGGCGGTGGGCAGGAGGCATAGCATAGATGGGGGGAGGCATGCAATACCTAGCTGGGACTGGGGGGGCCATGGCGTCCAGTTATCCGGCTTTCCCTGCTCGGGGTGGCCTTTGGCTTGCTGGGTGTGGGCGTGCTCTTCCACCTCTACTCGAGCTGGCTAGCTGGCCGCTTCGCTCCCTTTGTGCTGGGTGTGGCTGCCGCCCCGGGTGGCAGCAGCAGCCTAATGGACCTGTGCAGGCTGCTGGCAGCGGCGGCATGCGTGCCCACAGAGAGGGCTCTGGCACGCGTGCCAGAGGTTCGCCACCACTGTTCTAGAGCATAAAAATCTTTTTTATAGTGTGGCGACTAAAACTGGATACAACCTTCCACGTTTGGTCACCCCGAGTCCTTCTTTTCATTAAACTAGAAAAGAAAGGAATCCGGAAATGAGAAGGAAATATGGGGCAGACCTTTAACAAGTGTATTTGCTTCGGAAGGGCAGCGTTTTCCAAGTTAAAGGGAGGGGGGAAAAACAGAGCAGCTCTCCCACGTAGACAACAAGCACAAGGTTTTATAAAGGCTAGCTGGTTTCCCCTGATGTTCTAACTTTCTGATAGCAAGGATTTTTCATGTTCCCACCTGACTTGTAAAACCATTGATTCCAAGGGCAGTAGGACAAGAAATACTGTAAAGCAGTGGTTCTCAACCTTTCTAATGCTGTGACCCCATAATACAGTTCTCCATGTTGTGGTGACCCCCAAGTGGGTGTGGCCACCAATAAGAGGGAGTAGGACAGCTAGGGAAAAGGGAACAAAATGGTGGACAGCATGGTTTGGCGACCCCCGTGAAATGGTCGTTCGACCCCAAACGGGGTCCCGACCCACAGGTTGAGAACCACTGATGTAAAGCAAGCGAGTTTATGTGGAGATGGTCCAGAATAAACATCTGTGGAGATTCTCAGTCATCTAGGTCAGGGGTAGGCAAGCTTGGCTCTTTCATGACTGGTGGACTTCAACTCCCAGAATTCCTGAGCCAGCCATGCCGAGGGAAAAGGGAGAGGTTTCCAAGCTGAGCCATGCTGGCTCAGGGATTCTGGGAGTTGAAGTCCACGAGTCATAAAAGAGCCAAGGTTGCCTACCCCTGATCTAGATCATAGTTGTGCCAAAAATGATTTTTTCCCCCCAAAAAAGGTAACTGGACTTCCTTTGTTTTTCCTTGAATACGTTTCGCTCCTCATCCAAAAAGCTTCTTCAGTTCCCAAAGTTCAGTTCAGTTGAAGAACTGAAGAAGCTTCTTGGATGAGAAGCCAAATGTTTTCAAAGAAAAAAAAAAGCCACCAAGAAAGTCCAGTTGCCTTTTGGAAAAAGCATCTTTGGGACATCCAGAAGTGAACCAAAATTGTCAGTCCTTGGAATTTATACTGGGAATAACGACTGGGAAATTGCCCTGGTGATCTGGTTTGCTAGAGAATTAGACCCTGTTTGAAATTTGAGGAATCTGAATTTAAATTTGAGGTTGAGGAAGGCCACGCTGATGGGATGCCCTAATGAAGAGATCTGAGGAACATTGAACATTAGTGGGTCACCAAAGGATTGGTTTTATAATATCAGTTTTACTCCAGATGGATAAGGTGGCTGACCAAGGGCCCGTTGTCTAGACTGGTCTTGATCTACATCTTGCAATCTAGCTCAGCAAGTAGTTTTCATAGATGATGGCCAATAGAGAAGGTGGATACCACAGTTGTTCTTCAAAGAGATTTGCTGGTAATTTTAATAAGGGTATTGCTTGCTGAGATTATTTAGGGGGAGGGAATTTACAAGATGAGGTTCTACAACATTAATGGGGCACATCTACAGACGCTTCCTGAAAGCCACACCCCTTCTGGGCATGTTGAGTGACATCATGACATATACAGAAATGGGGCGGGGCTTACAGGACAATTATAATTTTGTCGTTCTGCTCCCTTGCAGCCACTGCTGGCCAGAAGCTCATTAAAAGCTGTCCAAATCTAATGATGAGTTTTATATTTATATTTTTGTTTGCAGGATTTGTTTTCCTCTTTTAACAACGTATCCATCAATTCCTGGGTCATTCGTTGGTTGTTTAAGATTATTCTAATTTTCTCTGAACATTTCAACAAGGTTGTAACTGACTTGTTTGAGGTCGATTTCGTTTCAAAAGTTTTGGGATTTGAATGGCCACTGTACCTTTCCTTTTTTTTTTCAAAGAAAAAAATAAATTCCATAGTTGTGGTTTGCAAAAAGTTACAATAGAAGGCATTATAAATATTTATATAAGGCTTTTTACAACATATTCAATAAACACGGCACTTTTTTTTTGTAAAGCAGTCTTTTTGTCAAATATGTTAAAACGTTAAAAAGGGTGTGGGTTTTTTTGTATATTTCTTCTAGATTCTTCAGAACACCTTGTACTCTTAAGAAAAATAGCACCAGATTGATATTTTAAGATTTAATGTATCTCAATTTTCGCAACTTTAAGAGGTGTGAACTTTAACTCCCAGAATTCCCCAGCCAGCAAAAGCAATTATGTGGAAAAGACTGTCTGGTTTATATCCATTTATTTAAAGAAACCACTCTGTGGGAAGAAACAGAGACAGAATGGTGTGATATTAATTTACAGGCTCAAGAACAATCAAACCCTACACTAAAAGCCACACTCCGTTAAAAATTCCTATATTGGTATTCTTTATGATTGTAATAATGATGTAGGAATACAGCACAAGACACTTCCCAAATTCTTAATGCAAAGTCCTTAAAAGAATTCGTTTATCCAAAAATCACAAGAAATCAGCAGAATATTTTATACAAGTTAGTTAGGGGATAAAAGGCTGACTATCTAGCGATGGCTTTAGGTAAAGAGACGAGAGAGATTATATCCAAGTTCAGTGACTTAAAAAGCGCTCACAACAAGTCTAGGCAAGTTGTGTAGGCGTTTTATTACCAAACCTGTTTTTTTTTCCTTCTCGCTAGCCAAGATTCATTTATTTTCAGTCAAAGAGGAAGAAATAATAAAAGTAATAAAAACTCTGAAATAGTCGAAGCTGGAGGGGGTCTTCTAGCTGGGCATTTTTTAAAAAATTGTCTTCACAGCTGGTGGTTTGTGAAGGGCTATGTTTTTGTCATTTTCCTTCACCACACCACTTAATGACTTTCAAAACTGCTGCTTCGAAAAATAAAGTGCATTGTGTACGATATACAAGGGAAATTTTGAATTAGGAAGCAGTAACCATCTTTCCTGTTATATTGTTTATTATGTGGCTTTTGATAGTTCAGGGGCCATCCAGAAGTTGACCAAGTAGCAGCATCAATGAGGTTCAGAAGTGATCCAGGTTGGATCCAGAATTAATCTCCCAAAATGTTTGTTTTTAAAAACTTTCTGTAAATGCTAAATCTCATAGCAGAATGCCTATAAACATGTCAGTTTTGTCTTTATAGATAATATAGAAGAAAATAACTGGTGGGATTTAGATAATGGAAGGTTAAGGTATAGCCCACGAAGCTTTGAGCATCTCTTCATAAGAACCTTCCACTGCCATCTAATGTCTTAACTACGGTAGTCCTTGACTTACAACAGTTCATTTAGTGACAGTTCAAAGTTACGTCACTGAAAAAAGTGACTCATTCTTACGACCGTTGTAGCATCCCTGTGGTCACCTGATCAAAATTCAGACGCTTGGCAAAACTGACTCCTATTTATGACGGCCGCAGTGTCCTGGGTTAATGACAAGCCAGGAAGCCGGATTCACTTAACAACAGCTTGACTCATTGAACAAGGGCAGTGATTCACTTAACAACTGTGGCAAGAATGGTGGTAAAATGGGGGCAAAACTCACTTAACAACTGTTTCGCTTAGCAACATAAATTTTGTTGGAGTCTGTTGCGGTCGTAAGTCGAGGACTACCTGTGCAAATGGCCAGTGTTGTATTAGGGAAGAAAATAAACTAGTGGCACTTGGAAAGTTAAGGTAAGTCCCCAGAACCTTTGAATATCTCTTCATAAGAATGTTCCAGCGCCATTTGGTTTCTTAACTATCTTGTTGAGACAGAAGATTGCTTTTTTATGTAATTATTTCGGCCATGCAGAATATTTTTTCTGTCATAACCTCTTTACTGATTGTTAGCAAGCAATGATCAGCTGAACGTCTATGGAGATTCTCAGCCTATCCAGGTCCTGGTTGTCCCAAAGATGCTTTTTCAGGAGGCAACTGGACTTTCTTGTTTTTCTTTGAAGATGTTTCGCTTCTCATCCAAGAAGCTTCTTCAGTTCTGACTGGGTGGTGGGGAGTGGAAGGATTTATACTCCTTGCAGAAGCTGGTCATTTGTATTCTGGAGAGTTGTTGAGGCCACTTGGAGGTTTACCTGTGTCAAAGTCACCCATTTGCACTACTCACTACTACAATTTTTAAAAAGGAGGTAAGTTTATCATTGAGTGCAGCTGCCTTAGATCGTAGCCTACACCGACTATAGTGGCCCATTGGCCTAACCAGTAAACCAGTAGTAGGTTTGCGAAATCCTTCTGCCATTGAGAATGGGTCTGGGCGCGGCTTATTCAATTCATAACTTGAATCCATAGAGCCTCTCCCAATCCATGGGGGCTACAAAGATGTGGTGAGGTGGTAGAAGCAGTGCCAGCATGGCGTCCCGACAGGCAGGGGGCAAAAGAGGGGCCAGGTGGGCGGCTAGACCAGCCTGCACCCCCCTAAGTGCTGTGAAGTTGAGAGGATGTGGGTCAGTGATTGAGAGGAACCCCAACTGGGTGCCAGCCACGGCTGTGTCCTAATTGCAATGGTGCTCTTCCCGGGTTTGTGCAATTACCCACTTTGTCTGAAATGGTGGCTGGGGTAGGCAACCTTGGTTCTTTTATGACTCGTGGACTTCAACTCCCAGAATTCCTGAGCCAGCCTGGCCCAGCTTGGAAACCTCTCCCTTTCCCCTCAACGTGGCTGGCTGAGGAATTCTGGGAGTTGAAGTCCACGAGTCACAAAAGAGCCAAGGTTGCCTACTATATATAGGGTTTCCTGCCTGAGCAGGGGGTTGGACTAGAAGACCTCCAAGGTCCCTTCCAACTCTGTTATTCTGTTCTGTTCGGATTGCGGGACAGCAGATTCCACAGCAGGGGGGGGGGGAGAACGCCTTGGCGGCCCCACGGATCTGGCCTTCCCCTCTTAGGCTCCGGACGACCCTTGGGGTCAGTCTGGAAAGGGCTGGTTGGTGGTGTCCAAACGTGATGCAAAGGGAAGAAGAGCTGAATCCGCAGCCAGGCTGGAAAGCTCGTTTGGGGAGCCCACCCATTGTAACCCCTGGGCAGAAAAGCAGGCATGTCCCCAAGAGAAAGAAGAAAGAAGAGAAGATATTAGGTGGATAAAAGAGAGAATTCCTAGGTATAAAAAATAGAGTGGAGTGGAGTGGAAGAGGAGTGGAATGGGAGAAAAGAGGAGAGGAGAAGAGAAGACTGGATCAGAGAGAAGGGAGAAGAGAGGGGAGAGAAAAGAAGAGAAGACTGGATTGGAGAGGAGGAGGGAGGGAAGGTAAGAGAAAAGAAGACTGGATCAGAGGAGAGAGAAGGGAAAAGAAGACTGGATCGGAGAGAAGGAAAAAGAAGACTGGATCGGAGAGAGGGAAAAGAAGAGAAGACTGGATTGGAGAGGAAGAGAGAGGGAAGGTAAGAGAAAAGAAGACTGGATCAGAGGAGAGAGGGAAGGAAAAGAAGACTGGATCAGAGAGAAGGGAGGAAGGAAAAAGAGAAGACTGGATCGGAGAGAGGGGAGGTAAGAGAAAAGAAGACTGGTTCAGAGAGGAGAGAGGGAAAGAAAAAGAAGAGAAGACTGGATCGGAGACAAGGAAGGAAGGAAAAAGGGAAGACTGGATCGGAGAGAGAAGAGGAGAGAGAAAAGAAGAGAAAAGATGGAATGGGGAGCGGGCGGTGGGAAGAAGCTGCAGGGAAACGCGCCTCGCAGCCGGCCCGAGTGAGGAAGGGGCTTTTTGACCCGGGGTCTCCAGCGCACCGGGGCCAGAAGAGCGCATTTTCCCGGCGGGCCAGGCGCCGCCGTCGCTCAGGCGAGGCTGGAAGGGCGCAGCGCACAGCTGCCATGGGGGAGGAGGGTCCCTGCCTGCGCCCCCCCCTTCCCCGTGCCCCCCCCTCCAGGCGGCCGCCTCTCGCGAGAAGCAGCGCGCTTCTCCCCGGCCAGCCAGGCTGAGCAGGGCGCAGAGGCGGCGCTGGCGGCCCGGGCGACGCGCCGAGCCCTGCTCGCCTCTCGCCGCCTCTTCCCGCCGCTGCGCCCAAGGAGGAGGAGTAAAAAGGGGGACCGGGCGCCACCCCACCGCCTGCCTGCCTGCCCCCCCCCTCCATGCCTCTGGGGCCCGGGAGCGCTGCCTCTGCCGCCGCGCTGGGGAACTTTTGCCATGGCGGAGGCGGCCGGCGCGGGCTCAGGTGAGAGCGCAGGGAGCGCCAGGTAGGAGCGTCCCGTCGAGGGCTCGGGGAGGGGGGGGAGGGGCAGGTCTCTGGAGCCCCCCCCCGCGTCTTCAGGTCTCTGGAGGCCCCCTTGCTGGGGGGGGAGGGAGGGGGATAGCCAAGAAGTGGGGAGCAGAGGGAGAGCTTTAATGTCAGTGAATTTCCTTGCACTTGGAGCGCCTGGCTGCCTCCAGGGTTTCTGAATGCCTTGGTCGATCTCTCTCTCTCCCTCCCTCTCTCTCTCTCTCCCTCCCTCCTCCTCTCCCTCTCTCTTTCTCTCTCCCTCCCTCCTTCTCCCTCTCTCCTTCCGTGTCTCTCCCTCCCCGTCTCCCTCTCTTTCTCTCTTTCCCTCTTTCTTCCTTTCTTTCTCTCTGTCTCTCCCTCCTTCCCCCTTTTTCTCTCCCTCCCTCCCCTCCTTCCCTCCCTTCCGTGTCTCTCCCTCTCTCTCTTTCCCTCCGTCTCTCTCTGTCCTCCTCTCCCTCTCTCTTTCTCTCTCCCTCCCTCTTTCTTTCCCTCCCCCCTCCCTCTCTCTCTCCTTTCGCGTCTCTCCCTCTCTCTTTCTCTCTCTTTCCCTCCATCTCTCTCCCTCCTTCTCTTCCTCTCTTTCTCTCTCCCTTCTTCCCTCCCTCCCCCCTCTCCCTCTCTCTCTCCTTCCATGTCTCTCCCTCCCCCTGTCCCCCCTCTCTCTCTTTCCCTCTGTCTCTCTCCCTCCCTCTTTCTCTCCCTCTCTCTTTCTCCCTCTTCCTCTATCTCCCTCCCTCCCTCTCTCTTTCTCTCTTTCCCTCTGTCTCCCTCCCTCCCTCTCCCCTCTCTCTGTCTCTCTATCCCCCCCCCCCGTGTGTGTGTGTGTGTGTGTGTGTGTGTGTGTGAGAGAGAGAGAGAGAGAGAGAGAGATATTTTTTCCAGAGGCTCCCAGCCCTTCCCCTCCTCTTTTGCTCTTCCTTCAAAAAGAGGGAAGAGCTAAAATAACCTAGCATCACCTACCTCTCCTTTTCATTCGGGAGCCTCCCTTCCCCACCCCTGAAAACGGATTACCCTGACTCAGAATATTTCAGAAGTTGTTAAGTGCAAGAAAAGTCATTGGTGGTGAGTCTTGAATTGAGTTGGGCAGTTTTTTAAAATAAACCACAACTTTCAGAATTGGAAAAAGTCTGTGAGGTCCAGGGAGGGGACATTAGTTGATTTTGGAGGGTATGATCAGCTCCTGGCCAGGAGGAGGTGGAGCCAAGATCCTGTAGATCCAAACAGACAAACGTCTGGTCCACATCACTATTGTGGCAAAGAAAAAAGTCTGGTTCATTGATATTGCAGCACCAGGTAATGCAGGAATTGGAAACAGCTAGAAAAAAAATACAATATCGTGGAGTAGATGACCTACAGCAGGGGTCTTCAAACTTGGCCCTTTTATGACTTGTGGACTTCAACTCCCAGAATTCCTCACCCAGCGTGCCTGGCTGAGGAATTCTGGGAGTTGAAGTCCACAAGTCATAAAAGGGCCAAGTTTGAAGACCCCTGACCTACAAGGCCCCTTCCGTTATTCTGTATTAATTCTGCATCCTGCACTCTCTAATCCTTTACCGGACTGGCTCTTGGTTTAGAACCCAGAACTATTAAGTTTATTTGCAGAGTTGGAAAATGGGCAAAGTCTCTGGTTGGCCTTCCTCATTGCCACCTTTCATCCATATTGAGAATCTCCTGCAACTCTCTAAAGAATGGAGTCACTCCACTGGAGTTTCAGTTTACAAAAAGGCAGTGGAGGCCAACCCAGCTAATTATTGTCTAGTCAGCCTGCTGTGTATAATCAGCAAAATTATATCTTTATCACCAGCTGGCTGGATGACAGAAGGAAGACGCTCCGCTCTAGAACAGGCTGTGCTGCCTTTCATGGAAGGTGGCGTTTGATTTAATTTCTTGAGAGGGTTCATGGCCAACATTGTCAGTCTCTTAAGTAGTTGTCTTCTCCAGGGATGGTGCTGCATGGAAACACAAGATAGGTATAAGAAGAGTGGAGAACTATGTTTTAATATATATCACACCTATGTATAGATAAGATAGGTTAAGGTCTGGATAGCGGATGGGGCAGTCCCTGCAGACAGCAGAACAGAAGAGAAAGAACTGGAAAAGATAATAAAATATAAAGACCTGCAGGTAAAAGTGGAACAGCTACGACAAAAGAAAGCAAAGATAGTGCCCATAATAATAAGGAACTTGGGTGCAATTCCAAAACATCTGGAGCACCAATTGAACATCCTCGGCATTGACAGTATTGCCATCAGTCAATTGCAAAAGGCAGCTTTACTAAGAACGGCTTACCTCTAACACAGTGTTTCCCAAACTTGACAATTTTAAGGCATGTGGACTTCAACTCCCAGAATTCCACAGCCAGCGTTGCTGGCTGTGGAATTCTGGGAGTTGAAGTCCTCATGCCTTAAAATTGTCAAGTTTGGGAAACACTGCTCTAACACTATCAAACATCCCCATCTGCCTATTCCAGGTCCTTGGGGAGGACTTGATAGGTGGTGGACAAAAATGCCAAATCCACTCCGAACATCTGGCTGATTGTCCTGTAAATCATAATAACTGCAAGGACACCTCTAACATCATCAGACATCAATATCTATCCCAAATCCCTTGGGAATTGATAGGATAAATGCCAAATCTAGTCTCAACATCTGGCTGGCTGACTTTGCGAGGCACCATAATAAATACTGTAATAACAACATAGATAATTCCTTTTTCCTCGTAGTTCAGCAAATTAATTTCAACCGCAGTCCTTCCTCTTACAACTTGGATGCTATTTGTCTGTTTTCAGATAATCTTCCGGGGGAAGGAAACCAGGCTGTTGTTTTGGCAGGTTCAAACATTATGTCTCCCGTGACCCCTTCAATAAATCCATTTACGGTGGAATTTCCTAGAAAGCGAAAAGGGAGCGACTCTGATACTCAGTAAGTGAATATTTACTTTTTTGTTAAATGATATCCTGGGTCGGTTTTGCAACAGTGGTTCTCAACCTTTTTATACGGCGACCCCCTGAGGGGGGAAAAATGGCGGATCGCGTTGTTTGGCGACCTCCATAAAATGGTCGTTTGATCCCAAATGGGGTCGCGACCCATAGGTTGAGAACCGCTGCTCTACAAGTTCATCTTCAGATCATGGTTTATTTTTGGTTATACTGATTTTTCATTTTTTGGATGTCTTCTAATTAATTTAAATTCTCTTTCCCTAGATATACCTGTGATACTGAGGCCGATGATCTCCAGAGCAGGTAGAATGTTTTATCAAAAATAAAACAAACAAGAAAAAGAGAGATGAAACTTATCTTCTTGGCTGTGTTTAGGCCTATACAGAACATTAAGTAAAATCTATTAGATGAACTGGAAATGCTTAGAAGTTTTCAAAACACGCGTTAAAATTGTTAGGCAGCATCTTCCTTCATAGTTAGACAACAACTGACTATTTTAATTTGGCCAGCCCAACTGTTTAGAACTTTAGAACTAATTGGTGTATGCTCACACAAGCCAAGTCCAAAACAATTTGCAGTGTACTTGATTCAGACAAACACAAGTTAAATGGAAGTTAGTCAATTGGAAGAAGTAATGATTAACTAAGTCAAATATAGATGTGAAAAACTCCCAAATTTCATTTCACGACCAACTTTTTACAGTTACATTTGACAATGATTGTCTGAAATGACTGTAGTCATAGTTGAATTTTATAAATAGGAAACTTTGAAACAAGTAAGTCCTTAATTTACGACTGGACACATTTATGATATATTTTTTTTGCCAGGAATCAGCATTTACTTCTGTTTTTTGGCAAAAAAAAAGCCCATTGCAGACAAAACTACCACTGCAAAAAAAATTTAAATAAAATTGGGTCAGTCATAGATGACCTGCTTAATGACTAGCATTATTTACGACTATAATTCTGGGCTGTATTACAGTTGTAAGGACTACTTGCATATTGTAAATGGTTGAGATTTCTGTGCATTTCCAGATTCGGGTTATTCTCCAACTCTTAATTAAAATTAAACTACTTTTCAGCTACCATAATTTTTTTAATCATATTTCCATTTTTAATAATTATTCAAATGATTATTCACAATAATTAATAATATCTCATTTGTATTTCATTGATATAAATATAAAGACACTTTTTTTCCATCAATGGAGAAGAATATCTGAGGAAATTTATATATATATATATTTATATATATGCTTATAACAACTTATTTTTTGAAAAAAAATGATCCTGTTTTCATTGAAGTGGATAGATTATTTCAAGTGTTTCAAGGCTCCTGCCTTGAGGAGCGTTTTTGTAATAAGCAGTATAGTATTGTAGAATCTATTTCCAGGTTTATCCAGTTGCATTGTATTTAATTTTAATCCTTCCTTTTCCTAGGAGTGAAGATGAAGAGCATGTGAAAATTAAGTATTTCAGGTACTGCAAATTAGACAATAATTTATTTCTCCAAGGAAAATTAAAACTTAATGTTAATTTTGGGTATTGTGATATAAACAAGATATGTCTTCTTGCAAAAATCTGTTTAATGGCATAAATTCTGAACCATCCCATGTAATTTCCACTTTACTTTTATTGTGGAGTCCTATTAAAATTGGATTTCAAAGTATTTGGCAAGATCTGGCGGTCTTTACAGGATTTGGTTCAGAATCTTGATTTGATCATTCAGAAAAATAACCCAATTCAGTTTGCGCCAAACTCAACTCCTCTCTGTCTCATTGATTCTCACTGAAAAAAAAATTGATGGATGAGCACCAAGGACCCCACAGTCGTCGTCGTTGTCCTCCTCCTCTTCCTCCTTCTTCTTCTCCCTTCCTCTTCCTCCTTCTCCTCTTCCTCCTTCTCTTCCTCCTCCTCCTTCTATCCCTTTCTACTGCTCTTCATCCCTTCTCCTCCTCCT
Source organism: Crotalus tigris (assembly GCF_016545835.1). Lineage (NCBI taxonomy): Eukaryota > Metazoa > Chordata > Lepidosauria > Squamata > Viperidae > Crotalus > Crotalus tigris. Next base: position 105,229 of record NW_024097056.1, read on the forward strand.
CCCTTCTTCTTCCTCCTTCTTCTCTTTCTCCTTCTCCTATCCCTTTCTACTCCTCATCCCTTCCTTCTCTTCCTCATCCCTTCCTCCTCTTTCTCCCTCTTCCTCCTTCTCTTCCTCCTTCTTCTTCTCCTTCTCATCCCTTTCTACTCCTCCTCATCCCTTCCTTCTCATCCCTTCCTCCTCCTCCTCCTCCTCCTCTTATTTTTATTCTTCATTGATTCTGTTATTCTGGCATAGCTTAAAACATTTTTTATATAAACACTTGAGCTTTGGAAGATATTTTTCAGTTTCACATCTAAGAATGACTTAAAAATGAAAGAAGACATGGGTTTCTTGGTAGCAGCTGGTCAACAATATTTTGGTGGTGTGGGGAAAGAGATACCTTAAATAGGGAAATACTTATTTTTTGTCTTTTTTTCCCACCAGAGAGGCTCACAGCCAGACAGAGAAAAGGAGAAGAGACAAAATGAATAACCTGATAGAAGAATTATCCGCTATGATACCTCAGTGCAGTCCAGGGGCTCGTAAGCTGGATAAGCTTACGGTATTAAGAATGGCCGTGCAGCATTTAAAGTCACTGAAAGGCAAGAATAAAAGCTATCCAAAATTCTGAACGGGGTGATTCAAAAGCTGTCCTTTTAGCAGCCGGTATTATTTTCTCCATATTTATAAAAAGTTCTAAAGTCGATGTGGTGATCAATCCAGTTCAGATGGTGAAAGCTAAAATAGTGCTTCCCGTACTCTACCGATATTGTGCCGAGGAGAATTGATCAATACTTAACTCGTCTTGCAGTGAGTGTTACTCAGTTTTTAATAATCTTGGCATCGGCTCGTTGCTGCTAATGAAATACGGTAGCAGCTTTCATCCTGTCCAACTGTTGGAAGGGAACTCCTTTTGCTACATCACCCTGTCTGTTTTATTCTTGGTTTGGTGCATAAATTGCTGTAAAAATCTCATGTTGGTTTTCCATAAAAGTGTTTTATGTTAATTTAACTTTATTGCGATCATTACAAGAAAAGGGATTTAGAAGGCTACTTCTGAGTTGTATTAAGTGCATGTGTTGTGTATTTATTTTCATTAATTGTCCTCCCTCCCTCTCCTTCCTTCCTCTCTATTTCTTTCCTTCTTTCCTTCCTTCCTCTCCTTCCTTTCTTCCTCTTCATCTCCTCCTTCCTCCCTCCTTCCTTCCTCTCCCTTCCTTCCTTCCTTCCTCTCCATCTCCTCCTTTCCCTTCCTCCCTCCTGCCCTCCCTTCCTTCTCCTTTCCTTCCATCCCTCCCTCCCTCTCTGCTCTATTTCTCCTTCCTTCCTTCTTTCCTTCTTTCCTTCTTTCCTTCTCTCCCTCTCTCCCTCTAATTTTCTCTCACGAGTATTTTGCAGGTTCCACCGGTTCTTACTCAGAAGTTAGGTATAAGCCTTCATTTTTACAAGACAATGAACTTCAACAGCTCATTCTTAAGGTATATTAAAGTTGGAGACACAGACCTCCAACTGTACTATAGAATAGTGTTTATGTCTGCATACTCAGCATCCCAGTTTTAAGACTATTTATAAACAGAGATGTGCAAATTTCCCTTTTTGAGCTCAAAACATGCTCCTTAGGAGCATGTTTCCAGATACAGAATGGCTCCATTCTGTATCTGGAAATACTCTGAACGTGAAAAGTATTTCATTAAAAGAATACTTCAGCTGCAGGCAGAATAATATTGCAATACTTCATTTTTTGAACTTGGGACAACCCTTTTTAAACTCCAGTCTGGATGTTTTCACATTTGAAATGTCTTAATTTGTACTCCTCTATTCTAATACAAAACTTAAAATAGATGTTGCATCAAACTGGGACTTTAGAAGTTTTCAGATGATGATGTAAGTCGAATGGAATTAAGTAAGCTGCTTGCTAGACTAAATCACAGATTAGTTTTAGTTTTAGTTAAAATGTTAATACTATTTAAGGAATAAATAAATGAGCTAGACTAAGTCACAGATTAGTTTTAGTTTAAATTTTAACACCATTTAAGGAGTAAATAAATGAACTTAATATTAAATTAAGGAAACGAGGCAGATGCAATGTGTGGTATTTAAAGTACATACGTGATCAGACTGATTTATCTTCTTGATACAAATTTCAGCTAGGGTACATTGGAAAATCATGTCAAGCATTGTTAAAAAAAAGGTTGCTATTAAATCCAGGTAATTCAAATCACCAATAACAAAGGTAGACGTGAAAATGTTGACTGAGGTTGGCTGGTCTTTCAGAACTTGATCCTTATTTAGTAAGTAAGTAATTAAGATGATTGGCTTGAATCAGAATCCCAAAGCATTTATTTCAGTAAGCGCAGAGCACACGTAGCATAACACGTAGCAATCGTGAGGCTTAAAATATAGCACTGAAAGTGACGATGATAAAATAAAATCTATAAATACTCTAGGGTGGCTAAATTCTGATTTAGCCCAGAGTCTATAAAGCAGGGGTCTTCAAACAAGCCATAAAAGGGCCACGTTTGAAGACCTCTGCTGTAAAGTTTAGGAGCTATAATCCCCTTTCTGAGATTGCAAGGCGACAAAACAAAAATGGCTGATTTATAGCTGATGAAGACCATTGCATGAAATTTAGGATGTGTTAAATTAGCATACAGAATAATAAAATGGGAAAGGATCTCAGAGGTCTACTAGTCCAACCCCCTGCTCAAGCAGGAGACCCTATACCAGGGGTAGGCAACCTTGGCTCTTTTATGACTCGTGGACATCAACTCCCAGAATTCCTGAGCCAGCCACGCTGAGGGGAAAGGGAGAGGTTTCCAAGCTGAGCCGTGCTGGCTCAGGAATTCTGGGAGTTGAAGTCCATGAGTCATGAAGCGGCCTAGGCCTAGGCCAGAGGTAGGCAACCTTGGCTCTTTTATGACTCGTGGACTTCAACTCCCAGAATTCCTGAGCCACCCACACTGAGGGGAAAGGGAGGTTTCTAAGCTGAGCCATGCTGGCTCAGGAATTCTGGGAGTTGAAGTCCACGAGTCATAAAAGAGCCAAAGTTGCCTACCCCTGCCCTATACTATTCCAGACAAGTCCAGTCTCTTCTTAAAAGCCTTCAGTGATGGAGCACCCACAACCTATGAAAGCAAACCGTTCCACTGTTTGATCGTTCTCACTGTCAGGAAATTCCTCCTTATTTCTAGGTTGCTTCTCTCCTTGGTTAGTTTCCGTCCGTTGCTTCTTCTCCTGCCTTGAGGTGCTTTGGAAAAATAGGTTGACCCCCTTGTCTTTGTAGGAGCCCCACAAACATTGGAACACTGCTATCATGTCACCTCTAGTCCTGTTAAAAGTATTTGGGGTTAGAAGAATGAAAGGTTAATTCTGACTACCAGCATATCAGGGAAGGAAACATTGGGAATCTACTGAAAGCGAATCTCTTTTAGACGTTGAACGGCTATGCTGCTGCTTGCACTGATGATGGTACCTAGCTGGGTAATAAAACATCTTCAAGCAAAGTGCCAAACTCACAGACCACCAAAAACCTCCACAATTTTGGAATTGGAACTTACAGTGCAAATGTATAGCCCCGGGGTAGGCAACCTTGGCTCTTTTATGACTGGTGGACTTCAACTCCCAGAATCCCTGAGCCAGCATAGCTCAGCTTGGAAACCTCTCCCTTTCCCCTCAGTGTGGCTGGCTCAGGAATTCTGGGAGTTGAAGTCCACGAGTCATAACAGAGCCAAGGTTGCCTACTTCTGGCCTAGGCCTAGGCCGCTTTCTGACTCGTGGACTTCAACTCCCAGAATTCCTGAGCCAGTATGGCTCAGCTCGGAAACCTCTCCCTTTCCCCTCAGCATGGCTCGCTCAGGAATTCTGGGAGTTGAAGTCCACGAGTCATAAAAGAGCCAGGGTTGCCTACCCCTGGCATAGCCTACAAATTCCTGTGATTGTGACTGGGTGGAGCAAAACCCTTCTTGCTAAAAGGAGGTGAAGGGAATATCACAACTATTTGTGGGTCTGTCTTCAGGGCAAAACGATATTCATGGTGCTGATTTCTCTTTAAGTTTTCCTGACCCCCTAAATACTCATGAAAATATTATCAACGTTTTAATGTTGTTTTCCTCTATCCTGACCTGACTTCTAACTACAGAGCTGCCTGCCTGTATCCATTACAGTCTTATATTTATCTCCTTAATTTATAGGCTGCCGATGGTTTCCTGTTTGTGGTTGGATGCGACAGAGGAAAAATCCTGTTTGTTTCCGAATCTGTTTCCAAGATACTTAATTATGATCCCGTAGGTAGCCTAGTATTTAAAATCCTTCCATCAATAGCCTTGGATTTGCTGTAAAATGTCACCTAGGTTGCTTGAGGTGGGCAACTGGGTCAGGATCAGAAATGTGTTACTTGCGTAAGGGGCCCCCAGTACTCATTGTTACAGCATGGAAGTATCTGATGTGCAATGATTGAAATAGGATTTTTAAAATAGGGCTTAGAAAAAATGTTTCTACTTAATTGAAACAATATTATACTGTCCTTCTATGAGGACTCACAGACCCATCTCATAAATCCTCACCTGATAAAATACCCGGGAAACACTGATCTTTTTTTATGTACAACTGCTGTTATCAGAGGTAGTCTCTTTGAATGTAGCTAGATTTTGTTATACTTAATTAGGCAGACTTTGACTGTCCATTGACAGTCACCACCAATTGCGCAGCAGTTAGAGTGCAGTACTGCAGGCCACTTTAGCTGACTGTGTTCAGCAGGTCAGCAGTTCAAATCTCACCGGTTCAAGGTTGACTCAGCCTTCCATCCTTCCGGGGTAGGTAAAATGAGGACCCAGATTGTTGGAGGCAATGTAAATATATATATATACATTGCTTACTGGTGTACACCACTTAGAGAGTGCTTGCACTTAAAGCGGTATATAAGTCTCATAAATAAATAAATAAATGTTATCGTCCTGTCCTGTCCTGTCCTATCCGATCCTATCCTATCCTATCTTCTGTTCTGTTCTATTCTATTCTATTCTATTCTACATTCTGTTCTATTCTACATTCTGTTCTATTCTACTCCTGTTCTGTGATCATAATAAAACTACTACTACTACTACTACTATTAAAAAAGGGCCTAGAAGAACAAATGTTTCCACTGAATTGAAAAGATGATAACAGTGATGAAGTTATTTCATCGCTCAAACATTAGACTCTTTGTGTTTTAATTTGATTGTTTGAATAAGATGGTCAAAGTAGGGTCATAATCTTATCATGGTGTGTTCCATCAGACACATCTGATTGGTCAAAGTCTTTTTGATTATCTTCACCCGAAGGATGTTGCCAAAGTAAAAGAACAGCTGTCCTCTTCAGATGCTTCACCCAGAGAAAAACTGATAGATACCAAAAGTAAGTATGCAGTTAAAAATCATTAATAAGACATGGCTATGTTTTCCCCACAGTGTATATCAGCCAAATTTCACATATATGATTGCTTCTGGATAGAAATGAAAAAAAAGGGAAACGTGCATGTTTTAGAGTACGGAAATGAATACTGTGTTTATTCTAAATCCAAACATGGTAACTTTAAGTCTTCTAGACTTCAGCTCCCAGCATTCCTCAGCCAGTGGAGTCCACAAGTCTTAAAGTTAAACCCATTTCTTACATTCTTTTGCTCTAGTGCAGTGGTTCTCAACCTGTGGGTCGGGACCCCATTTGTGGTTGAACGACCATTTCACCGGGGTCGCCAAACAACGCAGTCCGCCATTTTTCCCCCCTTTTCCTTAGCTGTGCTACTCCCTTTTATTCTATTGGCTTTTGAAAGCCAATAGAACAGACTTTCTTGAATAGAGTCTAATTCTATTGGCTTTCAAAAGCCAATAGGAATTGTCCAGGCTGTCTCTGCCCTGATGAGCCCGCCAGAAATCCCATTCTGTAAACGGTGCTGCACCAGTTGAGTAGTCCTCGACTTACGACCAGTTGAGTTGTCCTTGACTTACGACCGGTTGAGGGTCGTGGCATTAAAAAGGTTGAGAACCACTGCTCTAGTGTATCAGTTTAGTAGAAAAGTCCTGACATACAGGTGGTCCTTGAATTATGGTGAATCCACCCAGAAGCTACTTATGATCTAGTTCCTAAGTTCTGACAGTTGCCCCTCCCCAATCACGTGACCACATTTTGGATGCTTGCCAACTGGCCTGCATTTAACTTAGACAACTACTGTGAAAGTTACCAAGTTTCTAGCAATAATTTGCAGACGCTGGGTAATAGCCCTCTCTTGTTATGGTCTGGTTTCTTTCTATTTCTTTCTTTCTTTCTTTTTTTAAATGGTGCTTATGTTTTGTTGGTCTGGGACTGTCAATAAACAGTTTGATTTAGCGAATTAATGTGGCAAAATATTCATGACTCTGTTACAAACATATGTTTGTATATTCTGCTCTGATGGAACTTGAAAAGCTGGTTTGCAAGTTCGTGTGGATTTCCAAGCGGGATCTTCTTGTCTGCATTCTGGTGCTCGGCGTTCATTTTTTTGCCGCATGAAGTATACAAAAAACACAGTCAAGGAGGAGAAGGAGTCCTTGTCAAACTCAAAAAAGAAAGGTATAGTTGAAATAAAAACCGGTTCTCTTTCAGACCAGTTAACTGGCAATCCTGATGAACTATGATGTGTTTAAAGGTTGAACTGTAGGTTGGGGACCCCTTTTTTACAGCCCCCTCTAAGTGGTTTACAGAGTCAACCTGTTGCCCCCCCCCCCTCCAACAATCTGGGTCCTCATTTTACCCACCTCAGCAGGATGGAAGACTGAGTTGACCTTGAGCCACTGAGGATCGAACTCCTGGCAGTGGGCAGAGTTAGCCTGCAATACTGCATTCTAACCACTGCGCCACCACGGCAATAGAAGTAGGAAGTAGAAATCGAATTTAGTCTTATATACCACTTCATAGTGATTTACAGCCCTCTCTAAGCAGTTTACAATGTCGGCCTATTCCCCCCAACAATTTGGGTCCTCATTTTACCATGCTTGGAAGAATAGAAGGATGAGTCAACCTTAAGCTGGTGAGGATTGAACTCTAGGCTGTGGGCAGAGTTTGCCTGCAATACTGCATACTAACCACTGCACCATCATGGAATAGAATAGAGTAGACTAGAGTTTAGAATAGAATAGAATAGAATAGAATAGAATAGAATAGAATAGAATAGAATAGAATAGAATAGAATAGAATAGAATAGAACTTAGACTTATATACCGCTTCATACAGCCCTCTCTAAGCAATTTACAGAGTTAGTATTTTGTCTCCAACAATCTGGATCCTCATTTTACCGAACTTGGAAGGATGAAAGGCTGAGTCAGCCTTGAGCGCATGAAGATCAAACTGCAGGCAGAGTTTGCCTGCAATATTGCATTCTAACCACTGCGCCATCATGGCTCATGTATGCTTATGTATATGCGCACCCCGATTTTTTGTAAAATTAGAAAGACACTTCCATAGATCAAATAAATTGAATTAGAAAGACACTTCCATAGATCAAATAAATTGAATAATGCTTAAAAACAAATCTTACTGATAAAGATTGTGGCCTTTTGCATCAATTTCCTGCTCCTGCTACCCTCAGTAGTTCTCAGGAAAAAAAAAATTGAAATAAAAAAAATATATTCTGTTTTGATTCCATTAGATCATAAAAAGTACTGTACCATTCATTGCACTGGTTATCTGAAAAGCTGGCCCACAAATGAAGTGGGAATTGAAGAAGATACAGAAAAAGAGAGCGGCAATTTTAATTGTCTTGTGGCAATCGGCCGATTGCACCCTTACACCATTCCACAAAAAAACATTGAGATTAAAGTCAAGCCAGCAGAATTTGTAACCCGCTTTGCCATGGATGGAAAATTTGTGTTTGTAGATCAACGGTAAGCATTTTTGTCTTATTGCCCTTGGTTAGAATGCACTTGGCTAAGGTTTTCAATATTTAGAATATGAATTCTATTTTCTATAATACCTCTAGTAAAGTATTGGCAATATAAAACAATAAAGCAGGTCAACACTGTATCCAGTGTGTTCTAAATTTTGTAAAAAATTAATGAAAACCAAAACGTTCTAGTTAATTAAAGTTATTCTTATAAGATTGTAAAGATTAGACGTTATAAAAATTTCAAAGTTGTGTGTGTTTGGGGGGGGGGGAAGTATGTCTTTCACCAGATCAGATCACCTTTCTTTCCTACGTGTTTTCTATTTTGTATATACTACAAAAAAAGCTACTGAACTGTGGAAAGTTAATTTTAGAAGATTGTAGATTATACTATGTTTATATTTCCCAATACAGAGCAACAGCAATTTTAGGATATTTACCCCAAGAACTGTTAGGAACATCTTGTTATGAATATTTCCACCAGGATGACCACAATCATCTAACTGAAAAACACAAAACAGGTACACTACAGCTCCTATTCCTTAACTCTAGTGTAGAACTCTTGAATAAATATTTGCTATGAAGCTTCTGAACTTTTAGTATGTACTGGTTTAATAAATAGCATGTACCACTTTGTACACTGGATTTGTAAAAAGATTTCAATGGATTGCTTAGTTCTGGGCAGAATTGTCTTCCATATAATAGTTCTTAACACAGGCAAAGAAACTCTGCAGTTGTTTAGCCTATCAAAAGGAAATACAGGTAGTTTTTGATTTATAATCATTCATTTAGTGACTGTCCAAAGTTGCAACGGCATTGAAAAAAGGCGAATTATGATTTTTACACTTATGACCATCGCACCATCCCCAAGGTCACATGATCAAAATTCAGACGCTTGGCAACTGGCATGTACTTACGGCGGTTGCATTGTCTCAGGTCATGTGATCCCCTTTTGCGACCTTCTGACAAGCAAAGTCAATGGAGAAGGCAGATTCATTTAACAACCGTGATACTGTTTTAACAACCGCAGTGATTCACTTAACAACTGTGGCAAGAAAGGTCGTAAAATGGGGCAAAACTCACTTTAACAGTGAGTTTTCTCAGTGACAGGATATTTGGGCTCAGTTGTAGTCTTAAACTGAGGACTACCTTTTAGAATTTAATTCTTCTCCGCTTTATTCATTATGTTCCAAAACATCTAAAGTGAAGATAATTACGCATATCCAGATGGACAGATTGACAAGGTCTCCACAATGCATAGGTTTGTAAGGAAAATTTGTGGGTGTGTTGAACGGAACATAGAGCTGTGATCCAAATCTTAACACAAATCCATCAAACATATCAGATTGCTCGGATATCATGACACATTTTTAAGCGTTAGAAAGTTATCGTAGCAAAACAATGGAACTCTTTTAATCTCCCCTTCCATTGGCTGGCAAAAACCTGGAGCTGAATTTTGGATTTGATGGGTCAATTTCTTCCCAACTCTTATATCAAAATCAGTGTGATCGGTACAATGGATTAACTGAGAGAACTTAATAAAGCTCTTAAAAATCGTGAAATTGCCCTGTCGGTAAGCCTCGTTTAGTAAACACAGTAATTAACCTTGGTTTTACTGAATAACTTTTTTTCTGTGAAATCTATTTTTCCACAGTGTTACAGAGCAAAGAAAAAATATTTACCAATTTCTACAAATTCAAAGCGAAAAACGGCTCCTTTGTCACCTTAAAAAGTCAGTGGTTTAGCTTCATCAATCCATGGACCAAAGAACTGGAATACATTGTGTCGATCAATACCGTTGCTTTGTAAGTTTCTCGATACTCTTTATAAAACAACATATTTTTATATAGCTCTATTTTATATTTTAATTATATAGTATTAAGCATGGAAGTCAGCTGGGTGACTTTCGGCCAATTACTAGGAGACTTTCAGTTCTAGTCCCGCCTTAGCTATGAAAGCCATTGGGTGACTTTAGGCCAATCACCAGGAGACAGTGAGTTCTAGTCCCGCCTTAGCTATGAAAGCCATTGGGTGACTTTAGGCCAATCACCAGGAGACAGTGAGTTCTAGTCCCGCCTTAGCTATGAAAGCCATTGGGTGACTTTAGGCCAATCACCAGGAGACAGTGAGTTCTAGTCCCGCCTTAGCCCATTGGGTGACTTTAGGCCAATCACCAGGAGACAGTGAGTTCTAGTCCCGCCTTAGCTATGCCTGAGTTCTAGTCCCGCCTTAGCCATAAAAGCCAGCTAGATGCCTTTGGGCCAGTCACTCTCTCTCAGCCCAACTTACCTCATAGGATTGCTGTTTTGGAGAATATAGGAGGAGAAAATAAATTATTATTTGTAAAAAAAATTAGATGGAATACATATAAATAAATAAAATATTTGGAGCTGGCTGCTTCAATCATTCTTGGATGGTTGCACAAGTGAAAAGGGAAATAAAGATTAGCAATTATTTTCCTATATTAAAGAATATAGTTGTTGTTCTTGGAGGAAACTACGTATTCAGAAGTTTACACAGATGTTAGAAGTCAGCCCTGGAATAAGGACTTTCAAAGATGCTGAGTTAGCACCTAGGTGAAAAGTTTATGCAGAAAATAGGGCTAGGATCACATGATGTGGTTTTGTAAGGGACATAAAACTGAATCTCCGGCATTTAATTATCTAGTAAGCAGTGGCAATTGAGTCCAAAACAGATTATAAGCCTAGCCAGATCCAAAAATTTAACCCCCATTTCAATCTAAGACTAGTTCAGCCGGGACAAAATTATCTTTTTTTTTTTTTACTTCTGCAGAATAATTTGTGAAACTCCTGTTTCTCTTCTGTTTGCTTGTCTCTAACACAGTGGTTCTCAACCTTTTTAATGCCGCGACCCCCAACCGGTCGTAAGTTGAGGACTACTCAACCGGTCGTAAGTCAACGGTGGTGCAGCACTGTTTGCCGAATGGGACTTTTGGCGGGCTCAGCAGGGCAGAGACAGCCTGGACAATTCCTATTGGCTTTGGAAAGCCAATAGAATTAGACTCTATTCAAGAGAGTCTATTCTATTGGCTTTCAAAAGCCAATAGAATAAAAGGGAGGAGCACAGCTAAGGAAAAGGGGGGAAAAATGGCGGACTGCGTTGTTTGGCGACCCCCGTGAAATGGTCACTCGACCCCAAATGGGGTCCCGACCCACAGGCTGAGAACCACTGCTCTGACATGAAGCAGCAAACTGTGCATGTAGCCTAGGACTTATAGCTAGAGAAACCTATTTGTGTATTTTTGGTTTTATATTTTTAGAGGTCACAACGAATCGGGTGAAGAAACTCTACTAGCCTGCGGTTCCCTGTCTTCAGAAGGCAAGTCCATCTTTAGGGGGATGGTGGGTTTTTTCCCGCCCGAGTTGGATTTAGTAAAGAAAAAAAATATATGGAAAGAGGAACCATAATTGTAATTTGAAACAGTGCCAATGATTGTGTGTCAGAACCCAGTTTTATTGAAAGGAAATGTTCTTTTACTCATAAAGATTCCCAATTGATGTTTGCCTATGCCAGGGGTAGGCAACCCAAAACACTCAAAGAGCCACTTGGACCCGTTTCCCACCAAAAACAAAACACTGGGAGCCGCAAAATCCTTTTGATATCTAAAATGAAGATAACACTGCATATATCCTTTTTTACCTTTATTATAGATGTGTGTGTGTTTGTGTGTTTGTGTCTGTGTATGTGTGTGTGTATATGTATGTATACACACACACACATATATATACACATACATACACATACAGGTAAAAAAAGGATATATGCAGTGTTATCTTCATTTTAGATGTCAGAAGGGTCTCTCTCTGTCTGTCTCTCTCTCTCCCTCCCTCTCTATCTGCCCTTGGTCTGCCTGCCACTCCTCTTCCCCCACTCTCTTTCTTTCTCTCTCTCTCTTTCCTCTCTCTCTCTCTCTCCCTCCCTCTCTCTCCTATCTGCTGCTGACCTGGCAAGCTTCAAGCTGTTGTCCAACAAGCTCAGGGTAAGCAACCTCATCTCTTTTATGACTCATGGACTTCAACTCCCAGAATTCCTGAGTCAGCCTAGCTGGGCTAGCTAGCTCTCTCCTGCCCTTCCTGCTTCCTGCAGAGACGCAGTAAAGGGAGGAACTCCATCCAGAAAGCTTTTCAGCTCCTCGGAGAACACTGTGAGTGCAATCTTTTACATACACACACACACACACACACACACACACACACACACACACACACACAGAGAGAGAGAGAGAGAGAGAGAGAGAGAGGAGGAAGCAGGGAAGCGCAATTGCCTCTCTCTGTCTCTGTCTCTCTCTGCAAAGGCAGAGGAGGCTGGGAGCCACCGGGGAAGGCTCAAAGAGCCGCATGCGGCTCTGGAGCCGCAGGTTGCCGACCTGTGGCCTATGCAAAACAAACCTATGAGGTACAGTAAGATTAAAAACAAATCTATCCTTTTCTTGGTTTTGACACATTTCATTTTAGAAAAGACAAATTTTCTCTTAAACGACAGATACCCTAAAGCCACCATTTCTTGATGTACCAGGAACATCTACAGGGACCATCCTCGGAGCTGGTAGCATAGGAACCAAAATTGCAAATGAAGTGTTAGATCTGCAAAGGTACAGTAATCATTCTTCCGTTCTGGCTATAAATGTCCTACAGATGGATTGCTCTTTTTGGAAAAGAAAATGGATGCCATCTAAACTTTTTTTAAAAAAATGCAACCTATCGTAAATGTAAAAAGAGATGTCGATGCTTCTTCTTTATTTCCCCGTTTTTCGTTGTTTAACCTCCCCATTTTTTTTTTTATTTTGATGAGAGATTGCTCATGCTCGTAAAAGGAATAGCTGGGATCAGAACAATGAACTGATGCAGATTGCCTCAGTGTTGCAAAAGGAAAAAAAAAAAAAACACGTTCCCTTCTCCGCTGAAAGAAGACCATGAGAAAACAAAGACCTGTTTGCTGCCTTAGGTTGCTATTGGAATCTCATTTCAAGGAGAACTTATTGGAATTGTAGTGTGGTAACCTTAAACTTCCTTTTAGTATTAATCTGAGCAATTCCATCCAAGTCCCAGGGTCATGAGTCCCATTGCTCTAAGAACATAGAATAACAGAGTTGGAATGGATCTTGGAGATCATCTAGTCCAGTGGTTCTTAACCTTTTTGAACGAATCGCCCCCTTGAGCCAATGAGGAAGTTGTCATTGCCCCCCTCTCCCAACATAACATCTCAGTCACAACATAGGAAATAATTCTTCCCGCGGGTCCGGCCGGGGGCTCTTCTGCTGCTGGTTGGAAAATGCCTCCCCCCTCCCTTTCTCTCCCCCCCATCTTCTGCTCACCTCACATTCTTTGCCGACAAAGCAGCCGGGACTCCGGTGCGCCTTCCCAGACAGCTGGGTCTCCCTTGGGGCCGCGACTTGCGGGAAGGCTGGCCCGCTCAGCTGAGGCTCTGGCAGGCTGCTCCCAACGGGGATCCCGGGGCTTCCCCACGCAGTTCCCCGGCCACGTGCACCTCGGACGGGGCCAGCCAGGGAAAGGGACTTCCTGGCCGCGCTTCTCCCAGGGGGCAGGGCACCCAGGCACAGGACCAATCAGGAGAGAGAGAGAGAGAGAGAGAGAGAGAGAGAGAGAGAGAGAGAGAGAGAGAAGCACAAGTGCCTCTCTCTGTCTCTGTCTCTCTCTGCAAATGGCGGAGGAGGCTCGGAGCCGCAGGGGAAGACTCAAAAGTGCCCCCAAAACGTCTCGCTCCATCAACCCCCTATCGCCCCCTTTTCGTTCCTTCGCCCCCCTGAAAAACAAAATCGCCCAGGTTAAGAACCACTGATCTGGTCCAGCGCTTTTCAACCAGTGGTACGGGTACCAGCTGTGGTACATTGGCACCTGGCAGGTGGTACGCGGCCATCCCAGAAAAGTGGTAGCGGGGGAGGGGAATGAGCTGAACCGGTGGCAGCACCGCACAAGCCTGAGCGAGAGATGGCTGGAGCTGCAGGGCTGTCAGTGCTGCTTTCCAGCTGATCGGCGCTTTTGGGGGGCTGTCAGGGCTTGGGAAGCGCCAGGATCGACTGGAGCTCGGCGCTGATCCTGGTGCTTCTGCTGAGTCCTGAAGAAGCACCAATCAGCTGGAAAGCAGCACTGATCCTGGCGCTTCTGCTGAGCCAAGAAGCGCCGATCAGCTGGAATGTTGCAGCCTCTCCAGGGTCTTGTGATTTACATTCAGATGCTTGGCAACTGATTCCTATTTATGACGGTCACAGCGTCCCAGGGTCATGTGAAGTGACCCTAACCTGCTGCAACCACCCAGCAGACGGGGGGGGGGGGATAAAAACCAAACACCCCCCCCACCCCACCCCCGCTGCCAATCCTCAACAGAAATGCTCACAACAATGAAAACCTCGGACAGGAGGAAGAACGCCGCCGGGTGGGCAGGCAGGTGTCTTGCTCGGCTGCGGCTTGTGGGGCCCTTTTTTCAGTGCCATTGTAACTTCAAACAGTCACTAAGCAAACTGTTGTAAGTCGAGGACTATCTGTACTTTATCACTTTTTTCCTTTTTTTGGGGGGTCAAGTTTTTGACACCTTGCTAGGCGACCGATGGTACTCGGATATTGCCATATCCTAAAAGTGATACAATGGGTTAAAAGGTTGAAAATCCCTGATCTAGTCCAACCCCCTGCTCAGGCAGGAAATTCTCTACCATTTCAGACAAATGGTTGTCCAGTCTCTTCTTGAAAACCTCCAGTGATGGAGCACTCACTGCTTCTGAAAGCAAGCCATTTCACTGGTTGTTTGTTCTGAATTATCAGATTAAGAGCTTGATCGGGTTCACTCTAGAGTCGTTCTGAACTTGAAATTAATTCAGAACTGACTTCTTATTTAGGGGGTCAGTTCAAGGTTTGGTCTGGAGAGCGCAGCTGGTGAAGAATCTGGCAGTCAAGAGTCCAGAATTAAAGCAATTGCCAAGTTCAAAATATGGCTGAGGGCTTTAAAAACCCTAGACAACTTTTGACCGGGTCACTTGGCAGTTTATCTCCTCCACTTTTGTTCCTAAGATCCATAGAGAAGGTCAAACGTTTATGTTGCTGTTTGTGTATTAACCTCAGATTCTAACTAGAAGTTTAACCTTCATTGTATTGGATTCTTTCATATGGATGGATGGATGGATGGATGGATGGATGGACGGACAGAGATGAATGATATAGGTAGATAGAGATACATATTTTAACAACACTCAAATAGTATGTTTTGCTTTATCTAGATTACACGCATCGCCTCTTGGTGATTTAAGCCCAACTGATCTTACAAGGAAGTCTTCTCCTGTCCTAGATGTTAGTCGTGATGATGTGAGTATCCATAACAAGATCCAGACTTCTGAATCGGATTAGTTGTGATGTACAAATATGAATTGCATGGTGTGCATTGAGGGAAGACCAAGCAAGACAGCTGACTTCATCCCTGCTACAATGTCAGACCTGGTCCCTATCTCTCATAATATCTGCCCAACCATTTTTATCTTGTAGAGTTGGCATACTCTTGAGTTCCTTTGATTAAACAAGATCATCTATTGGGATCCCAGAAGTGTCTCTTCTTTGTAGTAATGCCAGTTCTCTGGAGTGAGGTTCCTCCAAGATCCAGGTGGCCCTACTCAACGCTGCTCAGAAGAGTGGTGAAGACTCTTCCCCCAGGCCTTTGATGGAAGTGAGACTCCTTATTTCATTCCATCTGGCCTTGCCATTTTATCTTTTATTCATTTTATGTCAATTCTTTGCATGACTCTGGTGATCTGCCCAAAGTCCTTGCAAGGTGGGTGGCCTACAAGTTGAATAAACTATTGTTGTTCTAGTACAGCATGGATTTTGGTGAAGAATGTCATAAGTCGAGGACTACCTGTATATTTTTCTCTTGAATTATGGCCTTGAAATCACAATTAGTACACTATTAGTACGGGTAGTCCTCAGCTTGACAGCCACAATCAAGCCCCAAATTTATGTTGCTAAGTGAGACATTTGTTAAGTGAGTTTTGCCTCATTTTATAACCTTTCTTGCCACAGTTGTTAAGTGAATCACTGCAATTGTTAAGTTACACACACCGTTGTTAAGTGAATCTGGCTTCCCCCGTTGAGTTTGCTGGTCAGAAAGTCACAAAAACGGATCACGTGACTCTCGGACACTGCCACCATTGTAACTATGAGTCAGTTGCTAAGACTCTGAATTTTGATCACGTGGAGATGCTGCAACGGTCTTAAGTGTGAAAAA
Source organism: Crotalus tigris (assembly GCF_016545835.1). Lineage (NCBI taxonomy): Eukaryota > Metazoa > Chordata > Lepidosauria > Squamata > Viperidae > Crotalus > Crotalus tigris. Next base: position 121,349 of record NW_024097056.1, read on the forward strand.
CAGTCATAAGTCTCTTTTTCAATGCCGTTGTAACTTTGAAAAGTCACTAAATGAACCGTTGTAAGTCAAGGACTATCTGTATGAAGACCATATTGGTAACTTGGGACAATTAAAGATACTCTTCTTTGTAATCAAGTCTTTGACCCATTTTTTCACTAACTATATATGTAGGTCTTTGGTTATTTGGGTTTTCTCCCGCGTAAAATTGGAAGTGTCTTGGCGATGTTTCGACAAAGTCCCATTCGTCATCTTCAGGCTGGTGTTTTCGGCTTTGTGCTTCATTGTTTCATTGCTCCTAGAAGCACGAAGCCAAAAACACCAGCCTGAAGATGACGAATGAGACTTCGTTGAAACATCGCCAAGACACTTCCAATTTGACGCAGGAGAAAACCTGAATAACCAAAGACCTACACACACACACACACACACATATATTTGATTTCATTCATTTTTTTAAAAAAATGTCATTTCAGGCTCCAAATAAAGAGCTTACAGAGTTTTGTCCTCCAGGAATAGAAGATTTAGAGACTCCAGGGCAAAATCAAGATGTGATTTCATTCTCCAACAATGAGCCTCTTCTCAGTAAGTTCCCTCTTTCCTAATCTCTTGAAAATTCGGAAATGCTTTATGGGAAACAAACACTTTGCTTCTGCGTCCAGCTGGGAGCTCCAGCCGAGAGAAAACATCTGCATAACATACGATTAAAGTCTGACCCACTCAGAACTGGAAAATTGTTTTCTAAGCTTTTCTTGGGCCTCTCTTCGTTCACCTTGTAATACTGGCAGAAATAGAGCTTTGGAAACTGGGAGGCTTTAAGATGTGCGGACTTCAACTCCCAGAATTCCCCACCCAACGTAGAGCCTGGGGATTGGCCCGCATTTATGGCAGTATCCACAGTCACATGATATGATTATGGGGTTGTTGGGTTTTTTTGCCAGAAACTGACATTTTCTGTTTCCAGCAAAAAAATGCCCATTGTGGACAATGGGTTTGCTGAATGAGAGTTACATTCAGCTAAAGACTATGAAGGAGTAACATCATAGCAGCGCTCCAGTATCTCAGGGGCTGCCCCAAATAAGAGGGAGTCAAGCTATTCTCCAAAGCACCTAAAGGCAGGACAAGAAGCAACGGGTGGAAACTAATCAAGGAGAGAAGCAACCTAGAACTAAGGAGAAACTTCCTGACAGTTAGAACAATTAACCAATGGAACCACCTGCCTCCAGAAGTGGTGAATGCTCCAACACTGGAAGTTTTTAAGAAGAGACTGGACAGCCATTTGTCTGAAATGGTATAGGGTTTCCTGCCTGAGCAGGGGGTTGGACTAGATGACCTCCAAGGTCCCTTCCAACTCTGCTCTTCTGTTCCGTTCTGTTCCTAATCTCTATTCTATCCTGTTCCATTCTGTTCCGTTCCACTCTGTTCCTAATATCTGTTCTATTCTGTTCCATTCCGTTGTCTTTTGTTCTGTTCCTAATCTCTATTCTATTCTGTTCTGTTCGGTTCCATTCTGTTCCTAATCTCTATTCTGTTCCGTTCCGTTCCATTCTGTTCCTAATCTTCTATTCCATTCCATTCCATTCCATTCTTCTGTTCTGTTCCTAATCTCTATTCTATTCTGTTCCGTTCTTTGTTCTATTCCGTTCCATTCGATTCCATTCCATTCCGATTTACTTAACAACCACTCCAGCACAACTTATGACCCTAATTCCAGGCTCAACGACGGTCGTACAGGTAGTCCTCGACTTACAACAGTTCATTTGAAGTTACAACGGCTGTGAAAAAAGTGACCGTTTTTCACCCGACCGTTATAGCATCTCAATGATCACGTGATCAAAATTCAGACGCTTGGCAACTGGCATAAACTTACGATCCTCTTTTTGCGATCTTCTGCCAAGCAAAGTCGATGGGGGAAGCCAGATTCTCTTTAATGGCCGCTTGACTGACTTTACAACTGCAGTGATTCATTTAACAACTGCGCAAGGCAGTTAGTCAGATGGGGCGACACTCCCTTAACAAATGTCTCACTTAGAAACAAAAATGTGGGCCTCAATTATGGTCGTAACTTGAGGACTAACTCTACCTGCGTGCCAAAAGGGGAAGGAATCTCTTCGGATAAGTAGCAGCAGCAGCAGCAGCAGCAGCAACAACAACAACAACAACAATAATAATAATAATGTTGGAAGGGGCATTGGAGGTCATCTAGTCCAACCCCTGCCCAGGCAGGAAACCTTATACCATTTCAGACAAATGGCTGTCCAGTCTCTTCTTAAAAACTTCCATTGTTGGAGCCTTCACCGCTTCTGGAGGCAGGTTGTTCCACTGGTTAATTGTTCTGACTGTCAGGAAGTTTCTCCTTAGTTCCAGGTTGCTTCTCTCTTTGATGAGTTTCCATCCATTGCTTCTTGTCCTGCCTTCAGGCGCTTTGGACAAGAGTTTGACTCCCTCTTCTTTGTGGCAGCCCCTGAGATACTGGAATGCTGCTATTCTGTCCCCCCTCGTCCTTCTCTTCATTAAACTAGACATCCCCAATTCCAGCAAACGTTCCTTATATGTTTTAGCCTCCAGTCCCCTAATCATCTTTGTTGCTCTTCCCTGTACTCTTTCTAGAGTCTCAACATCTTTTTTACATTGTGGTGACCAAAACTGGATGTAGTGAATTATGGAGTATCCTTTTGGCATTATCGTTTTTCCTGTGGGCTATAAAATAACGGCATTTATGCTATTTTATTTTATTTTTCCATCCGTAGGTGGCACTTCTCAGTTAGATTTTGAAAAAGAGACTGCCATGGCTGTTCTTATGAATTATTTGGAGGCCGAAGGAGGACTGGGGGATCCCACAGAGCTCAGCGACATGCAGTGGACTCTCTAGATTTACACCAGCGAGGAGAAGATACGCATTTTCAATGCACAGGAAATAACCGCTCATCCTCAAGTACTGTATTGGTTATACCAGGAGTAGGCAACCTTGGCTCTTTTATGACTGGTGGACTTCAACTCCCAGAATTCCTGAGCCAGCCACGCTGAGGGGAAAGGGAGAGGTTTCCAAGCTGAGCCATGCTGGCTCAGGAATTCTGGGAATTGAAGTCCACCAGTCATAAAAGAGCCAAGCTTGCCTACCCCTGGGTTATACCGTAAAGCTTTAATTCCTACGTACGAGAAAAATATTTACAGTATTAATGTTTTTGAAAGACTTTTGCCTTATATGCCTTGAGCTCCCAGACTGAACTGATGCAATATTTTGTAAAGACAACACAACCTCAATTTTGTTATCGATGTGTAAGTAGACTTTAAATAAGCTTTAAACGTGGGTATCTTTTTACTGAAATCTTTCAAGAGAACGTTATTATAAGCAACAAGCGTAGGGATTCTGTTCTGAAATATCTTAGTTATTGAGATATTGCAGTGGTTCTCAACCTGTGGGTTGGGACCCCATTTGGGGTCGAACGACCATTTCACGGGGGTCGCCAAACAACGCAGTCCGCCATTTCCCTCCCCCCTTTTCCTTAGCTGTGCTACTCCCTTTTATTCTATTGGCTTTTGAAAGCCAATAGAATAGACTCTCTTGAATAGAGTCTAATTCTATTGGCTTTCAAAAGCCAATAGGAATTGTCCAGGCTGTCTCTGCCCTGCTGAGCCCGCCAAAAGTCCCATTCTGTAAACGGTGCTGCAAGTTGTCTGCAGCGAAGGCGAGCTGTCTGGAAGTTTCCACCCCTCCCTGCTGAGCAACTACTAAAAATGTAAGTAAAAGAAGGCCAGGGGTGGGAGGCGGGAGGCCGGCGGGTGCAGGGAGGGTTGCTGGGGCGCGTGGGACCCGGCGGGTGCCTTACTCCCTTGGGCTGGGCCAGCTGGTGGCCTGCGCCGGTCTGTGCCGTCTCTGCCGCTTGCCAGCTACACCTTGGCCGGCCCAGGGGGGGGCACCACGCATGCGCAGCACTCCCGGGCAAGGAAAGTCCTTGACTTACGATTGGTTGGGTAGTCCTCGACTTATGACCGGTTGGGTAGTCCTTGACTTACGACCGGTTGGGGGTCGCGGCATTAAAAAGTTTGAGAACCACTGAGATATTGTTTATTGGTGGGATTTTGTTGGTTAATGTTGCTTAATCCCAAAGATGGGCTTTTTCAGGAGGCAACTGGACTTCCTTGTTTTTCTTTGAAGACTTTTCGCTTCTCATCCAAGAAGCTTCTTCAGCTCTGACTGGATGGTGGGGAGTGGACAAACCTCCAAGTGGCCTCAACAACTCTCTAAAAGAAGGCAAATGGCCAGCTGTCTGCAAGAAGTATAAATCCCTCCATTCTCCACTATCCAGTCAGAGCTGAAGAAGCTTCTGGGATGAGAAGTAAAACATCTTCAACGAAAAAACAAGAAACTCCAGTTGCCTCTGGAAAAAAGCACCTTTGGGACAACCAGGACCTGGATAGACCGAGAATCTCCATAGACAACGTTGCTTAATATTTCGTCAGGAAAAATACAGGGAGTCCTTGACTTACGAACACAATAGGGACTAGAATTTCTATTGCGAAGCAAAGTGACTGAGTCACAATCTGATTTTACAATCATTTTTGTTATGGTTATTAAGCGAATCTTTGCAGTTGTTAACTGGATCTTGAAGTCATTAAGCAAAACTGGCTTTTCCCATTGAGTGTGTCGGACGTTGGCTGGGAAGGTTGCAAATGACAATCACATACAACCCCGGACAAAGCAATTATTGTAAATACATACTGGTTGCCAAGGACGAAGAATTTTTATCACATTGCTGTGGGGTTGCTGTAACTGTCATAAGTCTGAGGACCAGTTAAAGTCAGTTTTTATCCCTGCCATTGTAATTTTGAACGGTCGCTAAATGAATAGTTGTAAATTGAGGACTATCTGTTCTAGGCTTGGGTAGATTTAGATTCTATGTTAGTTCCCATAATGGTTGTAGTGTTTATCACATATTGTGCTTCTGTTGATGAAATTTATAATCCGGGAACTTGATTATAGAAAGGTTGCTAATTTGATTCATCGCACTTATCAGAATACAGTACCGTATTATCCCAGTGCAAAATTGTTGCAGGAAAGGCTGAAAGAACAAATAAATAAGATAGTTAATTTGAAAAAGAGGGATATATTGTATTTCAGAGTGTAATGGGCTTTCAACTACAAATGCAGGACTTCTGCGACTCTTTAAAGCAGCTACATCTTTAAAGAGAAACAACTGCAGATAGTGGCTACCTTCATACTTCTGTTAAAGACCTTCTCAGAACTCTGTCAGAAATGAAGGCTAGCCGCGTTTTTATGGAAGAAGCACAAATTAAAAATTAAGCTTAATATGAAAAGAACATGTAAATCTTTGTGTGTGGTATATTAACAATTCATCACAACCTGATTATCGTTTTAAGGAAAAATAATTCAAATGTGAGCCAAAACAGGGGTAGGCAACCTTGGCTCTTTTATGACTCGTGGACTTCAGCTCCCAGAATTCCTGAGCCAGGTTGGCTCAGCTTGGAAACCTCTCCCTTTCCCCTCAGCATGGCTGGCTCAGGAATTCTGGGAGTTGAAGTCCACGAGTTATAAAGCGGCCTAGGGCAAAGATAGGCAACCTTGGCTCTTTTATGACTCATGGACTTCAACTCCCAGAATTCCTGAGGCAGCCATGCTGAGGGGAAAGGGAGAGGTTTCCAAGCTGAGCCATGCTGGCTCAGGAATTCTGGGAGTTGAAGTCCACGAGTCATAAAAGAACCAAGGTTGCCTACCCCTGGCCTAGAATTTGGACCATTGAGATATAGCATCATGGAATAAAAAGAAGCCAGACTTAAAAAATGGGAGACTTTTTGACAGCTTATTGGGGGAGAATCGTAAGGTATAAATGATGGAAATGGATAGAATAGAACAAAAGTGCTTGGTTTTCTACATGAAACGAAGACTTTGTAACTTGGAAATACAGCCAAACTTTTTCAAGTAGATCTTGGTGCTTCATTATTTGTACACGCTGGGAGATGTACCTCCACCCCCTCTGCTAATGATGCCCTGCCTTGAAAACCAACATTTCTTTTGACTGCCAAAAATAGCCTGTTTTGCACATCCTTCGTGATTAAAATTGCACCGGCTAAATTGGCGTCGCTCAAATCTTGAATGTAAGTTTATTCTTTTCTCCCCAAGTTGCAATACCAATTTTATACCTGCTCAGAGAGGCAAACTTTACGAGAATGGTTGAAGAAAACTACGAAAACGTTGCAGTAGTTGGACTTATTACTTTTATGATGTAATTCTGTCTATATGGATCAAATGTCCCACTGTCTTCAATGAGGCTATGTAATAGATAACTGTATTTAAAATGGCAGCCATAGAGCTCTGATCTAGACTCCTTAGAATGTCCTTCTATGATAAATAAAAGGCATTTTCAACATTTTGTTGTGTTGGATCATCTGAAAAATATACTTTTATTACATAAATAAGTACAGGTAGTCCTTGATTTACAACAATTCATTTAGTGACCATTTGAAGTTACGGCACTGATTTACATTCGGGTGCTTGACAACTGACTCACATTTATGACGGTCGCTATGTCCCGGGGTCTGCTGATCCCCTTTTGCAGGCAAAATCAATGGGAAGCCACATTCATTTAACAACTGTGTTATTAATTTAAGAACCGCAGCAAATCACTTAAGAAATGTGGTGAGGAAGGTCGTAAAATGAAGCAAAATTCACTTAAACAAATTTCTCACTTAGCAACATAAATTTTGGGCTCACTGTGATTGTAAGTTGAGGACTATCTGTATCAACATATTTTATATTGGTTAAAAATAAAAATACTCTTAAAAATGTGTGGATTTCATTTCACAGAGCAATAAATTACTTAAACATGATCTCACAGGTAAAACCTATCTAAAAGTGGCAACTTTTAAAAATATTGGTTACTACTTTATGAAAGACATTCTAGGAATCTAACATTAACAATTAGCAGGTTCATAAAAACTAGTTTTAGACTTAAAGATTTGTAAGTTTCATGTAGAATTATGTATGTGAGGAACTCTTTGTATGGTATAAAATCGTTTTATGGACTGTTCTATGTCCATGATCTAGCTACGGAGAACGTGTTATGTTTCCTGTACCTGCAATTTTTAAAAGCATGTTTGCTTTTTCTACATGGTTAATAGCAGTGCAAATGTAAATTTGTACAACTAAGCGACAAGAGGATTTGCTCCTACGCTAATTGTAGAGAACACGTTTTCACCGAGATATGGGTCTAATGTGCAAATACCAATTGCCAGAATCATTTTAAAGCAAAGAGATCTTTTTTGTGTGTGTAATCGCACGTCAGATGCAGCTTGCAGGCACTTCAGTCCTGGAAATGACACCAAAACAGGTGTTACTTCGCACCCCTTCAAAGGCCAACACTCTCATTTCACATTTCTATGCTGTGCTTTCACACAGTCCTAACACAGAGAGAGAGAGAGAGACAGACAAAAAAGAAAGCTAAAATAATGACTTCAAACAACTGCTAGATGTCTTAATTACTTCTATTTTAGAAGTAGATTGTAGATTGTAGATTTTTATTGTAGATTGTCTTGCAACAGTTTTACTGCAGAGTCTGTGTTATAAAGTTATGTGCGATTACAGAACAGAAATACTGGAGTATCAAGTATACATTTGGGGGGAACATTCAGAAGCCGGACCACTTAAACGGAGGTGGTTTTCTTATGTTTTTTTTTTTTTTGCTTGTTCCCCTTTTAAGAGTTTCTATAAAACATAGCATATATCAAACGTACTATAAAGTACTGACATCAACCTTGTTGACACAGTAAGGAAGATTGTAACTCCTCATCAATGAGTAAGTAAGAGGTGTTTACCTTCCTCAGGTGTGCTATCACTTATATCAGCCATTTTCCAAGCAAGAAATAAAAACGAGTGACGTATTGATATCCCTCATAGTAGGATTTAGGAAGGAACGATGGTGTAATGAATTTATTAATTTTTTGTCCACTATTGTCTGGAGTAACTGGTTACCCATGGGGATATCCGTGTGTGTGTGTGTGTGTGTGTGTGTGTGTGTGTGTGTGTGTGAAAAGTCCTGGTAATGAATGTGTCTTGACTTTGATCCTGTAGTGAACATACCAAATCAGAATAGTATACAAATGGACATAGGCTGAGCAATGGGTGTATGTGTCTCTGATTGTCAACTCTTGGTGTGACTGCCCGGACTATTCCCTGCAGTTTTCTTGGCAAGGCCTGCTTCCAAGGGCTGAGAGAGAGTGACTGGCCCAGAGTTACCCAACTTATTTTGTGCCTAAGGTGAGACTAGAATTCAGTTTCTAATTGGCACAAAGTCACCCAGCTGCCTTTCACGCTTAAGGCGGGATTAGAACTCCCAGTCTCCTGGTGATTGGCCCAAGTCAATCAGGTAGTTTTCATGCTTAAGGCAGAACTAGAACTCCCAGCCTCCTGGTGATTGGTCCAAAGTCACCCAGGCAGCTTTCATGCTTAAGGGTGGGACTAGAACTTCCAGTCTCCTGGTGATTGGCCCAAGTCAACCAGGCATTTTCATGCTTAAGGGTGGGACTAGAACTCCCAGCCTCCTGGTGATTGGTCCAAAGTCACCCAGGCAGCTTTCATGCTTAAGAGTGGGACTAGAACTTCCAGTCTCCTGGTGATTGGCCCAAGTCAACCAGGCATTTTCATGCTTAAGGGTGGGACTAGAACTCCCAGCCTCCTGGTGATTGGTCCAAAGTCACCCAGGCAGCTTTCATGCTTAAGAGTGGGACTAGAACTCCCAGTCTTCTGGTGATTGGCCCAATCAACCAGGCATTTTCATGCTTAAGGGTGGGACTAGAACTCCCAGTCTCCTGGTGATTGGCCCAATCAACCAGGCATTTTCATGCTTAAGGGTGGGACTAGAACTCCCAGTCTCCTGGTGATTGGCTCAAAGTCACCCATCTGGCTCTGTGCCTAAGGTAGGACTAGAACTCACCTGGTGAATAGCCTGGTGCCTTCACCATTGTTTTGACTCGTAAAGAATTAAATGGGCTTGCTTTGTTCTCTTAATAAAACTCCCTTTTTACCACCCTGTAATCCCTTGCTATTTAGTTAAATAATAACAACCTGAAATGGGAAGATGTGATTTTTCAGTATTGTAGATTAACGTGGAAAATCTTATTAACGGATCTCTTTCTGCTCTGCTCTGCACATGCATTAGCTTGAAGTATTTCAAAGGCTTAACGCAGAGGCCCCCAACCTTTTGGGCACCAGGGACTGGTTCCGTGGAGACAGGTTTTTTTCCACGGACCAGAGAGTGCGTGGTTTTGTGTGCTGCCTGCATCCCACAAATGGAGTTTTGCTTGTTTGCGGCCTGGTTGCTGGCATGCCATTGCCCGGTACTGGTCCACAGATTGGGGGGGGGGGTTGGGGACCCCTGGTTTAACGGATGGGCCAAAAGAGGAAAGTGTACGTCTGTCTACTTTTAAAGACTTTGTAGATTCCATAAACATCTTCTGATACAGACATATTCAGCGTAATAATTATTTCTGTCAGCAACATACACAGATTACATGTTTATTTGCTCAGTTATTGTTTTTCCTAAATGCATCTGTTGGAATTTTTTTTTCACCGTTATCAGTTTCTACTTCTAAATGTATATATATTTTGTATTTATGCTAATTGATAGATAAAATTAAAACTATTTATACAAAAATGTCCTCCCAAACATGGGTCTTTTACTATACATTGCAATATAAGCAGTCGTGAAGTTCCTGGAAATAGGATTTTACTATTTTTCTGCTGAAGCATTGCAGATTGAGCTTTCAAACCTCCCTTTGTGTCTTGCAGATTGGGTCCATTGTCGTCCTTGCCCGTTCTCTTGCTTGTGAAGCAGGGTTGTGTAACTTTTCCCATTGACCTTTGAGTATGCGCCCCAAAAAGCTGTGAGAGAAGCATTATATTATCAATAGAAAAGAATATTTGTAGTTCAGGGTCCTTTGTGCTCTCTGAGCTTAGGGGTTTTTTTTTGCAGACGTTTCATGACCCAACTAGGTAACATTATCAGTGCTAGAAGGGAGTGGGATTTGCAGGGAAAAGGAGGAGGAGGAGGATTGTGGGGTCCTTGGTGCTCTCTGAGTTTGCTTGTTTTCTTGCAGACGTTCCTTTACCCAACTAGGTAACATCATCAGTATTTGAAGGGATTGGTGCTTGCAACGTCTAGAACTGAAGATGTTACCTAGTTGGGTCACGAAACATCTGCAAGAAAACAACGGAACTTAGAGAAACACCAAGGATCCCACAAGCATTATATTTGATTTTGCGACATTTGATTGATTGATTGATATATTCAATCAAGTTGGTGCCGAGTTTTAATGACCAAATGGATAAGACTGTTAGATAGAGGATCTTTTCCCAATTTCCAAGCTGAGTCCGTTGACTTCGTTGTAGGCCTTCTTCTTCTCTTTCCTTCCATCGTTCCCAGTAATTCTAGACTTCACTAGAGAGCTAGGTCACTGCATAATATGTCAGTAATAGGATCACTTGAATCTGTAAATGCATTACATTGATATTTAATTAAATTTAAACAGATCTTTCTGATTATTCTCATTAGGAATTTTTCAGGAACCTATAGGTAGTCCTCAATTTACGACCGCAATTGAGCCCCAAAATTCTGTTGCTAAGTGAGAAATCTGTTACGTGAGTTTTGCCTCATTTTACAACCCTTCTAGCCACAGTCGTTATATGAATCACTGCAATTTTTAATAACGGTGGTTAAAAGAATCTGGCTTCCCCATTGATTTTGCTTATAAAAAGTGATCAAATGACTGGGCCATTGCAACCGTCATATCTATGAGTCCGTTGCAAAATGTCTGAATTTTGATCACGTGACCACGGGGATGCTGGAACAGTGAGAGGTGTGAAAAAAAGAGTCGTAAGGCCCTTTTTTAGTGCCGTTGCACCTTTGAACGGTCACTAAATGAATCGTAAGTCATAGACTACCTGTATATGTGTGTGTGTGGATATGTTTGGATGTATACAATTCATGTCATACATTACTGCATTTTCCCTGAACGATTCTTAGTAAATGATATTAAAAGGAAAGCCTGATGGTTAATCATTACGGTGTGATTTCCCATGCATTGAATTGGAAATAAATTACATGGAAAAAATGTTCTGCTAGAACAGACAATAGTCTTTTCTCCTTAGTAATTATTAGCTAGATGGGTCAGTTATTCCAGGCCTAATTTCTGGAGAATTGCAGATTCTGCATCTTAATTTAGACAGCAGTTGTGCCTTCCTTCCAAATTTTCCCATTTAGGGCTTTTCAGAAGCTTAAAGCCTCCTCAACCAGGTATTGTTCAAACCAAACTTTATGTGCATGACAGACCTTTAAGGCAATCAATCTTTAAAGTAAGATCGTACTTGGAATACTGCATCCAGTTCTGGACACCACAATATAAAAAAGATGTTGTGATTCTGGAAATAGTGCAGAGAAAAGCAACAAAGATGATTAGGGGGCTGGAGACCAGAACATATGAAGAACAGTTGCAGGAACTAGATAGGTCTACTCCAAGGATAGGCAACCTTGACTCTTTTATGACTCGTGGACTTCAACTCCCAGAATTCCTGAGCCAGCATGGCTCAGCTTGGAAACCTCTCCCTTTCCCCTCAGCATGGCTGGCTCAGGAATTCTGGGAGTTGAAGTCCATGAGTCATAAAAGTTGCCATAGTTCCCTGCCCTGAGGGATGAGGTTAGGACAGGGGTAGGCAACCTTGGCTCTTTTATGACTCATGGACTTCAACTCCCAGAATTCCTCAGCCAGCATGGCTCAGCTTGGAAACCTCTCCCTTTCCCCTCAGTGTGGCTGGCTCAGGAATTCTGGGAGTTGAAGTCCATGAGTCATAAAAGAGCCAAGGTTGCCTACCTCTGGCCTAGGCCTAGGCCGCTTTATGACTCGTGGACTTCAACTCCCAGAATTCCTGAGCCAGCATGGCTCAGCTTGGAAACCTCTCCCTTTCCCCTCAGCATGGCTGGCTCAGGAATTCTGGGAGTTGGAGTCCATGAGTCATAATAGAGCGAAGGTTGCCTACCCCTGGTCTAGTCTAATGAAGAGAGGGATCAGGAGTGACCTGACAGCAGACTTCCAGTATTTGAGGGGTGGCCACAAAGAGGAGGGGGCCAACTTATTTTCCAAAGCACCAGAAGGCAAGACAAGAAACAATGGATGGAAACTAATCAAGGAGAGGAGCAACCTGGAATTAAGGACAAACTTCCTAACAGTGAGGACAATTAAACAATGGAGGACAATTAACCACTGTGGACAATTAACCAGCTTGCCATTAGAAGTTGTGGGTGCTCCATCGCTGGAGGCTTTCAAAAAGAGACTGGACAACCATTTATCTGAAAGGGTGTGTAGGGTGACAGGTGGACCTCCAAGGGGCAAATGACCAGCTGTCTGCAAGGAGTATAAATCCTTCCACTCCCCGTCATCCAGTCAGAGCTGAAGAAGCTTCTTGGATGAGAAGCGAAACATCTTCAAAGAAAAACAAGAAAGTCCAGTTGCCCCCTGAAAAAAAGCACTTTTGGGACACATATCGTACAATATCACACAAGCCCCTGGAGCACAGTCTTCCACCCCTGCAGGAGACAGATGATTTACAGGTTGTTCTCAACTTACGATCCCAAAGTTTAAGTTGCTAAGTGAGACACTCGTTAAGTGAGTTTTGTCCCATTTTACGACCTTTCTCAACCCAGTTATTAAGTGAATCACTGCAGTTCTTCAATTAGTAACCTGGTTGTTAAGTGAATCTCGTTTTCCCATTGACTTGGCTTGTCAGATGGTCACAAAAGGGGATCGTGTGACCCGGGACACTGCAACCGTCATAAATGTGAGTCAGTTGCCAAGCATCCGAATGTAAATCACCTGACTGTGGGGAGGCTGCAACGGTCACAAGTGGCTTTTTTCAGTGCCGTTGTAATCTCGAACGGTCACTAAATGAACTGTTGTAAGTCGAGGCCTATCTGTATTAAGTAAGACTGAACTTCACCAGATACTGGCTCAACTAAGACAACGTCACCATGTCAACCCTGAAAAAAACAGGTCATTTGCCTCACCCCGAAGTAAAATTAGATAACCTTTATTGACAATTTTTTTCCCTGTGGGCACAATGGCACACATTAAAAATGAAATTTAGTTGCTTGCTCTCAAAGTGTACACATACATAACACACATTTAAAACATACTATATACAACATATGTATAGACCAGTGGTTCTCAACCTGTGGGTCGGGACCCCATTTGGGGTCAAACGACCATTTCACGGGGGTCGCCAAACAACACAGTCCACCATTTTTTTCCCCCTTTTCCTTAGCTGTGTTACTCCCTTTTATTCTATTGGCTTTTGAAAGCCAATAGAACAGACTCTCTTGAATAGAGTCTAATTCTATTGGCTTTCAAAAGCTAATAGGAATTGTCCAGGCTGTCTCTGCCCTGCTGAGCCCAAAAGTCCCATTCTGCAAACGGTGCTGCACCAGTTGAGTAGTCCTCGACTTACGACCGGTTGAGTAGTCCTTGACGTACGACCGGTTGGGGGTCGTGGCATTAAAAAGGTTGAGAACCACTGGTATAGACCTACACCCTTACATATACGTAACATGTAAATATTAATCACTGTCCATCTTGAATGCGTAACAGAAAGAGGAAGCTTCAGAGTTCACAAGGTTAACACTGTATGGAACAAAACTGTGACCCAATCTGGATGTTCTGCTTTGGATACCACGGAGCCCCCTCCTCCCAGAAGAGAACAAGGAAAACAAATCATGAAGAGGATGTGTAGTGTCCCAGACACTCTTGTGGACCCTACTCAAAGAATGCTTCTGTGCTATGTCCTGGATGGGAGGGAGGGAACTGACAATTATCTTTTCTGCCGTCCTCACCACTTTCTGCACCGCCTTCCTATCCGAAGCAGTGATGCTTCGAAACCAGACTGTGATGCTGTATGACAGGATGCTGTCGATCGTCCCTCTGTAGAAAGTGGTCAGGACAGGGGAAGGAAGATGTGCTTTTCTCATGTGACGCAGAAATTGCAGGCGCTGCTGTGCCCGCTTCACCGGTGTCTCGCTGTTGAGCGACCAAGTCAGCCTTTTTAATTCAATTAATTCAAGTGTCCTAATTCTTGCCCTAAGTCTTGGTGCATGGATTTATTTGCGTATTATTTATCCATTCAAATCCCCTTGGTGGAGTTATTCAATAAATAATGGCTAAACAGAATTATTCCACCCTGATGTGTGGGAACTACAACTCCTAAAATTCCCAGCCAGTATAATCAAAGTCTGTCTGGGGATTCTGGATTCAGATCAAAACATTTGGAGAACTTCGGGATGTAGGAAGTCTGCCCTGCGGAGGCTGTGAGGATGTTTTTATTTACGGAGCTACAGGACCACCGTTTCTACAGCACTAAATAAATTCCAGTTGCTTTTTTCAAACATCGGAATACAGAGATCTGTATTGATTCCAAGCATCCTGCCCTTTCTGAAATGCTAACAAAACTAGGAGGTGGGGGGGAAAAAAACAAAGATGAATAGATGGAAAGGAAACGAGCAGTGAACAGAAGTGAAGATCTGTCACCATGTTCTGAGTTTGTTTGGTTTTTTTTAATCGTGGGACTGAAGTGAGATGAATTTTTGCCAACTCGTTTTTTGATACATTTCAGGTTTTATTTTTGGGACTCGCTTCAAATTCCCCGAGTGCTTTCGACATAATTCTGTTTTCAGGTGCACAGAGAAGAGTTTGTTTGCACAGCCTGGCAGTCAAAGGGGAGTAAATAATTCCTTTCCTGATACGGTAAAGGAAGAATGGTTTAATTTTAAAAGATAGGATATATAAGGTTATATGTCAGGAGGAAAACGGTGGTGAGCACGGCCTGGTTTTCGGTGGCTTATTGCCATTTGAACACAACCACTGAAAGAAGATCTTCAACGATTTTCCTCAGCAAATCCGGTAAAGTGGATGTTAGGGCAAGACTCTCCTCGATTTATTTTATCGGGACCACATTTCAGGAGAAATCTGCTGAGGCCTACTCTTGGTTGAAACAAGCAACGTGTGTGTGTGTGTGTGTGTGTGTGTGTGTGTGTGTGTGTGTGTGTGTGTGTGTTCAGAGTAGGTATGTTGCAATTTCTCAACCTGATCTCTTTTTGTTTTCTATCTCTCTGCCTCTTTCTCTCTCTGGCTTTCTCTGCTGTCAAACAGGAAAGCATCTGGCCGAACCTTCTTATCAGAGATCACGACTTGTTTGCTTACAGGGAAATTTTGAACTCATGAGACACAGAGGTTGGCAGCTTGCCTACCTTTGCCTGCCGGGAAAGAAAGCCTTACAGAATAACAAAGATGGAAGGGACTTTGGAGGTCATCTAGTCAAGCAGGAGACCCTATAACATTTCAGGCAAATGGCTGTCCAGTCTTTTCTTTAAAAATTCCAGTGTTGGAGCATTCACAGCTTCTGGAGGCAGGTTGATCCGCTGGTTAATTGTTCTCAATTGTTAATTGTTCTACCTTGCTTCTTCTCTCCTTGTTTAGTTTCCATCCGTTGTTTCTTGTCTTGCCTTCCGGTGCTTTGGAAAATTGACCCCCCTCTTCTTTGCGGCAGCCCCTCAGATATTGGAACACTGCTATCACGTTGCCTCTAGTCCAACTGAACTACTTCCACATGGCTTGCCTTCGTAGAATTCTGAGGATCCGGTGGCAGGATAAGATACCAGATACAGATGTCCTCTCCAGAGCAGACCTATCATCAGTTTACACTCTGTTGATAAAAGCCCAGATGCGCTGGGCAGGCCATGTTGTAAGGATGCCAGATCATCGCATCCCTAAACAGCTCTTCTACGGTGAGCTGTCTCAAGGAAAGCGATCGCACGGGGGACAAAAGAAGCGATACAAAGACACGCTGAAAGCCTCTCTCAAGTCCCTGGATATTAACACCATCTCTTGGGAACTTCTGGCGCATGATCGACCGACATGGCGCACCTTGGTGTACCAGGGTTGCCAGACATATGAACACAGAAGGATAATCTTGGCACAAGAAAAGCGAGCACTCTGCAAAGCCAGAGCTGCAAATGCTGAAATAACAGTGTCTACATTTTTTTGTTCAGTATGTGGCAGAACATTCCGTGCTAACATTGGTCTTATTAGCCACCTACGGACACGTCATTGATGGCCCATAACCCACAAGATGTCAAGATCTTCATCGAAATCGATGGACGAACAACAGTCCTTCTTTTAACTAGACTAGCTTCTGTGCTTCTGTGTTTCAGATTAGTAAATCTGAAGAGGCAAGTGACAATCCAGCTTGAATACCATCATAATGGATGGAAATTAATCAAGGAGAGAAGCAATCTAGGAGAAATTTCCTGACAGTGAGAACCATTAACCAGTGGAACAACCTGCCTCCAGAAGTTGTGGGTGCTCCATCGCTGGAGGTGTTTAAGAAGAGATTGGACAGCCATTTGCCTGAAATGGTATAGATTTTCCTCCCCGAGCAGAGGGTTGGACTAGAAGACCTCCAAGGTCCCTTCCAACTCTGCTATTCTGCTATAATTCAAGAAAGACAATCCATTTTAGTCCACCAATTTGTTTCTCAAAGGAACATACCTCTGAGCTGCTCTATTGAAGACATGGAGACTTCAAGACCAAAAGCCCTTAATATTATTTTATTCAAGTCTCTTTTAAATCCGCACAAGTTGGTGGTCTTCACCGTGTCACTTCAGAAAATCAGTGGACCTAATCTAAGCCAATTATGACATACAATGATTGAACTGTTTTAGTTATTCCGATTACACTGAAGCTCCCCTGAGTAATAAAAGCAGATTCTTTGGTGTTTAATCTAACATTTGCCTCCAGCCCTTCTAATTTGTGTGTGTTTGCATCTGAACTGACCTTCCTTGTCACCTATCAGGCAGGTAGATCCAAAGTCTGACAATTTCTTGTGTAAAGTTTCTTTAGACTCTGGTAAGATGAAGGGATGGAGAGCTACATTAATGTGGACCTTGAAGCGAGAGACCTATTACAGCCAGAGGACTCGTAATGCTAACTTAGAATAATTTAAAAGTAATTAATTAATGGTTTAATATGAGCAGGTGAGACCTTTCTCATCTCACCTTAAGGTCAGTGAGCCTGCTTTAGGCACAAAGGGAGGTGGAAGACAAGCTAGAGACACTCCTCAATTTACAACAGTTCATTTAGTGACCATTCAAAGTTACAACGGCACTTAAAAAAGTGACTTACGACCGTTTTTCACACTTACGACCATCGCTGCATCCCCCCATGATCAAAATTTGGATGCTTGGCACCTAGTTCATATTTACGACGGTCACAGTGTCCCGGGGTCACGTGATTCCCTTTTGTGACTTACTTTCAAGCAAAAGTCAATGGGGAAGCCACATTCATTTCACAGCGGTGTTCCTAACAACGGCAGTGATTCGCTTAACAAAGCGGGCAAGAAATGTTGTAAAACGGGGCAAAGCTCACTTAACACCTGTCTCGTTTAGCAATGGGAGTTTTGGGCTCAATTGTGGTTGTAAGTCAAAGGCGACCTGTGTTAAATTTTCTGCCAAGGATTTTCCTTGTTGATTTTTGCTGTTCGGATGAATTAATCATCTGACTGACTTCTTAGTTTGGGATGGTTCCCAACTATGTTGGGCCGGCAATTGTTCCCATTCCTGCCATACCAATTCTTGCCTCTCCAAGATAATAAAAGTAGAAAAGGAAGGTGAACAGACAGGACCGTCTGTCTGAAACAAACATTCTCTCCCTCTCTGTGTTTGTTTTGTTTTCCCCCTGCCCTCTTTCTGAACAACTTAGCCCTTTGGCGTTTCAAAGTCTTTTGCGACGCAGATTAAACCCGCCGTCTGTGAAATCCTACTCCTTATTTAAAACTGGAGGCAGAGTCAGAAGTTGTTAAGAGACACGGGGGTTTTGTTTCTTGGAAAGTTCGGGTTAAGTAAACTTTCCTCTTTTTTTTCCCCCGAATATAGGGTGAACATGAATTATAAGAGGATAGGATAGGACAGGACAGGACAGGACAAGACAAGACAAGACAAGAAGATAAGAGGATAGTAATTAACTATTATTTATTATTGTTTGTTAAATACATGAACCCAGACATTATGCTGTTTGCTAAATATTGAGAATGTTATTTGGGAAAACCCCAACCCCAACCCGAATCCCAACCCTAACCCCGACCCCACCTTATTCCTAACACCATAAAAACTAATAAAATCTATATAAAACATTCGGATGTTAAGTCATCTCCTCCTCCTCCTCCTCCTCCTCCTCCTCCTCCTCCTCCTCCTCCTCCTCCTCCTCCTCCTCCTCCTCCTCCTCCTCCTCCTCTTCTTCTTCTTCTTCTTCTTCTTCTTCTTCTTCTTCTTCTTCTTCTTCTTCTTCTTCTTCTTCTTCTTCTTCTTCTTCTTCTTCTTCTTCTTCTTCTTCTTCTTCTTCTTCTTCTTCTTCTTCTTCTTCTTCTTCTTCCTTCTTCTTCTTCTTCTTCTTCTTCTTCTTCTTCTTCTTCTTCTTCTTCTTCTTCTTCTTCTTCTTCTTCTTCTTCCTCCTCCTCCTCCTTCTCCTCCTCTCCTTCTTTTCCTCTTCCCCTGCTCTCCTCCTCTTCTTCTTCTCCTTCTCCTCTTCCTTCATCTCTTCTTCTTCTCCTCCTCCTCCTCTTCCTCCTTCTTCTCCCCCTCCCCCTCCCCTTCTTCCCTCTCCTCCCCCTTAGATGACCTGGATGACCGAAAATCTCCACAGACATTACCAAACCAGTTCCTTCAGGTCTTCAAAGCATATCTTCTCCCACTTGGCCATTGGAAGGTAAGAGTACAGATAGTCCTCGACTTACAACAGTTCATTTAGTGACCGTTTGAAGTTACACGACGACGACACTGAAAAAAGGGCTTACTTACGGCTATGTTTCACACGTACGATCATTGCAGCATCTCCCATGGTCATGTGATCAACATTCGGACCCTTGGCAACTGACTCGTATTTATGACGGTCGCGGTGTCCTGCGAGGGGTCACGCGATCCCCTTTTGTGACCTTCTGACAAGCAAAGTCAAGGGAGAAACCAAGATTCACTTAACCACCATGTTACTAACTTAATGACGGCGATTCACTTAACAACCGTGGGAGGAAAATGGGGCAAAATTCACTGAACTAACGTCTCACTTAGCAACAGAAATGTTGGGCTCAGTTGTGGTCATGAGTCGAGGACTACCTGTCATGAGGTCTGGTTTTGCTGATTGTCCCAAAGTGGAAAGACTGAGAAGGCTGTACTGGTTTTTACTGCGGACCAGTGTTTTTTTCAAACTTGGCAACTATGAGACTAAACTACTGTAACTTTTTTTTTAATAACAAATTTTATTAGTTTTCCATTTTAACATCCAAGTATTTAGAAAGCAACGTGGTGACTGGGTAATCAATAGTTCAATAACAAAATTTTTAGTACATATCTCAGATTACATTATCAAAACTTCCTTCTCTATTTCTCTTAACATTTGGTATATCATACTAAAACGAGTAAATTTCTAACCATAACAAATTCCGGTTAAAGCATTTATCAATCCATGTTTTGCTTATACATATCCGTATCCTGTTTTTAAGTTTCACCTAATTCTTAATTCTTAATTACAGTATTCCAATTTAACCTTTAAGATCTATAGTATTTAAATTTATGGTAATCCAAATTTCCTTTATTTCACTACACACAAGTTATAATATCTAAAATACATATAAACTACTGTAACTTTAATGGTAGTTTCTGTAGAGATGGTTTTACTGTATCCTAATCTAACCACTCCTAATCCCGCTTAACTTTGGAGCCCAGAGAAGGCCAACCGGGGTGTGTAGAGGGTTAGAAATCCCTGAATTACAGTGTATAAAGAGGCACTGTTGCAACCTTAGCATGCCAATCATTCAAAATAAGCAAAGTCTCTGATAACAAACTCTGTTTAGACTTGTACAGAAACTCTCCTTTTGGCAGAAGAATTCCAACTATGCTCACAAATATTTGTCAATCTACTCCCTCTTGGTCAAACCGTGTTATGAACAGACTGTCTTTATTCACTTTCTCTTCTTTTTTTTAGACCACCCAAACCAATGGATCTGGGGTTGATTTCTGAGCTTTGTTTTGAAGAATGGAAAGATGGATCAAGTTGAGTTGACCCCCAACGAAGAAGGCATGTCCAGCATGCCGGCTTCTCAAACTCTTCATGCAGGCTTCGCTCAATGGGCGGTGCTGCCGATGGATTGGGACCCCATGATGAATGGGGTGCTGAACCCTAACATATATGGAGGGTGTTGAATCAAGGAAGGCTGCCTTAAGTCTGTGACATTCACACAAGACAACCCCCACCTCTGGCAAGACCCGTAGTTACTTTCAGAACCAGATGATCTTGCAAACTATCATGGTTTGCTAGAGAGTCTTCTCTTTCTCGGGTGCAATGGTTAGCTGGTTGACTTCCTCCCTGCTTTGTTTTAACAGGGAGACGAATGTAGTTGTCTGAATAAGGTTACAGCTTTTGGTTTGTTTGTTTGTTTAGCCCAGATGTGTTTGTCAGTCAATGTAAATACAAGGATGGAAAAATTGACAGGTTGAGGAATTCAATTTATCCTGTCCTTCCTAAATCTTATATTAGATTTGAATGAAGATCTTTCAAGAGGCAAAGATCAGCAGCCACAGCTAGGAGGGGAAAGGTTGGGTATTGTAGTTCCTGCAATAAATGGAGAACTACAGTTCTCTTTCACTGCCATAGCAGGAGCAGAGTTGACCCATTTCTTTGCATGGTTCCAATAGTTATTGAAAAGGCCATCTTTCTCAACCTCAGCAGCTTTTAAGAGGTGTGGACTTTAATTCCCAGAATTCTGCAACTTTTAGGAGGGGTGAGCTTCAACTCCCAGAATTCTGCAACTTTTACAAGGGGTGGATTTTAGCTCCCAGAATTCTGCAACTGTAAGAGGCGGTGGGCTTCAACTCCCAGAATTCTGCAACTTTTAGGAGGGGTGGGCTTCAACTCCCAGAATTCTGCAACTTTTAGGGGGGTGGATTTCAGCTCGCAGAATTCTGCAACTTTTAGGAGGGGGTGGGCTTCAACTAGCAGAATTCTGCAACTTTTAGGAGGGGTGGGCTTCAACTACCAGTATTCTGCAACTTTTAGGGGGGGTGGATTTCAGTTCCCAGAATTCTGCAACTTTAAGAGGGGGTGGGCTTCAATTGCCAGAATTCTGCAACTTTTAGGAGGGGTGGGCTTCAACTGCCAGAATTCTGCAACTTTTAGGAGGGGTGGGCTTCACCTCCCAGAATTCTGCAACTTTTACGAAGGGTGGGCTTCAACTCCCAGAATTCTGCAACTTTAAGAGGTGTGGATTTCAACTCCCAGAATTCTGCAACTGTAAGAGAGGGTGGGCTTCAAGTCCCAGAATTCTGCAATTTTAAGATTTCGACTCCCAGAATTCCACAATTTTTAGGAGGGATGGACTTCCAACTCCCAGAATTCTGCAACTTTTAGGAGGGATGGACTTCAGCTTCCCAGAATTCTGCAACTTTTTTAGAGTTGTGCATTTCAACTCCCAGACCTCTGCACCTTTAAGAGGGGTGGACTTCAACTCCCAGAATTCTGCAACTTTTAAAAGGTGTGGATTTCAAGACCGGAATTCTGCACTTTTAATACTGGCTGGGGAATCCTGGGAGTTGAAGCCCACCCCTCTTAAAAGTTGCAGAATCCTGGGAGTTGAAGCCCACCCCCTCCTAAAAGTTGCAGAATTCTGGGAATTGAAATGCCACCACTCTTTAAAAAAAAAGTTGCAGAATTCTGGGAAGCTGAAGCCCAAGCTGTGGAGCAGTGGCTTGCAAGCAAGGAGAGAGAGCGTCGCTGGGGGGGGGGGCAGCGCAGCAGGGCCCCCATCGAGTTTCCACCCCCCCCCATAATCCCCATCTCCAAGCCCAGCACCCCAGTTGGACTCCGGACGCGGCACCCCCAAAGCGAGACCCTCTTCCGAGTTTCCTCATCCTCGGCTCGTTTCCTCCGAGAGTAACTCCCGCAACACCAAAGTTTTCCTTTGTTGGGGGGAAAACAACCTTCGCCCCCACGGGACGGAGGGGAAAAAAAAGGGGGGTCTCTCGTCCGGCGCAGCTGGCACCGTCGCCCCCCTTAAAAGTGGGGGTGCGGAGGGGGGGGAGGCGAAGCGGGCCAGCCTCGCGCGAGAGCCAAGGATGGGAGGAGGAAGAGGAGGAAAATTCCCGCGGGGGGGGGGAAGTGGGCCATCGCGGGCTTGGCCACGCGTGGGAGGCTCCCAAACGCCCCCCCTCCCGACCTCTCCGCGCCCGGATTTCGCAATCTTCCTTCGCCCCCCCCCTTCCCTTCCCTTGGGGCTTTTTCCTCCGGAGCCTGGATTTCCCCCCCTCCCTTGGACCTTCCCCCCCCCGCAGTCTCCCTCGCGGAGTGACCGTCCCGGGCTCCAATCCCATCCCGGCTCCACCTTCCCCTCCAGTCTCCGGGATCGCCCCCTTTTTCGGGAGGCGGGAGCAGCTGGGGAAGGAGGAGCGCCGAGCGCTGCGCCCTGGCTCAGCCTGCCTGCCTGCCTGCCTTGCCCCGGGAGAAGGAGCCGCGGCTGGGCATGCTTTGAGCGGGGGAAGCGGGCCGGCGGAGCCCCGGAGCAGCGGCGGCCACAACTTCGGGGGGCGCCTCCGACGGTGGTAAGCGGGTGCGGAAAGGGGAGGGTGGGGGCTCTTTGGCGGGCCGGGAGAGCGAGAATGGGGTGGGGGGGGTTTTTCCTGCTCGCTGGGCAAAAGTTCGCCTCGGAGCCAGGTTCAAAGGCGCCCCGCCCGCGATCGCAGCCTCGCGTGGGCGGCTCCGCGGGGGACCCGGTCTGGGAGCGGCCACGCGGCGGGCCGATCCCGGGTTCCTTGCTTCCTCCTCTGATTTTAGGTGCCGATGATTAGAATGAGTTCCTTCCTTCCTTCCTTCCTTCCTTCCTTCCTTCCTTCCTTCCTTCCTTCCTTCCTCCGGGTTCCTTTCCCTCCTTCCTTCCTTCCTTCCTTCCTTCCTTCCTTCCTTCCTTCCTTCCTTCCTCCGGGTTCCTTCCTTCCTTCCTTCCTTCCTTCCTTCCTTCCTTCCTTCCTTCCTTCCTTCCTTCCTTCCTTTCTTCCTTCGGGTTCCTTTACTTCCTTTCCTTTCCCCTTCCTTCCTCCGGGTTCCTTTCCCTCCCTCCTTCCTTCCTTCTTTCCTTCCTTCCTTCCTTCCTCCGGGTTCCTTTCCTTCCTTCCTTCCTTCCTTCCTTCCTTCCTTCCTTCCTTCCTTCCTTCCTTCCTCCGGGTTCCTTCCTTCCTTCCTTCCTTCCTTCCTTCCTTCCTTCCTTCGGGTTCCTTTACTTCCTTTCCTTTCCCCTTCCTTCCTCCGGGTTCCTTTCCCTCCCTCCTTCCTTCCTTCTTTCCTTCCTTCCTTCCTATCTCCGGGTTCCTTTCCCCTTTCTTCCTTCCTTCTTTCCTTCCTTCCTTCCTTCCTTCCTTCCTTCCTTCCTTCCTTCCTTCCTTCCTTCCTTCCTTCCTCCGGGTTCCTTTACTTCCTTTCCTTTCCCCTCCCTTCCTTCCTTCTTCCAGTTTCTTTTCCCTCCCTCCTTCCTTCCTTCCTCCCTTCCTCCCTTCCTTCCTTCCTTCCTTCCTTCCTTCCTTCCTTCCTTCCTTCCTTCCTATCTCTGGGTTCCTTCCTTCCTTCCTTCCTTCCTTCCTTCCTTCCTTCCTTCCTTCCTTCCTTCCTTCAGGTTCCTTTCCTTCCTTCCTTCCTTCCTTCCTTCCTTCCTTCCTTCCCTCCCTCCTTCCTTCCCTTCCCTTCCTTTCCCTTCCCTCCCCTCCTCTCCTTCCCTCTCTCCCTTCCTCCCTTTCCTTCCCGCAGGAAGTGTGAAGCTCGAGGCTTGACTCGATGAATGATTGATCCCGGGGGTGGCGTGGGTGGGTGGGTGGCTAGGTAAGTGGAGGATGGTTGGACTCGGGGCAGGGGCTGAGCAAAAGCACGGGAGGGGGAGTGGAAGCGGGACGTGGGTGGAAAGAGCATCCTCGGAAACCCACTGCCTCTACCCCCTACCCCCCCCCCAAAAAACAGGATTGCAAAAAACCTTGGCTGAGGGCGGATGTTGGAGCAATCCAGCCTGGAAAGGGCGGCTGGCATCGCCATTGCCCCTTTTAGCGCCCATCCTGATCCAATGGAGAAAGGAACTCGGGGCTGGCCAGGGGCAAAATGGTGCGAATCTTTTCCCGAGAATATTTTTGGCTGCCAGTTTCAAGTTTTCCCCCCTTAAGGCTCGGCGGCTGGCTGGCTGCGAAAGGTTAATTAGCCCTCCACTCTGGCACTTTAGGTAACTTTCTAATTAAAAAAAGAAAGAAAGAAAAGGCTGGTTCAAAAATCCCCACCGCGGAAGGGCAGAAACGAAAATCAAGCTTTTTTTTATTGTTTGCACTATCCAGCCTCTTTCCCTGCTTTTTAGCCCAATTGCTGGAAAAGGACAATTAAAGTGAATTTTTAAAAGAGGAGGTTAAGTGGAGTTGGGATGTGTGTATGTGTGTTGAAAAACTTTTTTTTTTTTCCTTTAAAGAAATCCCCAAATGAATTTTGTGGCTTGCAGACGCAGAATTGGCCAAGCCAAGGCTGGTTTTTGTGCCCTTAGTTGGGAATAAGATTTATGGAATAAATGTGTGTATTTCTCTGTTTGCCGTCTTTCAGATGAGCTGCGTGGATATACATCCCCCCCCCTCCCTCTCTTCCTGTAGTATCTATTTATATTTTGGGTGGCTTTTTAAAGCCTGCCAAATCTCGACTCTCTGTGCCCGCTTGAATGTGGAAGTTTTTCCATGGACACAGAATTGCTTCTCTTTTTTTCCCCAGTCTGTCCTTCATCAAGACAGCTGGTAGCTTATTCACCCAAGCAAAACAAACCGACCTTTTTTTTTCAACCAGTTAAAAAAAAAACAGCAAAAAAAAAAAAAATACTGGGGCGGTTTCTTCTTAAGAGGAGTTGGGAGGGAGTAAAGTGAAGAGAGGGTGACTTGTGGCTTTGAAGCTTCTACCTCTTGGGGGGGTGTCAGTTCATTCATGGTGTCTTTAAACCTCTTTTTGATGTTCCCAGGGGTGTGCGTAAAAATGCTTTGGGCCTGGAGCGGGGTGGTGAAAAGCGGAATCCTATTTGTTTGAATAGTACTTGTAGCTTTTCCAGGCACCTCATGGAGGAAGAAGTTATGAACTTTAATGAGCGTTCTCTTGTCCATGCAAACCTCCATTAGAATAAAAGAAGGGACCTTGGAGGTCTTCTAGTCCAACCCCCTACTCAAGGCCATTTCAGACAAATGATTGTCCAATCTCTTCTTAAAAACCTCCACCCACAACTTCTGGAGGCGGATTGTTGCACTGATTAATTGTTCTTGCTGGCGGGAAATTTCTCCTTAGTTCTAGCTTGCTTCTTTTTTTTTTTATTAGTTTCCGTTCATTGCTTCTTCTTCTGCCTTCAGGTGCTTTGGAGATGAGGTGGATCCCCTAATAATCCACAACACTGTTGCTATTTCTAAGAGAAAGCCTCTGAGGTCTGCTCTGATAAATATGCAATGTATTGCGTTTTCAAATTGCGTTTTTCCCAGCTTTCTGCTAAGGGGCGTCATGGTTTGTCTGCTTTGAGCTTAAAGCAGCATGCAAAGATAGCCATTGTCGTAGGTCAACCAGGATTGACGGTTCATTGTCGTGTCAATCAGCCGAGCTGGTGAAACAAAATTGTGGCTTAGTTCATTCATTGTGTGATCTAGCTACGGAGAGCTTTAAAAAGATAGATTTGTGTTTGTTGTGTATTTTTTAATGGTGGGCTGGAGAAGATGGATTTAAAAGATTTTACAATGGGTTCATTCTTTGTCTTCTGTTTTCCTGACACAAAGTCTGGTTGTCCATTCTAGAATTGATCCAAAAGACAGGAATGACGCAATTCCTTCCTTTATCCGCCATCATCCCAGTTTACTGTCCAGCGAGTTAACCTTGATCTTAATCTCCTTCTTATCAGGGTGTTGATTGCTGGCCAGGAAGTGCTTTGTTTCCTTTTGGTTGTCTCTTTTGAATGGTATGTAGATGTTGTTTATCCCTCTGTGCTGTTGATGGCTGATTTATCTGAGTGCCAGGCCTCCAGGAATTCTCCAGACATGTTGACTCAGGAATTCTGGGAGTTGAAGTCCACAAGTCATAAAAGAGCCAAGGTTCCCTACCTACCCCTGTGAGTCTAGCATTTTTTGGACTGAGCTCGATCTAAGATGCTCATAGTTTCCCAGTTGAAATTATGGTGGAGTCTGTCCCTGTACAGATAGTCCTTTATTTACAACAGTTGATGTAGCAATCGTTCAAAGTTTACAATGGCATTGGAAAATGTGACTTATAACGGTTTTTCACAGTTATGACCTTTGCGGCATCCCCATGATCATGTGATCCAAATTCAAATGCTTAACAACTGGTTCATATTTATGGCCAGATTCACTTAACAACCGGATTACTATCTGATCAACTGCAGTGATTTACTTAAGAACTGTGACAAAATTGGGCAAAACTTCTTCAACAAATGTCTCATTTAACCACAGAAATGTGGGGCCCCATTGTGGTCGTAAGTCGAGGACTACCTGTATTGTGCAGTTAAGAAGTTTTCATCCTGTCTTCTGACTGCTACTTGATATAGATGAACAAGTACAATTTAATTTGCATAACATTGGGTGAAAGGCGTGTGTGATATAAATTGTGCCTTCAATTGATCCATTACATTTAAGATTCTGGGGATGGGGGAAGCAGGGAGGAAATTGCCAAAATCAGCATTACACAAACTTTTTATATTCTGGACACAGAATTTCCCCCCCAGCACCTGTGTTGCATGGCCCCACAAGCATAAAAGTGTGCATGAGCAAAAAAGCTTTTTCCAAAAGAGTTAAGTTAATTTTTAAAGTTTCACATGATTTGGTAATCAACCCTGTGATTGGAGGTTTCAGAGAAAAACTTTTATTTTTGCTGTGTACCAGAAATTGATTTGTTTATTTAATAAGATTTCTACACTACCCGCCTCACCTATGTGACTCTGGACAGTTTACAACAGCGGTCTTCATACTTGGCCCTTTTATGACTTGTAGAATTCAACTCCCAAAATTCCTCAGCCAGCTTGCCTGGCTGAGGAATTCTGGGAGTTGAAGTCCACAAGTCATAAAAGGGCCAAGTTTAAAGACCCCTGGTTTACAACATCACAGAAAAGCCACATAAATACATAAATAAAAGCCTAGGTGTCAAGGTTCCGACTAACATACCCAACCAAGTAAGTACTGATGAGATGATCCAATCTGTTTATGCAAAACTTTATTGAGTACATCATTTTGGCATGAGTGAAAGTGAAACCAGCTCCGGTTATTTCCCGCACAAACCGCTATAATCAAAACATACAGTTCTCCTTCCTCCTATTAATGCATGTCACGTTGTCCAATCAGGTGTCAAAAGTTTGTTATGAGAAAGTGTCTTTGTGGGTTGGTAAACATCTGTTGAAACGTCCTTGGTTCCCACAGTTTGATTTATTGTGGTCTGGAGTCTGCATTCCATTTTCCCCCTGCCCTTCTCCCAACTCCAGGGGTCTTTCAAACTTGGCCACTTTAAGACTTGTGGACTTCAACTCCCAGAATTCTTCAGCCAGCCCAGGGCTGGCTGAGGAATTCTGGGAGTTGAAGTCCACAAGTCTTAAAGTGGCCAAGTTTGAAGATCCTTGCCCTGGTGCATTAGCAAACTAAGTAGTAGTAAGGGTGGCGATATCGTGCGCATGCTTCAGGCTTTTGACACTAGGTGAAAAACAGAATGAAAAAAAAAATTAAAACTTACAAGTAGAAATAAGTAAACGAAGCACTAAGATTAACACTGTAGTCCTGCACTTGGAAGGGGAGCATTGCTACCTATATTGTCTAAAGATTAGTAAGTAGTAATAACTGTTTGCAAGGGTTGGTCCCAGATTTTGTAAAATATTAGTTTGAAGCCCTCAACGACGTTAATGTGTCTTGTAGGATGGGTTTTTATGGTACAAAAAGGATCCTACCATTTATTTTCAGCACTCTGCATTGAGAGCTAAAACAGAAAAGATAAAACTCTCAACTTTGACTTTTTAAACACCAACTCTGAAAATATAGTGTTTTGTTTGAAAAATTGGATAAGCTGCAATACTTTGGCCTGGTTTCCACTCTATTCCCTAAGTAGCTTTTCTGATTTTAAAGATGAACGTCAACCAGTTTGTAAAAATATGGATAGGGAGCAAACTTAATCCGAATGAATCTTATATTTTAATTCAAGAAGAGATTTTAAGTTTTTTTTTTAACAGGGTGTCGGAATTGCATTTTCTTTCAGCTTTGCTGGAGAGTTTGACAGTAAGTTGGTTGGAAAGCAGATGGAAGAAGAAATGAAGCAAATTTTCGTGTTCCCTAAATTTTAACTCCACTGGGAGCATACTTGAGAGTAAGGATATTTTGCCAAAGAGCTGCAGGTGCCAAAAAGGCCAACAGAGTGCTGGGCTGCATTAACAGAGGGATAGAATCAAGATCACGTGAAGTATTAATACCACTTTACAATGCCTTGGTAAGGCCACACTTGGAATCCTTTATCCGGTTTCGGTCACCACGATGCAAAAAAGATGTTGAGACTCTAGAAAGAGGGCAGAGAAGAGCAACAGAGATGATCAGGGGACTGGAGGCTAAAACATATAAGGAACGGTTGCTGGAATTGGGTATGTCTAGTTTAACGAAGAGAAGGACGAGGGGGGACAGGATAGCAGTGTTCCAATATCTCAAGGGCTGCTACAAAGAAGACGGAGTCAAGCTATTTTCCAAAGCACCTGAAGGCAGGACAAGAAGCAACGGATGGAAACTAATCAAGGAGAGAAGCAACCTAGAACCAAGGAGAAACTTCCTGACAGTTAGAACAATTAACTAGTGGAACAGCCTGCCTCCAGAAGCGGTGAATGCTCCAACACTGGAAGTTTTTAAGAAGAAACTGGACAGCCATTTGTCTGAAATGGTATAGGGTTTCCTGCCTGAGCAGGGGGTTGGATTAGATGACCTCCAAGGTCCCTTCCAACTTTATCATCATCATCATCATCATCATCATCATCATTATTATTTTCTTTCCCTTTATACACATACCACATAGGAATAAATAAATACCCTTTTCCAATGTTTTTCCATATCTTTGTGTGCCCATGGAAGATCAAAGGCGATGGGACATGAAACCTGACTTTCAAAAGCAGGAATTGTGGAGTCCTTGGTGCTGTCTGAGTTTGGTCGTTTTCTTGTAGACGTTTCATAACCCAACTAGGTATCATAATCAGTTCTAGATGTGAGTGGGTTTTGCAGAGTGGAAGAGGAAGAGGAGGAAGAAGAGGAAGAAGAGGACTGAGGGGGCCTTGGTGCTCTTTGAGCTTGATGGTTTTCTTGCAGACATTTCATTCCCCAACTAGGTAACATCATCAGTGCTAGAAAGGAGTGGGTTTGCATTATATCTTCTGTATTAATTAATGCATATGTCAACCCCTGCAAATGCTTAGCTTCCATACAGAGGGAGCTTGTCCTATTGTTTTCTGTGTGTAAAGTCATCTTCCAACGCTTAGTAAACCCACCACAATTCCAGCAAGAGTCCAAATCTTGGTTGCAAACACTCTTTTACATCTGCACACATCTTTACCTTTTTCCAGAATCCTGGTGGTATGTAAATATTTTTCTTACTGTGGTTGTGTGTTGCCTTGGATTTGATGCCATATAGGATCACAGATATTGCTTCTGAAAGCAAACTAAATCTTTTTGCAAGACTGACCAGTGGCTGGGTAGAACAGACTTGGGATCTGTGCTTTAAGGAGTGGGAGATAGCTGCTTCCCTTTGTGTCTTTTTGGAATTGAATCTGAACGATTTGCACAAGTTGCAATGGGGAACCTCTGCAAGGAGTATTCTAGCTGCTGCGTTAAAGATAATATTTTGGGAAGGATGGCTGTAAGCTCAAATATCTACAGAAAATAGGAAGTGTCTCAGTTTTCAAAGCTCTGCCTAGGGCCATCAGGCTTAAGACGTTTTTCTGCATCCTGTACTCTGGATACAAAATCCCTGCTATTTGTGGTAGCTTCATAAACACCATTTAAGCATTGCTGCCTTGCTGCACATGGTAAGCCAGAGAGGTCCAGATGCACACACCACAACTCTAAGGAATAGCCACGGCAGCTGTTGAATTCTAGTTCGCTTCTAAGAAGTTCTGTGGTTTGGGAAGAACTGCATTAAGGAAAAGCAAAGCTAATGCCCTTGATCAAAATCAGGAAGGCTTAATTATTGATCTCTGAGTAAAAAAGTTCAAAGGCTGTTGGAAAGTTGGGGAGCAGAGAATAGCAAAAGTGTTGCATGCTTGAGGAAGAAGAAGGATAAAATTTGAATAGTCGTGGTTGTGTTGGGTTAAGTAAACTCTACCCTTCTTAAGAAAACATGATCAAGAAGTTAATTTGATGTACAAGTTCTTCTTGAAACGTCTTAGAACTGAGTCCACATCCCGAACGACTTTAAGCCTTGAGCAATGAGTGTGAATCAGCTTTATAGCAGGCGTTTTGTAATACAAGGAAAAGGGAATGACATGGATCATAAATTACTGGATATATTAAATTATGTTAATGAAATACAAAATAACAACAAGGCAGGAACTTGACTGTTTATTGAGAGGAAAGGAATGGGGTTCTAACTGTCTAATCCAGACATGTCAAACACAAGGCCCGGGGGCCAGATGCGGCCCGCAAAGTGGTTTCATGTGGCCCGTGAAGCCATCCTGGAAACAGTGAGGGAACGGCCCCCGCTGCCTTGGCCCTGGCCCAGGCCAGCCGGGAGCCAATGTACAATTTTGTGGTGGCCATCTATGCTGAAACACATTCAGTCTTAGCTCCACAAGGCCGTCCAGAAACAGCAAGGAGCCAGCCCCTGCTGCGTCGCCCCCACCCCCTGGGTGCATGTTGGGGAGGTGTCACCCTTTTTGAGGAATGAAGAAATGCACCATCGCCTGGAAGTGGCCAGCAAATGGCCCTCGCCTACTTCACATATCTGGCTTGATGCGCTTTGCCCTGGTCCCACCCCCTTTTGCCAGAGACCATCAGATCTGTCCCACTCCTGCCCAGGCCCCCACCGGCACCCTTGACGGCACCCTTGACGTGAATGATGTAGAGCTGGCCATACCCATCCAGTAGGCCGCCCCCTCCCCCCCCCGAGGGCAACCACAATGTGAGTCCTTCCTTCTCATTAGGTGGCCAAAGTACTTGAGTTTCAACTTCAGGATCTGGCGTTCAGCCTTTCTTATGGTCCAACTTTCACAGCCATATATTGCAACTGGGAAAACCATGTCCTTGACTATATGCACTTTTGTGGGGAGGGTGATGTCTCTGCTTTTTAGTATGCTGTCTATTATAACTGATAACCTATTATTAGAACTGAAGTGATTGAATTTACTAATCTTATACTAATCTTAAAATAGACACCTATTATATGACTTCATAGCCCTGGAATCTGTTTGGGAGATCTATCTATAAAACCTCACTGTTCTATGTTTCTGAAGAGCTTCCTGATTCCAATCAGCTTTTGAGAATGATCAAGACTAACAGATAGTCCTTGATTTACAACCATATACTTAGTGACTGCTTGAACTTACAACAGTACTGAAAAAAGTGACCTACGATCGTTGCACAACTGTTGCAGCATCCCCATGGTCACGAGATCAAAATTGGGACACTTGGCAACGGTCATATATTTATGACGGTTGCAGCGTCCTGGGGTCATGTTGATCTCCTTTGGTGACCTTTTGACAAGGTCAACAAGGAATCCAGATTCACTTAACAACCATGTTGCTAACTTGATTAGAATGCAGGATTGCAGGCTAACTCAATGCCCACTGCCAGCAGTTCGATCCCGACTGGCTCAAGGTTGATTCAGTCTTCCATCCTTCAGAGGTCAGTAAAATGAGGGCGCAGATTCTTGGGGGCCATATGCTGACTCTATAAACCACTTAGACAGGGCTGTAAAGCACTGTGAAGCGGTATATAAGTCTAAGCGCTGTTGCTATTTCAGTGGTGTTGTAACTTTGAACGTTCACTAAATGAACTGTTGTAAATCGAGGGCTGCGTGTAATGCAAACTCTGCTTTGATTTATCCCTCCTGAGAGAGAGAGAGAGAGAGAGAGAGAGAGAGAGAGAGAGAGAGAGAGAGAGAGAGAGAGAGAGACACCCATGCAGACATTCCAAAAAAGGGAGACATGCCTGTCAAAATAAAAAAATGACCTTCCAGAAATCCCCCCTTTTTCTTCCCACCATCGCTTCTGTGGTGCTGACCTGGTTTCCAGGCTTCAGAGTCAAACTCAAGAGTTCGTGGCTGCTTTAAGGAGAGACAATCGCACAGGCTGACCTCATTCTGTCTTACAGTTTTATGAAGCTGGGGACACCTGGTTGTCTTTCCCCCCCTTCCTCCGCCCCTCCCCCAAGAAGCCACGATTACTTCTAGGGCAGTGGTTCTCAACCTGTGGGTCGGGACCCCACTTGGGGTCGAACGACCATTTCACGGGGGTCGCCAAACAACGCAGTCCGCCATTTTTTTCCCCTTTTCCTTAGCTGTGCTACTCCCTTTTATTCTATTGGCTTTGGAAAGCCAATAGAATAGACTCTCTTGAATAGAGTCTAATTCTATTGGCTTTCAAAAGCAATAGGAATTGTCCAGGCTGTCTCTGCCCTGCTGAGCCGACCAAAAGTCCCAGTCTGCAAATGGTGCTGCACCGGTTGAATAGTCCTCGACTTACGACTGGTTGAGTAGTCCTCGACTTACGACCGGTTGGGGGTCGTGGCATTAAAAAGGTTGAGAACCACTGTTCTAGGGTGTCACCAGGTGTCTTTCTCATGTAGTGGGGAAGCAAGCCAGAAGAGGCTTTGCTTAGCTGCCTGCAAACAGGTTGTCCTCCGTGTCGGGTTTTGAGTGAAATACGACCTGAACGGGGAGGTTTTTATTGGGTGGGGTGTGTCCAGGCATGCAAAAATTCCTGCAATTGAATTAAGTTTGTGTTCTTGAAGCTGGTGTCTTCTTCCGCCATAAGGCAAGAGGTTGGCTCTCTGCATAAAGCAGATAGTCCTCAATGTACGACCCCGATCAAGCCCAGAATTTCTGTTGCTAAGCGAGACAGCTGTTAAGTGAGTTTTGCCCCCTTTTGTGACCTTTCTTGCCATGGTTGTTAAGTGAATCGCTGCAGTTGTTAAATTAGTAAGTGAACCCGGCTTTCCCATGGACTTTTGCTTGTCAGAAGGTCGCAAAAGCTGGAATCACGTGACCTTGGGAAGCTGCGACGGTTGTAAATATGAACAAGCTGCCAAGCATCCGAATTTTGATCCCGTGACCGTGGGCATGCTGCAGGGTCGTAAGTGTGAAAAAGGGTCATAAACCACTTTTTTCCGTGCCGTTGTATCTTTGAACAGTCACTAATTGTTGTAACTGGAGGAGTGCCTGTATGTCCCATTTGCTATTTCCTTAATTCTTCCCTATTAACTAGCAGGGTGGTTATTTATTTTTTAAAACCCTAATCTGTTTTACGTTGTCTCTTGAGCATCTTTACTAGCAAGTATCTTCTGTCCCTTGTAGAGTTGATACCCGGTGGGGTTTGCCCAGCAAATTTCTGCTTCTAATTTTCCTCTCCTTCTTAAGGAGAGGATTACTTATGTTCACATCTATTTTAGCAATTGTGGCTTTTCACTTCGGCACTGAAAACCTTTAATAGATGTAGGCGAAGTTAAATCAAGCAGAACTGACTCTACTCTGCTGGTATGTGAAGGAATCAGAAATAGAACAGGATCTCCCGAACTCTCATCGGCCTTCATCATAAATTGTCTAATCCAGTGGTTCTCAACCTTTTTAATGCCGCGACCCCCAACTGGTCGTAAGTCGAGGACTAAACTGGTCGTAAGTCGAGGACTAAACCGGTCGTAAGTCGACGACTACCCAACCGGTCGTACGTTGAGGACTTTCCCTGCCCGGGAGCGCCGCGCATGCGTGGTGCTGCCCCCTGCGCCGGCCGAGGTGTAGCTGGCAAGCGGTAGAGACGGAGCAGGCTGACCACCGGCTGGGCCACAAGCTGGCCAAGCCCAAGGGAGGTAAGGCACCCGCTGGAAAAGGGGAAAAAAATGGCGGACAGCCTTGCTTGGCAACCCCCGTGAAATGGTCGATCGACCCCAAATGGGGTCCGCGACCCATAGGTTGAGAACCGCTGATCTAATCTATCATGTGGCCCAGTTGCGAATAGACCACGGATTGGTAGTGGGCTGCAGCCCATAGGTTGAGGACCCCTGTTTTAAGAGATTGGACAGTCATTTGCCTGAAATGTTATAGGCTCTCCTGCACGAGCAGAGGGTTGGACTAGATGACATCCAAGGTCCCTTCCAACTCTTATTCTGTATTCTTTGTTCTGAAAAGGATTTTCTCCTCCTCCTCCTCCGTTTCCATCTGGAATCCAATTGGAAATGGAGAAGGAGGTTTGCATTGTCCTTCAACAATCTTTTCCAATCTCCTGTTCTCTAGATAGATTGTACTACAAACTCCCACCAACTAGGCCAGCGGTAGGCAACCTTGGCCCTTTTATGACTCGTGGACTTCAACTCCCAGAATTCCTGAGCCATCCATGCTGAGGGGAAGGGAGAGGTTTCCAAGCTGAGCCATGCTGGCTCAGGAATTCTGGGAGTTGAAGTCCACAAGTCATAAAAGAGCCAAGGTTGCCTACTCCCGGCCTAGGCCTAGGCCGCTTTCTGACTTGTGAACTTCAACTCCCAGAATTCCTGAGCCAGCATGGCTCAGCTTGGAAACCTCTCCCTTTCCCCTCAGCATGGCTGACTCAGGAATTCTGGGAGTTGAAGTCCACGAGTCATAAAAGAGCCAAGGTTGCCTACCCCTGAACTAGGGTAACAGTTGACTAAGACTAGCCAACATATCAGAATGTAGCGGATTCACGATTATTATTTTAGTGCATTTAAGGGAAAGGTTCAGAGGCAAGGTTCAGTCACAGTCTTCCTGGGCTAACAAGATACTAGGGAGCATAATTGGAAGATGTCTCTGCTTTATGACAGTCATAATTCTCCAAATGAGACAGAATCCTTTGCCTCCCCCAATTCCCTCCGGATACTGCGGTAAATTCTTTTTTCCTCTCATTTTTCCACGATGCAATTGATTGGCAGAAGATTCTCAGACGTGGCTCAGGTACACTAGAATCTTTATTGCAGACAAGAATGAAGAGTTTTAAATATTGATGGTTCACTACTGAGCAAAAGATTTTAGGGTTTTAACTTTGGAGTGCAAGCTTTGATTTTTTTCCCCCCTTTCTGAGCTGATAGTCACTTGTGAAGTTGAGATCTGTTTACATATTATAGGTTAGTAGCTGGCAACCACTAAGGTCATCTTTGGCCAGGGGTCTTCAGATTTGGCCCTTTTATGACTCATGGACTTCAACTCCGAGACTTCCTCAGCCAGCGTGCCTGGCTGAAGAATTCTGGGAGTTGAAGTCCACAAGTCATAAAATGGCCAAGTTTGAAGACCCTTGTCTTTGGCCTTTGGCTGCAAAAAGGTGCTAGACTCCTGTACTAAGCTAGGCTTTGTGTTAGATCTGTGGTTTGTGTATCCTGCCTAGTTCTAGAATGCAGTGTTGGAAGCTAATTCTGCTGACTGCCAGTAGTTCGGCAGTTCGAATCTCACTGACTCAAGGTTGACTCAGCCTTCCATCTTTCCGAGGTCAGTAAAATGAGGATCCAGATTGTTGGTGGACAAGATGCTGACTCCGTAAGCTGCATAGAGAGGGCTGTAAAGCACTGTGAAGCGGTATATAAGTCTACGTACTATTGCTATCTAAGCCCTGGTGGCGCAGTGGTTAGAGTGTAGTATTGCAGGCTAACTCTGCCCACTGCCAGCAGTTCGATCCCGATAGGGCTCAAGGTTGACTCAGCCTTCCATCCTTCCGAGGTCGATAAAATGAGGACCCAGATTGTTGGGGGCAAGACGCCAACTCTGTAAGCCGCTTAGAGAGGGCTGTAAAACACTGTAAGTCTAAATGCTGTTGCTAAATCAGGACTGTCCTGATTTTTGGCAAATGTGAACCCTCAAAACGTGTGCATAATGCACCAGCAGAATTGATAAACCAATTTGTAACTATGGTTATAAATAAATATATGGTAAGTTTATAGATCCCCGGCAGTGGTAGGATTCAGATTTGTAAACAACCGGTTCTCTGTGTGGATGCCACTTCCGGAAGTCCATTCTGGGCCTGGGCAACAAAAAATTAGCTACCGGTTCTGCTGAACTGGCTGAATCCCACCACTGGTCCCTGGCCTGTGTAACTAATGTTTGTTTGTTTAGATATTTGTTTGTTTGTCATCCATTTTCCAAAACAGAGCTTCCAGACATAACAAAACAGTGGAACAGAATGAAAACTTAGTTAATTAAACTATATCCAGCAAGTTTTTAACAGTCCAAAAAAGTTATGCTTTTTTTTTGAAAAACAGACAAACATGGAAAGCAGTTTCCTGTGTTTATTTAATGAGGTATATCTGACTTGACTCTTCCTCATTGTCGAAAATGTAAACAAAAGGTTTCATTGTTGGAAGCAATTTAATCTTTCCTCCAAGCTTTGTTGGGTAAAATATTTTTCCAAGCGTACAGAAAAATCTGTGGGTCACTTATTCCAATAAAGCTCTGACATTCTCGGCTACACTTTGACATATATATATATATATATATATATATATATATATATATATATATATATATATATATATATATATATATGTGTTTTCTGAGGTTTTCGTGGGTATTTGTATGTAGGTCTTTGGTTGTTTGGTTTTCTCCCGCTCGAAGCACGAAGCTGAAAACACCAGCCTGAAGATGACGAATGGGACTTCGTCGAAACGTCGCCAAGACACTTCCAATTTTACGCGGGAGAAAACCTGAACAACCAAAGACCTACATATATATATATATATATATATATATACACATACACATACATACACATACATACATACATACACACACAGCCCAGGCAATTTGGCCTCCTGCTAATTAAATCAGTTGTGCCTGAACAATTCCCAACATGTAATGCTTGGTGAGCTGGTAGATTGTACTTAATTTTGGTTTCATTTCTCTGAAAGCTGAAGCAGGTTGCAATAATAGAAAATCAATTTAAACTTGAAACGGCTGCTTTCCTGGCTAAATTCCCCCCCCTCCCAGTAGCTTTTATAATAATGAGATTCCCCCAGCACAACAGCATATGAAAGTTTCTCAGTCAATATATATCTATGGGGGAAAGCGCACCAACAAAACAGAAATAAAGGCTTTGGAGTATTTCTAGCATAAAATCAGAGGCGAAACTGGAAGGAAATCTGTTTTAAGTCAAAATCACTCCAGCTTTTTTTTTGGAAAAATTATTTTTCTTTTAAAAAAAAGTTGTTTAAATTTAAAATGTATTATGGTTGCATTAAGGACCGTAAATTAAAATATTGACATGCAAAAGCATGAATTTTGGAGTGTAGGAATGGATAGGTTATCTACCTAACAAGTTTCTCCGAAGCTACCTGAATTTATTTTCCTTGCTTAACCAGTTTTTTTTTTTTCTTCTTCTTCTCTTTGCTTATGTCTATCTGTCATTCTGGCAGGTTTTCAGCTTGAGAAGCTGCAGCTCCTTTGCAAACTGTGTGGAAAAATTACGAGTTTCTAGTTTATCTGCTCATGTATATCTTAGGATAGATAGCCTGTTTAAGATGATATGGAGAAAGGACCCCAGTTTTACAAGATCTTCTTCCTCTTGATTCCTTTTTTTTTTTTTTTGGGTGTCGTTGGCTTCAGTAGTTGGACAAGCTCATCTTGTTCAACTTGATTTATTGCAATGTGTAGATAGAGTCCTGGGAATTTTCCCTGATGAAAAGGAGGAGCTGTACAAATAACTGGTCTTTTTTTTAAAAAAAAATAATGAGACTTCTTTGCTATTATGAGGTGATACTAAAAGTGAAAAATACCTCCTCTTTGTGGATTTTTTTTATGACTTTACGGTCAAAAACCTGCCTTGCCAGTCTTGATGGCCACTCAGATCCCAAATGTAGAATCTGTCCATTGTTTTTAAAGAGGGCCAGGTTTATAAAGCTTTGCGGCTGCTGATAAAAAAAAAAAAGTAAATATTTTTCTTGGGTGGTGCCTAAAGAGACCGTTGCTCATTGTTTTGGAATAACTGTTTGAAACCATGAATTGATAAACCGTTTGTGGAAAGAGACATGGGTGAGATTGTTCTCACACAGGCTCTCTAGTTTTAACCAGGATCCCCTCAACTAACCAGTTTCTCCTTTAAAAAAATAAATAAATAAAAAGCTTTTAATAGCAATTAAAAAATAAAAGTTGCTTTTATAAATAAAAGGGAGGTGTTTGCAAGAAAATAGATGCTTCTGTGCTAATACAGCCTGCCTCTTTCTGTAAGGTTAGGGCAGGATATTTTTCCTACGGGGCAGATTGCAAACCAGATTAAGCTAAATTGATTTGCGTGGCATCTTCATAGTTGAGGTAAATTTTCACTCAGATGTTCCTAGTCTGTAATTTACAGGTAGTACTCGACTTACGACCACAGCGGAGCCCCAAATTTTTGTTGCTAAGTGAGACATTTGTTAAGTGAGTTTTCCGCCATTTTACGACTTTTCTTGCCAGAGTTGTTAAGTGAATCACTGCAGTTGATCAACTTAGAACAGGTAGGCCTCGATGTACAATGTTTTGTTTAGTGACTGTTTAAAGTTGCAACGACTCTAAACAAAACTGACTTAGGACCGTTTTTCACCCTTATGACCGTTGTAGCAGCCCCGTCGTCAAGTGATCAAAATTCTGACTTTTGGCAAGTGACTCACATTTATGACGGTCGCAGCATCCTGGGGGGTCACGTGATCCCCTTTTGCGACCTTCCGAGAAGCAAAGTCAATGGGGGAAGCCAGATTCACTTAACAACTGTGTCACTAACTTAACAGCTGTGGCAATTCCCTTAAGAACTGTGGCAAGAAAGGTTGTAAAATGGGGCATAACTCACTTGACAAATATCTCTCTTAGCAACATAAATTTTGGGCTCAACTGTGATCGTAAATCGAGGACTAGCTATCCTAGGAGCCATGAGTTGGAATTAAAACTGGATTTGGTGAGTCTAATCATGATGCATTTGGTTGTTTAGCATGTGATCTTTCAGAGATTATGGAGTGAAACCCAACATTTTCACTTCTTTATCCATGCATCGGTTCCTCAACCCAATTGATTTGGAGAACATCTTCTTCTCCTTCTCCTCCTCCTCCTCCTCCTCCTCCTCCTCCTCCTCCTCCTCCTCCTCCTCCTCCTCCTCCTCCTTCTTCTTCTTCTTCTTCTTCCTCTTCCTCTTCCTCTTCTCCTCCTCCTCCTCCTTCCTCCTCCTCCTCTTCCTTCTTCTTTTTCTCCTCCTCCTTCTCCTCCTCTCCTCCTTTTCTTCTTCTTCTTCTTCTTCTTCTTCTTCTTCTTCTTCTTCTTCTTCTTCTTCTTCTTCTTCTTCTTCTTCTTCTTCTTCTTCTTCTTCTTCTTCTTCCTCTTCCTCCTCCTCCTTCTTCCTCCTCCTCTTCCTTCTTCTTCTCCTCCTCCTCCTCCTCCTCTTCTTCTTCTTCTTCTTCTTCTTCTTCCTCCTCCTCCTCCTCTTCCTCCCCTCCTCCCTCCTTCTTCTCCTCCTCCTCCTCCTCCTTTTTCTTCTTCTCCTCCTCCTCCCCCTCTGCCTCCTCCTCCTTTTTCTTCTTCTCCTTCTCCTCCCCCTCCGCCTCCTCCTTCTTTTTCTTCTTCTCCTCCTTCTCCCCCTCCGCCTCTTCCTTCCCCTTCCTCTTCCCATTGCTTTTGGTGTCCAGGGAGATACAAAGTTTTGGTTCTTGCACTTCTGTCAACCTCAACCATTGTTATTTGATGCTGTTGTATGTCTTTGATGTTGTCTCTCCACCTTCTTCTGGGTCTTTCTTGCATTCTTTGGCTTCCTCTCTTTGTATATGCCTTGTATGGTATAGAATCCCAAGACTTTAGTTTCTATAAATATAAGCAGAATTGCTGTATATGTGTAAATGTTCTGTTTGGAAAAAAAAATGGAATTCAGGTTTTTAGCACGGTTGGATTCCCTTTGACTGAGTGATAGGCGGGACTCGTGATCGAAAAGACAGTGAACCAACATTGTAGAAGGCACCCAGATTCAAAGGGGTGTCCCAAAGATCCTTTTATTTTAAAGGCAACTGGATGTTCTGATTTTTCTTTAAGACATTTTGCTTCTCATCCAGGAAGCTTCCTCAGTTCTAACTTTACTTGGATGCAAAACATCTTAAAGAAAAATCAGAAAGTCCAGTTACCTTTAAAATAAAAGCAACTTTGGGACAACCATGATGACTGAGAACCTCCATAAGACATTCAAATGGGTGCACAGTACAGGACAAGATTGCCTAGTACGGACAATTTTTTTTTTTCAGAAAAATGTGTTGATTATTCATGGAACTTGATTACTCATCTTCATTAAGGAATTATCACTGAGCAACTTAACAGGTTCCCTGCGGCATTTTTAAAACTGAAGTCAAACAATGGGACTTTGTTTTGGAAAAGCAGGTCTAAAATAGAATACATTATAAGCTTTCTACAGCTTGCCTCAAAACTGCCATGCTTGGTACCTTAACTCAGAGGTTTTCAGACTTGGCCCTTTTATGACTCGTGGACTTCAACTCCCAGAATTCCTCAGCCAGCATGGCTCAGCTTGGAAACCTCTCCCTTTCCCCTCAGCATGGCTGGCTCAGGAATTCTGGGAGTTGAAGTCCACAAGTAATAAAAGGGCCAAGTTTGAAGACCCTTGCCTTAACTACTTGAAGGGAAGACTACTTAAAATTTAAAATGACCCCCATCCCCAAGGAAAAATAAGAATTATTGTAAACATAGGCAAAATCTTCCACACAAATAGTCCTTGACTTACAACAGTTCATTTAGCGACTGATTGAAGTTACAACAGCACTGAAAAAAGTGACTTATAGCTGTTTTTCACAGTTACGGCCTTTGTAGCATCCCCATGGTCACGTGATCCAAATTCAGATGCTCAGCAGCTGACTCACATTTATGACGGTCACAGTGTCCTAGGGTCACGTGATCCCCTTTTCTGATCTTTTGACAAGCAAAGTCAGTGGCGAAGCCAGATTCTCTTAACAATGGTGTTACTAACATAACAACTGCAGTGATTTACTTAACAATTGTGGCAAGGAAGATCATAAAATGGGGCAAAATTCACTTAACAATGGTCTCCCTTAGCAACAGAAATTGCTAAGGGCTCAGTTGTGCTTGTAAATCAACTACCTGTATGATAAACATAGAGAAAACCTTCCATAAGGTCACATTTGTCAACAGAAAGTTGCCATCTCCAGCTAAAATCCATTCCTGAATTCATCTATTTCCCCATCAAGTGTGCACCCACCTACCTACCTACCTACCTACCTACCTACCTAC
Source organism: Crotalus tigris (assembly GCF_016545835.1). Lineage (NCBI taxonomy): Eukaryota > Metazoa > Chordata > Lepidosauria > Squamata > Viperidae > Crotalus > Crotalus tigris. Next base: position 162,911 of record NW_024097056.1, read on the forward strand.
CTACCTACCTATCTATCTATCTATCTATCTATCTGGGCATATATGTATATGAGTCTATATACTGGTCAGACAGCATTCCTTGAGAAAAAAAACAAGGCCAGAAAAAATGTAAATTAATAAGTACTGATTAAAATTAATTACCTGTAAAATCAGACAACATTTTAATGCTTTTTTTATTTATGGGATTTGTATCTTCTATAATTGAACAACTCTCAGCAATTTCCAAGCTATATGCTACAAGTACTCCTTGTTTAGCAACCGCTTGTGTAGGCACTACAGAAAGAATTAAATTTTACTAGGTAAGCAGGTCCTGTGAGGAATAATTGTTCTTCAGGGAAGTCTTCCAAACAAAATTTGTGTGTAGCAGTTCATGTCTGCGATTGTGTGCCCCTTTCCTTTCCTTTCCTTTCCTTTCCTTTCCTTTCCTTTCCTTTTTCCTTTCCTCCCCCTCCTTTCCTTTCCTTTCCTTCATCTATCTTCCTTCCCTTCCCTTCCTTTCTCTTCTTCTATCTTCCTTTCCTTTCCTCCCCCTTCCCCTCCTTTCCTTTCCTTTCCTTTCCTTTCCTTTCCTTTCCTTTCCTTTCCTTTCCTTTCCTTTCCTTTCCTTTCCTCCCCCTCCCCTCCCCTCCCCTCCCCTTCCTTTCCTTTCCTTTCCTTTCCTTTCCTTCATCTTCCTTCCCTTCCATTCCTTTCTCTTCTTCTATCTTCCTTTCCTTTCCTCCCCCTTCCCCTCCTTTCCTTTCCTTTCCTTTCCTTTCCTTTCCTTTCCTTTCCTTTCCTTTCCTTTCCTTTCCTTTCCTTTCCTCCCCCTCCCCTCCCCTCCCCTCCCCTTCCTTTCCTTTCCTTTCCTTTCCTTTCCTTCATCTTCCTTCCCTTCCATTCCTTTCTCTTCTTCTATCTTCCTTTCCTTTCCTCCCCCTTCCCCTCCTTTCCTTTCCTTTCCTTTCCTTTCCTTTCCTTTCCTTTCCTTTCCTTTCCTTTCCTTTCCTTTCCTTTCCTCCCCCTCCCCTCCCCTCCCCTCCCCTTCCTTTCCTTTCCTTTCCTTTCCTTTCCTTCATCTTCCTTCCCTTCCATTCCTTTCTCTTCTTCTATCTTCCTTTCCTTTCCTTTCCTCATTCCTTCCCCTCCCCCTCCTTTCCTTTCCTTTCCTCCCCTCCCCCTTCCCCTCCCCCTCCTTTCCTTTCCTCCCCCTCCCCCTCCTTTCCTTTCCTTCATCTATCTTCCTTCCCTTCCCTTCCTTTCTCTTCTATCTTCCTTTCCTTTCCTTTCCTTTCCTTCCCTTTCCATGCAGCTAGTCCTTACTTAAGAACTTCAGGGGAGTCTGGAAGTTCCATCCTAACTCATTGCAGTTGTTAAGCAGGTCACCACGTGACCTGACTCGATTTTAGGATTGTTTTACAATGGTTTTAAATTAAACCACCGTGCTTGTTAAGCCAGTCAAGTGCTTGTTAAGTGAATCCATAGAGTGTCTCCAGATCTTGTGCCCACGCACAGTCTACTCTATTCAACAATTTCCATACTTCACAGCTTTCGGTGGTGTAAACACACAGTGCTGGTCTGATTTGAGAACTCTGCAGTTTGATGGAGTTCTTGCACCTTTCCTTTGATTTTATTTTATTTAAATAATGCATCGGATCACTGAGTAAAAATTACATTGTATTTACGACAGTTCGTTTAGTCCAGGGATAGGCAACCTTGGCTCTTTTATGACTCGTGGACTTCAACTCCCAGAATTTCTGAGCCAGCATGGGGGAACTATGGCTCCTTCATGACTGACGGACTTCAACTCCCAGAATTCCTGAGCCAGCATGGCTCAGCTTGGAACCTCTCTCTTTCCCCTCAGCGTGGCTGGCTCAGGAATTCTGGGAGTCGAAGTCCACGAGTCATAAAAGAGCCAAGGTTGTCTACCCTTGGTTTAGTGACTGTTCAAAGTGACAACGGCACTGAAAAAGGGGACTTACGACCGTTTTTCACACTTAAGACCGTTGCTGCATCCCCATGGTCATGTGATCCATATTCAGACACTTGGTAACTGACTCGTAGTTATGACGGTTGCAGTGTCCCAGGGCCATCTGAACCCCTTTTGCAACCTTCTGACAAGCAAAGTCAATGGGGAAGCCAGATTCACTTAACAACCAAGTTACTAATTTAATCACTGTAGTGATTCACTTAACAAATGGGACAAAAAAGTCATAATTCACTTAGTGAATGTCTCGCTTAGCAACGGAAATGGGAGGCTCCATTGTAAGGACTACTTGTATATTCTCTTTCCAGTCTGGAGTGAAAGGTAATTGAGCGCAGTTTGTTGTAGATTGAAGTTTTTTTGGAACGAAATTGTTTCCCGTAAGCACGTGGGCTCTCTCTCTCGCTGGCTGAACTGCCTTGTTCATAAAATTTCCCAAGGGAGACTCTCAATAATATACACAAAACCCCTCCTTATCCCCAGCATTTGATGTTCTGCAGTCACTAATTTCGACATAGAAAAGAACCTCTTTGTTGCCACCACCTAATCTCTTGAATCTGCCCTTGGCTTGCGAACGGTGGTTTGGGATTTATATCTTTGGTTTCAAATTTCAAGAGCAGCCCTGTTTTATTTCAAGCCTCAGATTTTGCTGCCGAGTCCAAATTGGCTTTTAAACTGGGTTCCAAGAGCAGATTTTGGAAATGACTAATCATCCTGGTTTGGAACGAGGAACCCTTAGGAAAGTTATCTTTGTGGTTTGTCTAGACGGCCCAGTGCTGATGGCCCAGTGTTGATGTCGGGCTGTATTTCCTAGCTGTGTTGACAGAGAATTTGGGGAGGTTTAGCTCAGCACATTGGTGGATTGAATGCCTTCCAAGGGTTTATCAGAGTTTGTAATTATATTTTGATTGCTTTATGCTCGCAAAAATGGTGTGTTTGCCAGTAAATTCCCTGGAACCTCTGTTTCGCTTCTCAGTGGGTCAGAATTTTGGCATAAGGCCGCCCTCATCTCAAGAAGAGATAATGCAGTCCTAGATTGCATCAGCAGATGGATAGTTTCAAGATCATGAGAAGTGATAGTGCCATTTTATACTGCACCGTTGGGACCATATTTGGAAAACTGTGTCCAATTATAGAATAGAATAACAGAGTTGGATGGGACCGTGGAGGTCTTCTAGTCCAACCCCCTGCTCAGGCAGGAAACCCTATACCATTTCAGACAAATGATTGTCCAATCTTTTTTTTTTTTTTAAAAAAAACCTCCAGTATTGGAGCACCCACAACTTCTGGAGGCAAGCTGTTCCACTGGATAATTGTTCTAATTGTCAGGAAGTTTTTTCTTAGTTCTAGGTTGGTTCTCTCCTTGGTTAGTTTCCATTCATTGCTTCTTGTCCTGCCTTCAGCTGCTTTTGACTCCCTCTTCTTTCTGGCAGCCCCTGAAATATTGGAAGACTGCTATCATGTCACCCCTCGTCCTTATCTTCATTAGATTAGGATCTCCTTCCAACTCTATTATTCTATGTTTGATGTTCTACAACAGGGATCTTCAAACTTGGCTCTTTTATGACTTGTGGACCAACTCCCAGAATTCCTCAGCCAGCGTGCCTGGCTGAGGAATTCTGGGAGTTGAATTCCACAAGTCATAAAAGGGCCAAGTTTGAAGACCCCTGTTCTAAAACTAGTTCTAGCTGCTCATTACTTCTTCCAGTCAAATAAGAAGACTCATGTTGTGTTACAGGAGAAGACCTTCTGTTAGGTTAGAAGTTGTTATCTTTTGGTCTTCTAATTTAATCATATAAGATGAAGTTTATAAGTCTAGAGTAGGCTGATTCTTAGCACCCAAGAAAAATGTGTATTTCACCTCATTCTCACCCAAACCTCTCAGAATGGACTACAAGCTACTTTGGACTCTTGAAATCTAGCCAACAAAGTCTATCACACCTTAGGTTCCTGCCTACACTTGTGGCTGCAGTGCTCTGTCCCTGTTGCAGCACATTTTGGATCCATCAGGCAATGTTTTATTTATTTCAGATACTGACCATATATACTTGTGTGTATATCTGTGTAGGTAGATATAGATAGATATAGATCTACATGCACACATATTTGCACATATAACCATAGCCCTGATGCTCATTAATCCAAGAAAGTCTTGTGCATTTGGCCTTTACAAACTTCTGTGTTAAGATACTGAGTTAAAAATAGGTGTGAGTGTTTGTATGACAAAATAGCCCCTTTCCCAAATGTGCTTTTTCAGCCATAACCTGGATGACTGAGAATCTCCATAGACATTTAGCTTTTTTCCAGAAATTGGGAAGATTTTCTTGTTGCCATTCACACTATTTATTGTTTTTAGTCTTCTTTGTTGATTTCAATTTTGGCTACAAGTTTCTCCAGTCTTTGCTTGAATATGTAACCAAGCAAAGAAATAAACATTATAAAACCCTACAGCTCCTTCCCCCCCCCCCAGTAATTCTGATCTATGGAAGAACATCTCATCTTGTTAGGATTTGGGAGATTAAACGAAGTCTTCGTTAAGAAGAAAATCTGGAATTGCAACAGGCAACCCTTTCAAGATCTTATGCAAAGCGGCATCAAAGATCAGCTGGGATTTTTTTTTAGGAAGCAGCTTTGCTTCCATCAGTCATAATCCAATCAGTTTGGATTAGATGTTATAATTTCAAAAAAGGTGGGTGATTCAACAATGTCTTAATGCACATAGTGGAAAGATAGACTAATTCCCCACAACGGAAGAATGGATGTAAAGGTGATGGTGGAGATGGCAAAATTAATTAAAGAGAAGAAAGTGAAGTAGCATTGTTTCTACTTGGAATCCGCTTCTGGACTTTTTGCTGGAAACTGGAAAAAAAATCCTCTGATTTTAGGTTCCGATGATTAGAATGATTATCCTTCCTTCCTTCCTTCCTTCCTTCCTTCCTTCCTTCCTTCCTTCCTTCCTTCCTTCCTTCCTTCTTTTTCTTCCTCCCTCCCTTTCCCTTCCTCCCCTCCTCCCTCCCTCTTCCTTCCTTCCTTCCTTCCTTCCTCCCTCTTTCTTTCTTTCTTTCTCTTTCTTTCTTTCTTTCTTTCTTTCTTTCTTTCTTTCTTTCTTTCTTTCTTTCTCTCTTTCTTTCTTTCTTTCCCTCCTTCCTTCCTTCCTTCCTCCCTCTTAATTTTTCAGCTTTTGTTTCTTTTTGTATTTTTTTATCATATAATAAACTTCAATAAAATGTTTTTTTTTTAAAGGATTGCATATTACAATTTCACATCAGGTGGGCGATTCAACGGGGCCTGCCCCTTTTGACATTATGGGAAACTTTCCTTAAGGTAGATTATTCCATGTGATGCAGCTTTTGATGAATGCCTCTGATGGAAGGTTGACTGTGCATCCATCTTATGCCATGCTATGTTGTCACAGAAATAGGCGGTTCTCGTCTTACGATGGGTTGTTTAGCAACCATTTGAAGTTCCGACTGACCTCCGAAGGGCTACTTATGACCTGGTTCCAAAGTTCTGACAGCCCTCCCTGCTCTCATGTGACCACGTGTCAGGTGCTCAACAACTGGGCTGAATTTACAGCTGTTTGCAGCATCCCACGGTCACATGGCTGCATTTACAGTTATATTTTTTTTTTGCAAAAACCTTGTATTACTTTTCAGTTTTCAGCAAAAAAAAAAAAAAGCCCCTAGCAAACAATGGGTTCGCTTTATGACTGCGGTATACACTTAAATGACTACCACAAAAAAGGTTGTAAAATTGGGTGACCCTCTTCATGATCATCATGATGTATGACAGTAGTGGACAGGCTCCATTATGGTTACAAGTCAAGGACTACCTGTATATTACAGCTTCCATTTCTTAACTAGTACCCTTCGCTCTGACTGAAACAAAATTTATGGAGGTTCGCATCTTGCTTGAGTACTGACCTTTGACTGTAGGATCCATTTTTATGACCAAACACAGTGATGGCGAACCTTTTAGAGACCAAGTGCCCAAAAACTGGCCCCGCCCCGCTCCACCCCCTGCCCCGCCCCCGTTCCGCCCCCACCCCATCCTGCCTGCCCGCAGGGCCACTCACCGCCTCCAGGGCTGCCGCAGATCGCCCAGGCAACTGAGCAGCGCCATGGCGGCCATGTCTCTGCCCGTGCCCTGCAGCATCAACTGTGCACAATGGGGCGTGAGGGCAGAACCTTGTCCACGCCGCCTGGCTGCCATGTCCTTGGCGACTCTCCTCCAGGGGGGCTGCTGGTGAGGGGGTTGTAGGGGGAGGCAAGGCTGGGGCAACGGTACGTGTGCCCACAGAGAGGGCTCCAAGTGCCGCCTCTGGCACGTGTGCCATAGGTTCGCCACCACTGACCTAACACTTTGTTACCACTTGGACTTCGGAGTTATTTAAGCAGCTCTTATTCATTGACTATCCCAAAGGTGTTTTTTTCATGAGGCAACTGGACTTTCTTGTTTTTCTTTGAAGACGTTTCGCTTCTCATCCCAGAAGCTTCTTCAGCTCTGAGTGGATGGTGGGGGATGGATGAGAAGCTTCTGGGATGAGAAGCGAAATGTCTTCAAAGAAGAGCTGAAGAAGCTTCTTGGATGAGAAGTGAAATATCTTCAAAGAAGAGCTAAAGCTTCTTGGATGAGAAGCAAAACGTCTTCAAAGAAGAGCTGAAGAAGCTTCTGGGATGAGAAGTGAAATGTCTTCAAAGAAAAAGAAGAAAGTCCAGTTGCCTCTTGAAAAAAGCACCTTTGGGACAACCATGACCTGGATTGACTGAGAACCTCCATAGACATTTAGCAATTCATTGACTAATTTTTTTTCTTGGCTTGTGCCTGTTGATTTCCATTCTTTTGCTTTTATGCTTTTGCTGGCAAAGTAGCTACACTACCACGTTGTTAGTCACTTAGTTCCTTAGTCACTGCCTCTGATTAACAACATGCCCTAAAACCACAGCTCGAGGGTGGCTGTCTTTGAGGTTTATCTAATCAATAGACTGAGTATATTCCTTCTAGGAGCAAAAAAATGTTGAATAGTTGCTTCTGATTCAGAACTGAATCAGTCAGCATTAGGTTGTTAAGAAGCTGTTCAAAGCAACATCTTCCTGCCAACGTGTAATAAATCGTTCTTGTATTACAGTATTTTAGATCTGGGAATGAAAATATTGGTAGATCTTATGCTGAACGCAGAGTCGAAGCCTCAATTTCAATTAGTGTGTGATTCTGAATACAATTTTCTTCCAAAAACCAATTCAGCATTTCAGGATCAGCCTGTTGAAGGAAAAGTCTTCATCATGGTTCAGTCCAAGCCGGGAACAAACAACATAGCGACTGCTTTAGAAAGAAGGTTGCAGTTTATTGAAGAGGAGAGCCAGACAGAAAGATGGCTCTGGAAGAAAAGAGAGCGAGCACATGTAGGGAGTGGGTTTTTATACCCTCTGGGGCTCTTGAGGTTGTTTCCAGTTCCTGTTTGAGGCTTTGTATTTCCTGTGTCGTGTAGTTTTGACATGAATCTCAGTGTGCACCTTTGGCATCTGTGGCTTAATCCTGTTATGTCCTGTCTTAGAGTTTGGGTGGGGTATGTAGATTTTAGGTGTCTTTGTCTTCTTAATCTTCTAGCTTCAACCTTCCTGAATGCTTTATATCTGCATTTCTACAGAGCTGGTTTCTGCTTGGGGGAGGCAGACTTGGGGCTATTAAGAAAAACTGGGCATGCTTTTCTGCCTCTTTAAGAACCTTTGAGGAAATATATTTTTCCGCCCTTTTAATATTTCCTTCTCTGGGGGGCTGACTTCCCACAGTTGTATGGATTATCTGTGCCACGCTGGGCTCTTTTTAAGGAATCTATAAGGCTTAAATTGTTAAATAGGTAACTTTTTCACCAAATGCTGTTGCCCTTAGTCCTTTTTAGGGAACCCGTAACTTGCTTTGTATATAAAAGTCGATGCCAACCTAAAAAAATTGCTTAAGTCTAATTTTGTAGAAATGGTGTTGAGTTTGTGCACAGCTGGGTGCATCAGCTACTGAAGTGCAAGTTTGTTTTTTTTTTTAAAGTGTTTAAACAGTATTACTTATCACACTTAACTTGCTATATTCTATTTGGAGATTATTATTTTTTTAATTACTTGGCAAGCAGCGTTCATTGCTGCTGATTGGTTTTTTTAGGCCCTATGAACACTATTTAAAATTAAATCTGACACTTCCTGGAATAGCTTATTGGATGTGTTGGACTATTTAATTGCTACTTGGTGATCGATAACGGGAGTGTATTTTAGCACATATAATGAATATCTGGTTGGGGAGGCTATGTTGAAGGATTTCAAGCAGGAGCTGAATTTTTGGTGGTTTATATCAGTGGTTCTCAACCTGTGGGTCGGGACCCCATTTGGGGTTGAACGACCATTTCACGGGGTTCACCAAACAATGCAGTCCGCCATTTTTTCCCCCTTTTCCTTAGCTGTGCTACTCCCTTTTATTCTATTGGCTTTTGAAAGCCAATAGAATAGACTCTCTTGAATAGAGTCTAATTCTATTGGCTTTCAAAAGCCAATAGGAATTGTCCAGGCTGTCTCTGCCATGCTGAGCCCACCAAAAGTCCCATTCTGCAAACGGTGCTGCACCAGTTGAGTAGTCCTCGACTTACGACCAGTTGAGTAGTCCTTGACTTACGACCGGTTGGGGGTCGCGGCATTAAAAAGGTTGAGAACCACTGGTTTATATTCAGGAAGAGATCAAGGTCTGATCTCCAGTTTGTAAGCAAAGACAGAGATTCCAAATGTTCCTGCAGAAAAGCAAAATCTGGGGTTGAGTTTTTGTGTTCAAAGAAGGAACAATTTGACCAACCACTGGGATAGTAATCAGATGTTCAAGACAAAAAAAAAAAGAGAGAGAGACTTCCAACTTGTCATTTCGTATTTTTAGCACTGGCAAGGAATATTGTTATCAAGTCCTGTGTCTCGCTACAAAATCCTGCATCTCCTGAGAACATCAGAAATGAAAAAAGAGTGATCAGACAGATGAAATGATTTTAGTTCCAAAGGTGCTTTTTAAAGAGAACTGGACTTTCTCAGTTTTTCCTTGAAGATGTTTCCCTTCTCACCCAAGAAGCTTTTTCGGTTCTCAGTCAGAGCTGAAGAATCTTCTTGGATGAGAAGCGAAATGTTTTCATGGGAAAACCGAGACAGTCCAGTTGCCTCTTGAAAAAACACCTTTGGGACAACCATGACCTGGATAACTGAGAATCTCCATAGAAAGAATTTTAGTTTCTAGAGCCAGGGGTAGGCAACCTTGGCTGTTTTATGACTCGTGGACTTCAATTCCCAGAATTCCTGAGCCAGCATGGCTCAGCTTGGAAACCTCTCCCTTTCCCCTCAGCGTGGCTGGCTCAGGAATTCTGGGAGTTGAAGTCCACGAGTCATAAAAAAGCCAGGGTTGCCTACTTCTGGCCTAGGCCTAGGCTGCTTTCTGACTCGTGGACTTCAACTCCCAGAATTCCTGAGCCAGCATGGCTCAGCTTGGAAACCTCTCCCTTTCCCCTCAGCATGGCTGGCTCAGGAATTCTGGGAGTTGAAGTCCACGAGTCATAAAAAAGCCAGGGTTGCCTACTTTCTGGCCTGCCTAGGCCGCTTTCTGACTCGTGGACTTCAACTCCCGAATTCCTGAGCCAGCCATGCTGAGGGGAAAGGGAGAGTTTCCAAGCTGAGCCATGCTGGCTCAGGAATTCTGGGAGTTGAAGTCCCACGAGTCATAAAGCGGCCTAGGCCAGAGATAGGCAACCTTGGCTCTTTTATGACTGGTGGACTTCAACTCCCAGAATTCCTGAGCCAGCATGGCTCAGCTTGGAAACCTCTCCCTTTCCCCTCAGCGTGCCTGGCTCAGGAATTCTGGGAGTTGAAGTCCACGAGTCATAAAAGAGCCAAGGTTGCCTACCCCTGTTCTAGAGGGACAGATAGAAACCCTTAAGACTTAAGCTGGTAAAATGAATCCATATGAATCCTCTGTTCTTAAGAATGAGCTAGGGTTAAAACCGCAGAATTTAAAATTACAACGTCACAGTTATTAAGTGAATCACTGCACTCGTTCCATTGGTAACCTGGTTGTTAAGTGAACATGGCTTCTCCATTGACTTTGCTTGTCAGAAGGTCACTACAACGGTCACAGATGTGAGTCATTTGCCAAGCGTCTGAATTTTTGATCACGTGACCACGGGAATGCTGCAACGGTTGTACCTTGTAAGTGTGAAAATGGTCATCAAGTCCCTTTTTTCAGTGCCGTTGTAATTTTGAACGGTCACGAAATGAACTACAGTATTGTAAGTCGAGGAGTACCTGTTTAGAAGTATTATGGGAAATACAGGTACTTTCTTCGCAAAATAAAACAAAAGACATCGAAGACTGACTTTTGAGGCAAATGGAGACTGAATAAATTTAGAGCGACGACTATGTTTTCTTGCCGTTTGCAATGTCTGTACAGGAGCTTCTAAATTCCACCGTCCTTGAGAAAAGACATTTGGCTTTTTGTGGTCTGCCTCCTGGGAACCAGTTATTTGCCAATTATGTGCTTTTCTAAAAAACTGTGATTTAGAAGGCAGCGTTTAAACCCCATAATCATGTACTGTGTCAAGGTGCACAAAAATAAAGTATCAGCTTAGGCTAGGGTTACGGAAGTAGGTTCGACTGGAGAGATCTGAATTTCATCAAGGGGAAATAAACTCCAGGCAACAAATATATTGTGCTTAAAGAAATGGCATTTTTTTGGTTTTGGGTTGTTGTTGGGTTTTTTTTGGTTTTTAGTTGCTGTGATTTTATTTTATTTTTATACTGGCGAGCAGCATTGAAACTCCTTCAAGTGTGAATTATTCTTACAGAACTGGGTTTTGGAGAGGTGGAAGTAGAAAAGGAATATTTTATGTTGTATATGATAACCCTTTGTGTTGCATATGATAATTAGAAAAGGAATAGAATAGAATATAGACTAGATTAGACTAGACTAGACTAGATTAGACTAGACTAGATTAGACTAGACTAGACTAGACTAGACTAGACTAGAATAGAATAGAATAGAATAGAATAGAATAACAGAGTTGGAAGGGAGCTTGGAGGTCATCTAGTCCAACCCCCTGCTCAGGCAGGAAACCCTATACCATTTCAGACAAATGATTGTCCAACCTCTTCTTCAAAACTTCCAATGTTGAAGTATTGACAGGTTCTGGAGGCAGGTTGTTCCACTGGTTAATTGTTCTAACTGTCAGGAAGTTTCTCCTTAGTTCTAGGTTGCTTCTCTCCTTGATTAGTTTCCATCCGTTGCTTCCTGTCCTGCCTTCAGCTGCTTTGGAGAATAGCTTGACTCCCTCTTCTTTGGGGCAGCCCCTGAGATACTGCTACCATGTGCCCCCCTCATCCTTCTCTTCATTAAACTAGACATGCCGAATTCCAGCAACCGTTCCTTATATGCTTTGGCCTCCAGTCCCCTGATCAATAATTAATATTGTATATATGATAACTGCAGCAAGATTACTGTTGCACAAAAATTTGGGAAAACAATGATATACCGGTAGTCCTCGATTTACAGCAGTTCATTGAGGGACTGTTCGAAGTTACAACAGCGCTGAAAAAAGTGATTTATGACCGTTTTTCACACTTACGACTGAGGGTTCCAGCAACCCCACGGTCACATGATCTACATTCAGGTGTTTGACAACTGACTCATGTTTATGACGGTTGCAGTGTCATGTGATCCCCTTTTGTGACCTCCCGACAAGCAGCCAGGTTCACTTAACAACCGTGTGACTAATTTAACAACTTGCACGCGATCCTGTTAACAAATACGGCAAGAAAAGTTGTAAAATCGGGCAACACTCACTTAACAAATTTCTCACTTGGCAACATAAATTCTGGGCTCCATTGTGGTCATAAGTGGAGGACCAGCTTCATAGACAGTCCGCGATTTATGACTATAATTGGGAAGAGAAATTCCGTTGTTAAACAAGGCGGCTATTAAGAGAATGGGTCCTGGTTTTATGAGATTTTTTTCCCAGTGCTTGTTAATAGAATCACGGCAGTTGTTAAGCAAATCATGTGGTCATTAAACGAATCCAGCTTCCCCCATTGACTTTGCTTGTCGATACTTGCCTGGAAAGGTCGTAAATGGTGATCCCGTAACCCTGGGGCGTTTGTTGTTGTTAGTTGCAAAGTCGTGTCCGACCCATTGTGACCCCATGGACAACGTTCCTCCAGGTATCGTGTCCTCTACCATCTTCTGGAGTCCACTTAAGCTCACACCTACTGCTTCAGTGACTCCATCCAGCCACCTCCTTCTCTGTCGTCCCCTTCTTCTATTGCCCTCCATCTTTCCCAGCATTAGGCTCTTCTCTAGTGAGTCCTTCCTTCTCATTAGGTGGCCAAAGTACTTGAGTTTCAACGTCAGGATCTGGCCTTCTAAAGAGCAGTCGGGGTTGATCTCTTCTAGGTTTGAACGCCTTGCAGTCCAAGGGACTCGCAGGAGTCTTCTCCAGCATCATAGTTCAAAGGCCTCAATTCTTTGGCGCTCAGCCTTTCTTATGGTCCAACTTTCACAGCCATACATTGCAACTGGAAAGACCACGGCCTTGACTATACGCACTTTTGTTGGCAGGGTGATGTCTCTGCTTTTTAGTATGCTGTCTAGATTTGCCATAGCTTTCCTCCCCAGAAGCAAGTGTCTTTTAATTTCTTGGCTGCAGTCCCCATCTGCCGTGATCTTGGAGCCCAGGAAGATAAAATCTGTCACTACCTCCATTTCTTTCCCATCTATTTGCCAGGAATTGAGAGGGCCAGATGCCATGATTTTGGTTTTACAACTGTTGTAAATACATCCTGGTTGCCAAACATCTTAATTTTGATCACGTAACTGTGGGGATGCTGTCACAATTATAAATGCGAGGATCGACTTAAACGTCTCTTTTGGCCTGAGTTGAATTGTCTTCTTCTCCCATTCCCAGTGATCTTCTGTTTGTATGGATGAAGTTACCTTGAACAACTGAACAGATAAAGAAGCTTGAAGTCTATCAACATCTGCCTGCTCTTCCCCTGTGAGTAGTCTGTTCTCTTCCCACTCCTTGCCTTTTCGTTGGGGTTCATAATTTGTTATTATTTTGTAAGCCATACCTGAACAGGCATTATAAATTGATCCGTGTGCAGGTATTCCTTGACTTACAGCAATCTATTTAGTGACTGTTCACTGGAAAGAGTGACTGAGGACCATTTTTCAGCCTTACGACCGCTGCAGAATCCCCAGAGTCATGTGATCAAAATTTGGATGCTTGGCGACTGACTCATATTTATGACGGTTGCAGCGTCTCAGAGTCATGTGATTCCCTTTTGTGACCTAACGAAGAAACTCTCTCCAGGACATGGTACATAAGCATTGCTTGAGTAGGGTCTGCGGGATTGTCGGGATGCTACCCATCCTCTCCACCACCTGTTTTCCTTGTTCCCTTCTGGGAGGAGGGGACTCCGTGGTATCCAAAGCAGAACCTCCAGATTCAGTCACAGTTTTCCATACAGTGAAATCTCAAGCTTCCTCTTTCCGCTATGTATTCAAGATGGACAGTGATTAATATTTATATGTATATACGTGTAGGTGTGTATATATCTATATCTACATCTACATCTACGTACCTGTCTCTGTCTCTGTCTCTGTTTCTCTAACTATCTATCTATCTATCCATCCATCCATCCATCCATCCATCCATCCATCCATCCATCCATCTATCTATCTATCTATCTATCTATCTATCTATCTATCTATCTACATATATACACACACGCACATGCACACACATACACACACATATATATGTATGTATGTATGTATGTATGTATACAGCATGTGTGTGGGTAGATATATACTTTTTAGAGCAGGCAACAGAATTTCATTTTAATGTGGGACAGTGTGCTCACAATAAAAAAATGACAATAAAGTTTATGTTATGCTATCCTATGCTATCCTATGCTATGCTCTCCCATACCATCCTATCCTGTCCTACCCTATCCTACTTATATCCTATCCTACCCTACCCTACCCTACCCTGTCCCGTCCCGTCCCATCCCATCCCATCCCATCCCATCCCATCCCATCCCATCCTATCCTATCCTATCCTATCCTATCCTATCCTATCCTATCCTATCCTATCCTATGTTATTTATCTTATCTTGTGACCATTAAAAGTTACAACGGCACTGAAAAAAGTGTGTTTAGTCTTTTCACACTTATGACTCTTGCAGCATTCCCCATGGTCATGCGATCAGAATTGGGACGCTTGGCAATTGACTCCGATTTATGACGGTCGTAGTGTCCCGGGGTCACGTGATCCCCTTTTGTGACCTTCTGGCAAGCAAACTCAATGGAGAAGCCAGATTCACTTTTACAACCCTGTTACTAACTTAACAACTGCAATGATGCACTTAACAAGTGTGCCCAGGAAGGTCATAAAATGGGGCAAAACTCACTTAACAGCGGTCTCACTTAGCAACAGAAATGTTGGGCTCAATTGTGGTCGTAAGTTGAGGTCTGCCTGTATTTGACTTTTGGTGAGGATTTAGTTTCTAGAAAGATGTCTCCTTTGATTGATGAGTAAAAGATAGGGGGTCTTTATCAGAAAAGACCATATGTAACTTGCACGTTGTGTATAACAACATTACATATTTTTTTAGTAAGGGTGAACGCTTTGAAAATAACTTGAAGAAAGTGTTTTGGGCGCTCACCCAAGTCCAGCTTCTCTCTAGTATTTTATGATTTTCCAGATTTTTTTCCACAAGCTAGAAATAAGCTACAGATGCTTTAAGAGTTACGCTGAATTTAATGAGTAGACTTCTTAAAGATCAAGAGAGCCAGATGTTTTTATAATGCCTAGCCCTAGAGGTTGTTGAAAACTATGGTGTTCTGTAGTTCCAACTGAACGAATTCCACACTGTAAAAAATGAAAAAAAAAATGGTGGTGTTTTTTTTTTTATGGTGTTTCGGAAGGTATAAAAGGTATAAGAAGTTCAGATGGTCACCTTCAGGAAATTATGTTCTGTGCTGATACAAAACGAAATGGAAAAAGGAACATATCCAGAACAAGGAATGCAGACAAACAGGAGAAATTTGCCTTGTGCAATCCATAGAAAATCTAATAAATAGATCAGCTGTTCCAAGGATAATTGTACGTTCCATCCGGGCTTACTCATAAGCAATAGGATTGTAGTATTTTGCTGGGACTGTGTCATCGTAAGATTTTTATTGTTGAATAGAAAAGTTGAATAGCCGTGAAGAGAGTGATTTTGCTTTTCTTGCGGTGAAGAGAAGCTGTCAAAAGAACTTAACATCCCAACTTCAGCTCTGGAGTCTTTCAGAGTTGCTAAGTCACTGGTGGTGATCTTCTCCTTCTTCTTCTCCTTCTCCTACTTCTCCTCCTTCTCCTTCTCTTTCTCCTTCTTCTTCTTCTCCTTCTCCTCCCCCCATCTCACCCCTCCCCTCCTCCACCACAATTATTTCTCCTCCTCCTTTTCCTTCTCCTCCTTCTCTTTCTTTTCCCTTCCATCCTCCTCCTCCTAGGCCAGGAGTAGGCTCTTTTATGCCTATAGTTAAGAGATAGTATAGTCAGGGGTAGGCAACTTTGGCTCTTTTATGACTGGTGGACTTCAACTCCCAGAATTCCTGAGCCAGCCACGCTGAGGGGAAAGGGAGAGGTTTCCATGCTGAGCCATGCTGGCTCAGGAATTCTGGGAGCTGAAGTCCACGAGTCATAAAAGAGCCAAGGTTGCCTACCTCTGGCCTAGGCCTAGGCCGCTTTATGACTTGTGGACTTCAACTCCCAGAATTCCTGAGCCAGCACAGCTCAGCTTGGAAACCTCTCCCTTTCCCCTCAGCATGGCTGGCTCAGGAATTCTGGGAGTTGAAGTCCACGACTCATGAAAGAGCCAAGGCCTATCCCTGCCCTAGGCCTCCTCCTTCTCCTCCTTAAAAAAGATTTTTTTTCTCGCCAAGAAAGTAATTTCCTACCTTCCTATAAATGTAAACAATTTCATAATCTCTTCACCTCCTCTTAGTTAACAAATATACAGGTCTTCCTTCCCTGGCAAATCCAATATTTAACATCATCTCCAGTCTAATTAGCAGCAAAAATATTCCTGTTCTGGAATATTGGCGTTGATCAACATAAGTCTTCCTATCTTCTGCATTTCCTTCAGGGTAGAAGGAGATCCCAATAAATCCATGATTTATGGTCTCTTCCTTCTAACCTCAGATTGTTTGGGAAGCGAATGTTCTCCTGTGGTCTGCCTGATCCTGGATGCTGTTATTAAGCCATATTGTGAATGTCGTTCTTGGAGGCTACTTAGATCAAGGGGAAATCTCAATAAAGGCAACGTTTATTGAGGCCTAAAGCTCATTCCAGCTACATAACTTTGGTCAGCATCAGGTCAATGGTTTTTTTTTTGTTTTTTTTTTAGCAATAAGCTTCAAAAGAATCAAAACCAGTGGCAAATTGCTGAGCGCTGCCCTGCGGCTCTGGATGTTGGGCCAGGAAACTGATACTAAACTTTCTTACTCAAACAAGAATTGCGATTCATGTGTGATGAAAACCATTAGGAGCTTAGCAGGGTAAAATGGCTGAACTTTGCTTTGGGATCTTTTCTTTCATGTCCTTTTGATAGAAGCCCCAAAAGGTCCTGTCTGCCCACAAGCTGAAAGTATCCTTTGCACACACTCAGAAGGTGAAATAGAGTATGTTCAAGTGCAGGCTTTGAATGCGTAATAATGGATATGAATAATAATGGGTAATTGATAGTTTCCTAAGTGTATGTGCATATCTGTTCTCCTATATTAGGACAATTCCATTCCACTCTTGGTGTATTTGGGTTACAGCTTTTATCTACAGGTTGCTAAGAAACACAAACTCTACACTATTATTTAGCTCATCTTTAATCTCAATTTCCAGTATGGGATCCATCTTTTTATCCTATTTATTCTCTTGACATCTCTTAGTTTTTTTTGTCCACTCTGAACGTAACCTACCTTCCTTCCTTCCTTCCTTCCTTCCTTCCTTCCTTCCTTCCTTCCTTCCTTCCTTCCTTCCTTCCTTCCTTCCTTCCTTCCTTTCTTTCCTCCCTCCTTTCCTTTCCTTTCCTCCCTCCCTTCCTCATCTCTCCCTTCCATTCTCTCTCTCTCCCTTACTTCCTTTCTTCTTTCCCTCTCCTCATCTCTCCCTTCCTCCTCATCTCTTCCTTCTTTCCATTCTTCTTTCCTTCCTTCCTTCCTTCCTTCCTTCCTTCCTTCCTTCCTTCCTTCCTTCCCATTTCTTCTTTCCTTTCATTCTCTCTCCTTCCTTCCCCTCATTCTCTCTCCTTCCTTCCTTCCTGCCTTCCCTCCCTCCCTCCTTTTTAACGTTTTGCCTTTCTTGTCTTCCTTCCTTCCTTCCTTCCTTCCTTCCTTCCTTCCTTCCTTCCTTCCTTCCTTCCTTCCTTCCTTCCTTTTCCTCCCTCCCTCCCTTCCTTCTCTGTTTTACCTTTTTGCCTTTCTTATCTTCTTCCCTCCTTCTCTCTTTGTGAAGGATGAAAATCTTGTTGACCTCATGGACTGAGAAATATTGATTTCTAAGTTATTACAATTTGCTCTTTCTCACTTGGGAGTTTTATTCACATCTCTCTGAAGTTACTTATTTGAGGAGCTGAAAGACGCATTGTTGTTGTTCCCTAGGGCCTATCCTTCTCGATTGTTGAGTCCCCTTGTGCATTCATTCGTTCAGTCTAAGACCGAACCTCTCAACGCGTGACACAACGAGGGGCTTTGTTCATCGGCTGGCTGTCACAACAGAGCCTGACACTGATTTGAGCAGAGAGGGGAACGACTGTCCCAAGGTCACCAGATGGCTTCCTTGCCTAAGGCAGAGCCTCAGTTTCCCCCATTTCCAGTCCATCTCCTTACGCATTCTCTGAAAATTGTGTGCTTAACCTGTCTCACAGCTAACTTTCTGTCTTATTTATCATTCCATCATTCCGTCCTCATCAGTGGAACTGATGGATACTCACCAAGATGTAGGTCAGCTCATCTGCAAGGCACCACCATGTTTAGGAAAGTCTGCACTGGTTTATGTTTTGAATTACCTGATATAATATTTTCCGACACTTATGTTAATCCTGGTAAAGAGGGAAGAAATTCAAAAACCATTAATGTACAGATTGTCCTTCATTTAGTGGCCGTTCGAAGTTATATCGGTACTTAATGACCGTTTTTCACACTTACGGCCATTGCCCCATCATCATGGTCACGTGATTTACATTCATATGTATAGGGTTTCCTGCCCGAGCAGGGGGTTGGACTAGATGACCTCCAAGGTCCCTTCCAACTTTACTACTACTACTACTATTATTATTATTATTACTTGACCACTGACTCGTATTTATGACGGTTGCCGTCATAAATTGTGTTTATTTTGGTTTGGATTGTGTTTATTTTGGTTTGGATAACAACCCAGAGCCATGTATTTGAGCTGAGTAGCAGATTTAAGTTTATTAAACAATAATCAAAAAAGTTAGGTCAGCCTTGTCTCTGCGAGTTCGTCTGCCTTATGATTTCAGATGGGTTTCATTACTAAAATGTTATTTTTTCTTTCTGTTTTCTTTTTTTTTGGGGGGGGGGAGAAAGGAGCGTGGTTGGTTTTAACCCTATGTGTGCTGCCAGAGTTGCAACTACAAGATGGTTAGCTAAATATGTTACTATAACAAATAAAGAAACAACCCACAGTATCATATAAAGGTAATCCTCCACTTACAGCAGTCTGTTTAGTGACCATTTGAGAGTTACAACAGCACTTAAAAAGTGACTTACGACCAATTTTCACTCTTACGACCATTGCAGCATCCCCAAGGTCACGTGATCAAGGTCACATGATCTGCATTCTGCCACTTACGACCATTTTTCACACTTGCGTCCCTTGCAGCATCCCGTGATCAAAATTCAGACGCTTGGCAACTGTCCCATATTTATGACGGTCGCTGTGTCCCGGGGTCACATGATCCCCTTTTGCGACCTTCTGACAAGCAAAGTCAATAGGGAAGACATATTCACTTAACAACCGTGTTCCTAACTTAACGACCGCAGTGATCCACTTAACTGTGGCGAGAAAAAACATAAAATGGAGCAAAGCTCACTTAACGAATTTCTCACTTAGCAACATCAATCCTGGGCTCCATTGTATGCTGAGGACCACCCATATTTAATGCAACTTGGGCTGTTTTGACTTTTATTCACTTAACTAAGAATGCCTCAGTATCCCCTCCTTGCAGTTGCCAATTGTCGCCACATATTCTGAGTAGGGGGTGAGTTGAAAACACAACCAGTGTAGTAATTTTAACCATGGAAACCAAGCGGAGATAATTTGAGTACTAAATATAAACATCTGATGAAAAACAATTATTCTATTTTTAATAGGAACCTTCAAGAATCTTGCCTCCAAATATACAGAATAATACAGAATAACAGAGTTGTAGGGGACCCTATACCATTTCTGACAAGTGGCTGTCCACTTGTCAGAAATTTTCTGACAGTGAGAACAATCAACCAGTGGAAAGGTTGCCTTCAGAAGTTGTGGGAGCTCCATCACTGACGGAACGTGTGCCTTTTCCTTGCTTGGGTCAGCCCCATTAATTAGGGCCATAATAAATGGTTTTATTGTGTCTCCCCCTTGTTTTAAAACAAGCTAATCCACACAGAAGACTCAGGAAATAATGAATATTGCCGTTCGGTGCATATATCACATCAATGCTTGTTTTGTTCTGCTGGATCATTCCAGAGACACTCACCCATATTTATGAGTCCTGCGTGGGTGGGACAGAACTAAGTTGAAAATAAACACAAATGGCTTTTTAATACTTCGGTTTAGTCTGGAGGGTATTTATTTTGAACTGGGGAAAAAGAGTAAATTCTGGGTGTTTTTTTTTTTTTTTTAAATCAAGTCTAGGTGAATTTTAAATAACGTTCCAGGAAGGGAAGCTGATTAATCTTAATCTTCCCTATCAGAAGTCTTCCTTTTGGTTTTCAGGACACCCATATCCCCAAATCCTGGAAGCCGTTTATCTGTCATAAATCATTATTTATCGTAATCTACTATTATTTTCTGCTTTTCACTTGATGTTAATCAACAGAAAGAAACTGAGAAGCTAGTGCAGATTCACAACAGAGGTGTTGTATTAGGGCTACCCATCACAGTACGTTAAGTTTTTAGTTTAATGAAAAAGACGTACTAGAGGTGTCATGATAGCAGTCTTCCAATATTTCAGGGGCTGCCGCAAAGAAGAGGGGGTCTAATTATTCTCCAAAACCCCTGAGGGCAGGACAAGAAACAATGGATGAGAACTTGAAAAGGAGAGAAACAAGCTAGACCTAAAGAGAAATTTCCTGGCAATCAAAACAATTAATCAGTGGAACAATCTGCCTCCAGAAGTTGTGGGTGCTCCATCACTTAAGGTTTTAAAGAAGAAATTGGACCGCCATTTGTCTGGAATGGTATAGGGCAGGGGTAGGCAACCTTGGCTCTTTTATGACTAGTGGACTTCAACTCCCAGAATTCCTGAGCCAGCCATGCTGAGGGGAAAGGGAGAGGTTTCCAAGCTGAGCCATGCTGGCTCAGGAATTCTGGGAGTTGAAGTCCACGAGTCACAAAAGAGCTAAGGTTGCCTACCCCTGGTATAGGGTTTCCTGCATGAGCACAGGGTTGGACTAGAAGACCTCCAAGGTCCCTTTCAACTCTTGTTATTCCACATTCTGGACCAGCTGAAGTTTCTACGTAGTCTTCAAGGGCAGCCCTTTGTAGGGCACACTGCAGTAGTCCAAACAGGTGATGACCAAGGCATGAGTGACTGTGAGCGAGTCCTCTGATCCAGGAAAGGACACCATTGTGTGCAAAGCCCCCCAACTCCACCCACAGCTGCAATCTAGAAGGAGCTGTGAATCTAGAAAGACCCCCAGTTGTTGCGCACCAACTCAGTCCGGTGGGATGATTGTGAAAAGGGCAAGTAACATTTTTGTGAGCAAAAAACAGCTTCAAAGATTTCCAGATGTTGTCTTCACTGTTTCTCCAGTCCCCCCCCCCAAGCAATTTTGGTCCACAAAAAGCCACATGACTAAAGAAATATTTTCAAACTCCTCTTGGGCCATAGACGTCACAGATTCCTCATTTTGAAATGATCTCTAATTAAAGTAGAGCTCTTTTTTTGAAAGGACTGTAATTTTGGTGCAAAAAGATACTTTAGCACTCCACCTTTGAATGTCAGGAGGATTTAGGTTTTTGATTGTGGTTCCTTCTTTAAGCATCGTGGTGGAGAATCGCTCACCTAGTCATCTGATATTTTAAAAACAAAGCTTTTTGTTTTTCCTCGACAACTTTGGAAAATAGCACATAACCGTAGCAACAAGATTGCATAGAAACTGGGCAGAATTGGCATTTTCAAAATGTATGTACGACAAAAATCAGTCTTGTATGCACAGTTAAGAAATTGAGTTGAAAGCTCAACAGTTAATAATAATAATAATAAAGTTGGAAGGTACCTTGGAGGTCATTTAGTCCAACCCCCTGCTCAGGCAGGAAGCCCTAAATACCATTTCAGACAAATGGCTGTCCAGTCTCTTCTTAAAAACTTCCAGTGTTGGAGCATTCACCGCTTCTGGAGGCAGATTGTTCCACTGATTTAATTGTTCTAACTGTTAGAAAATTTCTCCTTAGTTCTACGTTGCTTCTTTCTTTGGTTAGTTTCCATCCGTTGCTAGTTGTCCTACCTTCAGGTGTTTTGGAGGATAGCCTGACTCCCTCTCCTTTGGGGCAGCTCCTGAGATATTGGAACACTGCTATCATGTCCCCCCTCATCCTTCTCTTCGTTAAACTAGACATATCCAATTCCAGCAACTGTTCTTCATATGTTTTAGCCTCTAATCCTCTGATCATCTTTGTTGCTCTTCTCTGTACTCTTTCTAGAGTCTCAACATCTTTTTTACATCGCGGTGACCAAAACTGGACGCAGTATTCCAAGTGTGGCCTTACCAAGGCATTGTAGAGTGGTATTAATACTTCACGTGATCTTGATTCTATCCCTCTGTTAATGCAGCCCAGCACTGTGTTGGCTTTTTTGGCAGCTGCAGCACACAGCTGGCTCCTATTTAAGGGATTGTCCACTAGGACTCCCAAGAATCATAAGGTGACCCTTGGCTAATTGTGGAAAATTATTTGGGTTTGGAATTGGCTGTGGTTGTCTAGCCTTGACTTCAGCCAGGTTTTCAGCTCTGTGGGCAGAAATTCTCTTGGGCAATTTGGAAAATGTAGCATATGAGAGTGAATCTCTACAATCATCCTTTCGAGCAATTTTGATAAAGCTTGTGAGCCGTGAAAATGCCTTCTTGATGCACTCAAGGGCGAGACCGATATTTGTGTTTAAGATTTCCTGCGGCCAGGGTGCTCTTCTATGTTTGTATTTTTGTGTGTGTGGATTTCTATTTATATATCTGAGGGCATGTTTTCTGTTTATGCTTCTGTTTTTTTGTGTGTGTATGTGATGAAAATAGCATAGGCTTAGTTGGATTTTAACCCTCCCTCCCTCCCCTGTCCGGCAAACAATAAGAATGAAAATTCACATTTGTGTCTATGTGTGCAAATTATATTATTCTTGCATCTTTTTAATTTAATGGGTTTCTGGTTGTTAAACCTATGTTGTGGGTTCTTCTTTTAGAGCAGACATGTCAAACACAAGGCCCGGGGGCTGGATGCAGCCCGCGAAGTAGTTTCATGTGGCCCGTGAAGCCATCCTGGAAACAGTGAGGGAACGGCCCCCGCTGCCTTGGCCCTGGCCCAGGCCGGCCGGGAGCCAATGTACAATTTTGTGGTGGCCATCTATGCTGAAACGCATTCAGTCTTAGCTCCACAAGACCGTCTGGAAACAGCGAGGAACCAGACCCTGTTGCGTTGGCCCCACCCCCTGGGCGCATGCTGGGGAGGTGTCACCCTTTGTGAGGAATGAAGGAATGGACCATGCTTTGGTGCTTGCCCCGGTCCCACCCCCTTCGGCCAGAGACCCTCAGATCTGTCCCACTCCTGCCTAGGCCCCCACAGGCACCCTTGACGCGAACAATGTAGAGCTGGCCACGCCCACCCAGTAGGCCACACCCACTCCATCCACGCCCACCCAGTAGGCCGCACCCATTCTAGCCACCCCCCCACCCCCCCGAGGGCAACTGCAATGCTGATGCGGCCCTTAATGAAATTGAGTTTGACACCCCTGTTTTAGAGTCTGCATTCTGCTGCTTACGACCATTTTTCACACTTGCGACCGTTGCAGCCTCCCTGTGGTCACGTGATCAAAATTTGGACGCTTGGCAACTGACTCGTACTTATGTCTGTTGCAGAGTCCCTGGGTCACGTGATCCCCTTTTGTGACCTTCTCATAAGCAAAGTCAAAGGGGAAGCCAGATTCACTTAACAACTGTGTTACCAATTTAACAACTGCAGTGATTCACTTTACAACGGTGGCATGAAAAGAAAACCCCTGTAAAATGGAGCAAAGCTCACTTAGTCACTGTCTCGCTTAGCAACAGAAATTTTGGGGATCAGTTGTGATCGTCAGTTGAGGGCTCCTACCTGAATTCAGTAGATCTTGGTATTAAATTCTTGCCTGTTTTTCCGTACAGAATCTTTTCTCAGCCCTGCAGAGTTGACTGCAATATTTAGTCTACCTTTAAAAAAAAATGTTTTTGATAATCACTTTCGACATAAATGGTATAATCTGGATATGAAGCTTCTTGAACCAAATGGGCAGGTTGCGATGTTCTTTCATATGGTGCCAGATAAAAGCAATTTGTGTTTGAAATGGATTAGTGCTTTCTGTGTAATTAAAATAGTTGACACTAGAAATGTGCAAAGCGTTGCAAAGTTGAGGTGTTCTGGTCTCAGAATGTTTGCGAAATAGCTGGCTTGGTGTTTAAGACCGGACTCTTCTAACCTGTCCATTTTACCTACTTCAAAATCAAAAAGTTTTCAAACAATTTACAGACTTTCCTTTCCTTTCCTTTCCTTTCTTTTCCTTACCTTTCCTTTCCTTTCCCTTCCCTTCCCTTCCTCTTTCTTTCTTTCTTTCTTTCTTTCTTTCTTTCTTTCTTTCTTTCCTTCCTTCCTTCCTTCCTTCCTTCCTTCCTTCCTTCCTTCCTTCCTTCCTTCCTTCCTTCCTTCCTTCCTTCCTTCCTCCTCCATTCCTTTTCCTTCCTCTTCCCTTCCCTTTCCTTCCTCTTTCTTTCTTTCTTTCTTTCTTTCTTTCTTTCTTTCTTTCTTTCTTTCTTTCTCTTTCTTTCCTTCCTTCCTTCCTTCCTTCCTTCCTTCCTTCCTCCTCCATTCCTTTTCCTTCCTCTTCCCTTCCCTTCCTCTTTCCTTCCTTCCTTCCTTCCTTCCTTCCTTCCTTCCTTCCTTCCTTCCTTCCTTCCTCTTCCATTCCTTTTCCTTCCTCTTCCATTCACTTTCCCTTCCCTTCTTCCTTCCTTCCTTCCTTCCTTCCTTCCTTCCTTCCTTCCTTCCTTCCTTCCTTCCTTCCTTCCTTCCTTCCTTCTCTTCCCCTCCCTTCCCCATCCCCATTCATAAGTAGGTTACCAACAAACTATATATTAGTCTATAAAGCTTTCCTCACTCATGGTTATTAAAATGTCATATTATTATGAGTGAAGGATATCCATTCTTGATGTCTGGAACTCATGAGGTCCCTGCAAGCATTTTGTAACACCTTGAAGATGTTGGCTTTCATGTGGGGGTTGGAAGTTGGGACGTGCTTGTTAGTTCCTGGATGTCAGTGGCATGCTATTTATAATTTTGGCTATTGTGTTTATTTTGGCTTGGATAACAACCCAGAGCCATGTATTTGAGCTGAGTAGCAGACTTAAGTTTATTAAACAATAATCAAAAAAGTTAGGTCAGTCCTGCCTCTGTGAGTTCTGGTCTGCCTTATGATTTCAGACAGGTTTCATTATTAAAATGTTATTTTTCTTTCTGTTTTTTTTCTTTTTTTGGGGGGGGGGGAAGAAAGGAGCGGGGTTGGTTTTAACCCTATGCGTGCTGCCAGAGTTGCAACTACGAGATGGTTAGCTAAACAAGTTACTATAACAAATAAAGAAACGACTCACAGTATCATATAAAGGTAACCCTCCACTTACAGCAGTTTGTTTAATGACCATTTGAGAGTTACAACAGCACTTAAAAAGTGACTTAACGACCAATTTTCACTCTTACGACCATTGCAGCATCCCCACGGTCACGTGATCGCGGTCACATGATCTGCGTTCTGCCACTTGCAACCGTTTTTCACCCTTGCGACCCTTGCAGCATCCCTTGATCAAAATTCAGACGCTTGGCAACTGTCCCATATTTATGACGGTCGCTGTGTCCTGGGGTCACGTGATCCCCTTTTGCGACCTTCTGACAAACAAAGTCATTGGGGGAAGCCAGATTCACTTAACAACCGTGTAACTATCTTAATGACTGCAGTGATTCATTAAGAAAAGGGGGCAAAACTCATTTAACAAAGGTCTCACTTAGCAACACAAAATTTGGGCCCAATTGTGATTGTAGGTTGAGGACTTGCTGTAGTATAAGTATAAATAAGAAGCTGAACTAAAAGAAACCAAAGACGAGAGGATAAGCTAAAGCAGTGGTTCTCAACCTGTGGGTCAGGACCCCATTTGGGGTCGAACGACCATTTCACGGGGGTCGCCAAACAACGCAGTCCGCCATTTTTTCCCCCTTTTCCTTAGCTGTGCCACTCCCTTTTATTCTATGGGCTTTTGAAAGCCAATAGAATAGACTTTCTTGAATAGAGTCTAATTCTATTGGCTTTCAAAAGCCAATAGGAATTGTCCAGGCTGTCTGTGCCCTGCTGAGCCCGCCAAAAGACCCATTCTGCAAACGGTGCTGCACCAGTTGAGTAGTCCTCGACTTACGACCGGTTGGGAGTCGCGGCATTAAAAAGGTTGAGAACCACTGAGCTAAAGGAATGCCAGAGGGGGAAAAAATGAGATCCTAATATCAATATAACATTAATTCAATCCTTCTTCATTTTTTATTGTTAACTTTTCCTGCAGATGGGATGATTGAATGTGGGCACTTCCAGGGGAAGAGAACTTTTGACATCCTATGAAGATGCTTACATTTGTTTCTAGACCGTTTCAATTAAAATATAATTTAGTTTGCCTGTAAGAAAATGTTGAGAAGGATTTTCCCACTGCAACAGGGAAAATTTAATACTGCTGAAATGCATAAATCTGGTCTGTGCCCGATTCCTGATACTTTTGCCTTAGTTTGCCAGTATTTGCAAATTTATTTGGTTCAAAAAAGGAGAATTTAATGGAGAAGATTTGCCTTGGGCAACTCTTCAGATCGGCGGCAATATTATTATTCTCTGACATTTACACGGATGTGCTTACGTGCCCTTGCATATGTATGTGAACAAAATGTAAAGTAGCAGATTTCTTGCCAGGCAAGTCATGTTTTAAGAAAACATTAGAAGTTGGCCTTAGGATAATCGAAAGAAATGGGGAAATGTATTTATTACACTTAATTGGGAACTAATTACATCTGGATTTTGTTGGGAAGATAGACCAATTTTGGAGATGGAACCTGTTACATTTAATCGGATAACAAGTGATAAGAGATGGAATTAAAACGACAACAACAAATGTGGATATTTGATCCAGGATGAAATGGAAGATGACATGGAAAAATACCTACGAGCTGATTACAGTAACAGTTTGTTAACAGAGGTTTTTGAAACTTTAACCTTCTCTCTCTCTCTCTTAAATCATTATTGTGCTTCCTGTTAACTGTTTTGTCATAGTATACAGAGGACACATTAGTAATTTGCAAACAGATTTAGTACAGTGGTTCTCAACCTGTGGGTCGGGACCCCATTTGGGGTCGAACGACCATTTCACGGGGGTCGCCAAACAACACAGTCCGCCATTTTTTCCCCCTTTTCCTTAGCTGTGTTACTCCCTTTTATTCTATTGGCTGTTTACCAGAGGCCAGAGTTGCAAGCCAGACCAAGAAGCTGAATTTCATTAAGAGGTCAGTCACAGCAAACAACCCAATATTGATTGAGGTGCAATCCACTCAGCGTAGAATATTGTTCCATCCAAAATATGACATAAGCAGCTTGGGGACTTTTCGATCTGGTGCTATTTTTGGAGAATTCACCCTACTTTCAGCAGGATGCCATCTGCTACTGTGGTTTGAATTCTCCCCACTGCATGTGCCCTGAATATAGCAGAAATTGCAAAATGCAACCACGTTAACGATGGTCTAAGAGCAACGTAATCCCAAATTCCTGGAAACCGAAGTGCGTGATTGAGATACTTTAGGGAATCAATTTTACTTAATTCATAGTTCATGAATTCATACACTTTATGAATTAATTTTAGCCGGTGGTCAGCTGGATCGGAAGACTTTGTTGGATACAGGTTACAAATTGACTCAAGGTTGACTCAGCCTTCCATCCTTCCGGGGTAGGTAAAATGAGGACCCAAATTGTTGGGGGCAATGTAAATATATATATATATATATATTGCTTACTGGTGTACACCGCTTAGAGAGTGCTTGCACTTAAAGCGGTATATAAGTCTCATAAATAAATAAATAAATTGCACCTCTTGTGTAGGGGAAGGTTAGCAGATAATCACCGTTGCAGCTCTTACACAATCTGCACGCAACGGTGATCGCATTAGACCTGAAATTCCTTCCAGTCTTCTGACCAGCTTTCTAGAAGTTGACTTGCAGAAAATATAGCTGGGTAGCTTGTAAAATTTGAAAGGGGGGGGGGAAAAGTAAGAATATCCAGCTTGGCTGGCTCAGGAATTCTGGGAGTTGAAGTCCACAAGTCATAAAAGAGCCAAGGTTGCCTACCTCTGGCCTAGGCCTAGGCTGCTTTATGACTCGTGGACTTCAACTCCCAGAATTCCAGAGCCAGCATGGCTCAGCTTGGAAACCTCTCCCTTTCCCCTCAGCATGGCTGGCTCAGGAATTCTGGGAGTTGAAGTCCACGACTCATAAAAGAGCCAAGGTTGCCTACCTCTGGCCTACCCTTTTGTGAGGTACAGCTCACTACATCGGAGGCGAAGAACGTGGCTTGTTAATTTTGTTGTTAAGTGTTTTCGTTCTCCCGAGAATGTTTTTGACATCTGCTAGTTCTGGAAGGAAACAGATGTTCCACAAACCAGACAGATGACAACTTGGCATGAGTTTGGGAAAAGAAGTTTCCCACCAAGAATGCAGTCCTTTCTTTTGACATACATACACACTCCCATCACTCCGGAGTTTCATGTCCCTACAGCCCAAGCTAGGTTGGAGCAAACCTGGATTGTGTGCCTTATGGGAAAATGGTCTCTAATAGTCTCTAACCTGTGATGTTCAACCAACGGTGAACAGAATTTGCAGATTGTTTCAGATTGGCTTCTGAAATGTGCAAATCCAACCTAACTCTTTGTCGCCTCGTTGTTCTAGGTATATTAGCGGTGGCTACCCTACAGAAGGATGACCATGATGGGCGATGCGAGTGAAATGCTGGCCGCAGCTTTGGAGCAGATGGATGGCATCATTGCAGGTAGAAGAACGTCCACCACCTTCTTCCTTATCTCTACATTTTACCTCAGGCTTGTCAGATGCTATATTTTTTCTATCCTGCTCCATGGAGTAGAGAGTTGGTCTCTGACAGAAGGCCACCTGAAGAGACTAGAAGCATTTGAAATGTGGATTTACAGGCGGCTGTTACGTATAAGCTGGGCTGACAAGATCAGAAATGAGGAGGGGATGAGCCGCCTGGGAAAGCCAAGGAAAATCATCAAAACAATTAAAAAACGAAAATTAGAATATTTTGGACATGTGATGTGACGCTCAGAAAAATACGGCATACTCCATTTAATCCTCCAGGGAAAGATTGAGGGCAAACGAGGTCCAGGCAGAAGAAGAACATCGTGGCTTCAAAATCTAAGGGTCTGGTTTGGATAAAACTCAGCAGCACTTGTTCATGCGGCTGCTGATAAAAACAGGATCGCCAACATGATCGCCAACGTCCGATAATGGATATGGCAGAAGAAGAAGAAGAAGAAGAAGAAGAAGAAGAAGAAGAAGAAGAAGAAGAAGAAGAAGAAGAAGAAGAAGAAGAAGAAGAAGAAGAGGAAGAAGAAGAAACCTTATGGTTGAGGGTAGGCGGGTCTTCAAACTTGGAAACGTTAAGACTTTGTGGATTTCAATTCCCAGAATTCCTCAGCCAGCCACCCCATGCTGTCTGGGGTATTCTGGGAGTTGAAGTCCACAAGTCTTTAAAGTGGCCAAATTTGAAGAATCCCGGTCTATAGGGACTGATCCAGTACAGGTAGTCTTTTGACTTAAAACAGTTTGTTTAGTGAACAAAGGCACTGAAAAAAGGGACCTATGACCTTTTTTCTCACTTACAACCGTTGCAGCATTCCCTTGGTCATATGATCCAAATCCAGACGTTTAGCAACTGACTCATACTTACGACGGTTGCAGTGTCCCAGGATCATGAAATCCCCTTTTATGACCTTCTGACAAGCAAAGTCAATGGGGAAGACAGTTTCACTTAACAACCCTGTCACTAACTTAATGACTGCAGTGATTTACTTAAGAACTGGGGCAAGAGAGGTCGTAAAGGGGGGCAAAATTCAGAATAAATTTCTCGCTTAGCGACAGAGATGCGGGGCTCAATTGTGGTCGTAAGTTGAGGACCACCTTTATCGGGAATTCTGCTGATCTAGGAAAGAAATCAAACTCAACTTACTTGCTTTCATTATGTTGGAACTATTTTACTCCAAGGCATTTATATTCATTCTGCTCTTTCAGTCCAAGGTAATTCCTGGTAATTGATATTTGGTAGTGGTAGTACATTCTGAGTGTTTACGGTGGCTTTGGATATAAGTCAGTTGTCAAGTTTGAGGGTTTTTTGACAGCCTGTCTGATGATCGTCCAGAGTTTCATCTTATCCCATTTTTTTAAAAAAAAAATCCTTTTCTGTTTTCAATCGGTCAATTCCGTCATTTGCTGCTTTCTTATCAGATCCGGGGACAGCACAGATTGTAAAGATTTGATAGCAAGGTAATAGAATTTTTTTTTAAAAAAATCCCAATTAAAGTAGTAAGTTAGCATGGTTCTTGGTCTGTATCCTGCTAGTGTCCTTTTGTCCAAGGAGCCAACCGTGCGTTGAAAACTCCATAAATAAAGTAGAATATCACTCATGCATCAGAATAGAATAGAATAGAATAGAATAGAACAGAACAGAACAGAACAGAACAGAACAGAATAGGAATAGGAATAGGAATAGGAGTAAAGTAGAGTAGAGTAGAGTAGAATAGAGTAGAGTAGAGTAGAACAGAATAGAATATAGAACAGAATAAAATAGAATGTAGAACAGAACAGAATAAAATAGAATACAATGCAGAATGTAGTAGAATATAGAATTAGAATAGAATAGAACAGAATGTAGAATGTAGAATAGAATAGAGTAGAATTCAGAATAGAGCAGAATAGAATGTAGAATAGAATAAGGAATAGAATAAGGAATAGAACAAAACAGAACAGAGTTGGAAGGGACCTTGGAGGTCATCTAGTCCAACCCCTTGCTCAGGCAGGAAACCCTATACCATTTCAGACAAATGGTAGTCCAATCTCTTCTTAAAAACTTCCAGTGATGGAGCATTCACAACTTCTGGAGACAAGTTGTTCCACCTAATAATTGTCCTCACTGTCAGGAAGTTTCTCCTTAATTCCAGGTTGCTTCTCTCTGTGACACTTTCTAACCATTGTTTCTCGTCCTTCCCTCTGGTGCTTTGGAGAACAACGTGACCCCCTTTTCTTCTTTGTGGCAGCCCCTCAGATACTGGAACACTGCTATCATCTCTCCCCTATTTCTTCTTTTCTTTAGACTAGCCAAACCCAAGTCCCGCAGCAGTTCTTCGTACGTTTTAGCCTTCTTATTCTCACCCTTGTTCTTGTTCTCCAGGGTCCAAAGCACTGGAATACTCCAATGGCTTGTTTGATTGCCAATCCCCAACGTCTCCATTCATGGGAAGCTTGCGAGTTCTGCATCTGGTGGAAGACCTTCGGGGTTTGTTGGAGATGATGGAAATAGATGAAAAAGAAGGATTGCGGTGCCAGGTCCCCGATTCGACAGCAGAGGTTTTGATGGAATGGCTGCAAAACCAAATGGTGAGACGAACAAATGGGTAATATTAAATTATAGTGAAAAAAAGAAATGGTGGGCCTAGCCTAGGGGTAGGCAACCTCGGCTCTTTTATGACTGGTGGACTTCAACTCCCAGAATTCCTGAGCCAGCATGGCTCGGCTTGGAAACCTCTCCCTTTCCCCTCAGCATGGCTGGCTCAGGAATTCTGGGAGTTGAAGTGCATGAGTCATAAAAGAGCCAGGGTTGTCTACCCCTGGGCTAGGCCTAGGCCGCTTTATGACTCATGGACTTCAACTCCCAGAATTCCTGAGCCAGCATGGCTCAGCTTGGAAACCTCTCCCTTTCACCTCAGCATGGCTGACTCAGGAATTCTGGGAGTTGAAGTCCACGAGTTATAAAAGAGCCAAGCTTGCCTACCCCTGGGCTAGCCTAAAAAGATCCCAGGATTTTTTTTAACATACTTTAACATACTTCTCAAAGGAACATGGTGGCTTGCATGGTTAGAACGCTGGGTTGAAGGTTAGCAAGCCTGCGGTGGAGACTCAAGCGCTGCTGTGGGGTGAGGTTGAGCTCCTGTACTTCGCACCAGCTCCCAACAGGGTGTCCTCCAGGCAACGGTGATCTCACCCACTAATCCTTTCAACCCGGAAGTGCCTTAGTGCGTCTGACATAAGTGCAGTGTGATGTGATGCGACATGCTTGTCAAAATTTGATGGCGTTGCCATGCAATTTGTCTCTGAGTCTTTTACAAGATTTTGCGCTTCCCTATTACTTTTATCTGTGATGAGTGAGTTGCTTTGCAGAGTGAGATGGGTGGCCTATAAATTTAAGAAATAAATAAGAAGAAAGAAGGAAGGAAGGAAGGAAGGAAGGAAGGAAGGAAGGAAGGAAGGAAGGAAGAAAGAAAGAAGAGAAAGATAAAGTAAGAAAGAAAGAAAAAGAAAGAAAGAGAGAGAAAGAAAGAAAGAAAAAAGAGAAAGAGAAAGAGAGAGAAAGAAAGAAGAGAAAGAAAGAGAGAAAAAAGAGAGAGAGAAAGAAAGAAAGAAAGAAAGAAAGAAAGAAAAGAGAAAGAGTAAGAAAGAAAGAAAAAGAGAGAAAGAAAGAGAGAAAGAAAGAAAGAGAAAGAAGAAAGAAAGAGAAAGAAAAAGAGAAAGAAGAGAAAGAGAAAAAGAAAGAAAGAAAGAAAAGAAAGAGAGAGAAAGAAAGAGAAAGAGAAAAAAGGAGAAAGAAAGAAAGAAAGAAAGAAAGAAAGAAAGAAAGAAAGAAAGAAAGAAAGAAAGAAAAAGAATTTAGATAGAGGGTTGCTATCTTCTCATGTAACTGACTTTTGATGTTAAACTGACAATGCCGGTGGGATTGCATTGCATTCTTACTATCTTGCAAGCAGCATCTGCTAGTTGCAGCATTTTAGGAGGAATGACCAGTTCAGCTACTGTTGTTGTAATTACTTTCACCTCTTCCATAATTCATCATGTAAGCTGATGTCCAATTAATATTGTGAAGGTCACTCCCGATATTAAAAATGATGATCTAGGCCATCCAGTTCTCTGTTGGAAGGAAGGTTTAGAAATATGAGCTTGAGCCCAAGTCTGCAGTTCCAATCTTGCGCTGTCCATCCATTAAAATTGAAAAATTAAAAATTAGCTCGCAGGCCAGTAGTTAGATGGCTAGGCAGCCCTGCAGAACGTGACTGAGAGAGACAACAACAACAAAAATTGTGGTTGTCTCTTCTGAGGGTGACATGAAAGTTCTCCATAAGAAGCTCGATTTGCAGTAGTCCAAAGATGCCATCTACTGGAAAATAAGATTATATGCGATCTGATCTTGAATGTACATCTTCAGTGAAATCTTGTATTGTGTTTCCATGACTGTGAAACCATTCTCGCGTGGAAAATTGTTGTTGAGATATGGTCCTCCATATCATGTCACCCCTAGTCCTTCTCTTCACTAAACTAAACATACCCAATTTCTGCAACTTAATAATAATAATAATAATAATAATAATAATAGTAGAAGAGAAAGAACTGGAAAAGATAACAAAAATACAAAGACCTACAAATAGAAATAGAAAGACTGTGGCAAAAGCAAGCTAGGGTAGTACCAATAGTCAGAGGCTCCTTGGGTGCAATCCCAAAACAACTGGAGCACCACTTGAACATCATTGGCATTGACAAATTCGCTATTAGTCAATTGCAAAAGGCAGCCTTACTAGGAACTGCTTCCATCCTGCGACGATATCTGTAATACCCTCAAACATCCACATCTGCCTATCCCAGGTCCTGGGTAAGGACTCGATAGGTAGACAAAATGCCAAATCCAGTCTGAACATCTGGCTGACTGTGCGATGATCCATAACAACAACAACAACAACAACAACACCATTGGCATTGACGAATTCGCTATTAGTCAATTGCAAAAGGCGGCCTTACTAGGAACTGCTTCCATCCTGCGACGATATCTGTAATACCATCAAACATCCACATCTGCCTATCCCAGGTCCTGGGTAAGGACTCGATAGGTAGACAAAATGCCAAATCCAGTCTGAACATCTGGCTGACTGTGCGATAATCCATAATAATAATAAAGTTGGAAGGGATCTTGGAGGTCATCTAGTGCAACCCACTGCTCAGGCAGGAAACCCTATAGCATTTCAGACAAATGGTTGTCCAGTCTCTTCTTAAAGACTTCCAGTGTTGGAGCATTCACTGCTTCTAGAGGCAGACTGTTCCACTGATTTAATTGTTCTCACTGTCAGGAAAGTTCTCCTTCGTTCTAGGTTGCTTCTCTCTTTGGTTAGTTTCCATCCATTGCTTCTTGTCCTGCCTTCAGACGCTTTGGAGAATAGCTCGACTCCCTTTTTTTTGTGGCCACCCCTAAGATACTGGAACATTGCTGTCATGTCCCCCCTGGTCCTTCTCTTCATTAAACTGGACATACCCAGTTCCAGCAGCCATTCCTTATAAGTTTTAGCCTCCAATCCTCTAATCATCTTTGGTATCATCTTGGAGTTTTGTGAGATATAAAAGAGTAAACAGAAAACAAATATATGGGGTACGGGGTGGGAAGGGATCTTGAATTCAACCTTTGTGGTTCCTTTTTACTTTGTTGTGGTCTTTTAAATGGATTGAGAAAGCCACCTGACATCAACCTAATCCTGTGGTGGCGAACCTATGGCACGCATGCCACAGGTGGCACGCAGAGCCCTCTCTGTGGGCACGTGGGCCATTGCCCCAGTCCTAGGCCTTCAGCTGGATTTTATAAAACCTTTTCGCTTTAGGCCTCCGCCGCTGTGTGCACACACCACAAAAAAATTCAATCAATTTCAACTTCTCGTGGGGAAAAAAAAGATCTCTCAAAGTTGGAATTGATTGATTGAACTTTTTAGTCCCACACAGTCTGCCGTTACCACTGCAGCCACGCCCACCCAATGCACCACACCCACTCAGCACCCAACGAGTTTTGGGTTGCAGTTTGGGCACTCGGTCTCTAAAAGGTTCGCCATCACTGACCTAATCTTTTCCTTTTGTTTTCCAGATTAATGGACATTTGTCTGCTAACGGAGATGTCTACCAGGAACGGCTGACTCGGCTGGAAAGTGATAAGGAATCTCTTGTTCTGCAAGTGAGTGCTTTTTCAATTTGGCATGTTCTTTCTTTCTCTCTGCCTAATAAAGCTTTTTTGTTGACAGGGAGTTGCGTACAAGCAGCACTTTTCAAGTAGATTTTGCAGAACTATCTTAGAAGGGTTGCTAAGAAAGCTTAGGAACTATAAATTATCAGGGAATCAGTAACAGGCTAAGAAAAAGATAACGATGTTAGCTGTGGATGTTCCAGATCCCTTAACCCAAACAAAACCCAAGTCAGAAAGTCATAAGCCAGAAGACAGGCTTAAGATACAGCAGAATCTGGACAGACTTGAACACTGGGCGCTATCTAACAAAATGAAATTCAGTGGTGAAAAAAGTAAGGTTCTACATTTAGGCAAGAAAAACCAAATGTACAGGTATAGTATAGGGGATACCTTGCTCAATAGTAGTAACTGTGAGAGGGATCTTGGAGCCCTAGCAGACAATCGCTTAAATATGAGCCAGTTGTGTGCTGCAGCTGCCAAAAAAGCCAACACAGTGCTAGGCTGCCTTAACAGAATCAAGATCACATGAAATGTTAATACCACTTTACAAGGGCTTGGTAAGGCCACACTTAGAATACTGCATCCAGTTTTGGTCACCACGATGTAAAAAAGATGTTGAGACTCTAGAAAGAGTGCAGAGAAGATGATCAAAGGACTGGAGGCTAAAACATATAAGGAATGGTGGCTGGAATTGGGTATGTCTAGTTTAATGAGAGAAGGACAAGGGGTGACATGATAGCAGTGTTCCAATATCTCAGGGGCTGCCCCAAAGAAGAGGGAGTCAAACTATTCTCCAAAGTGCCTGAAGGCAGGACAAGAAGCAACGGATGGAAACTAATCAAGGAGAGAAGCAACCTAGGACTAAGGAGAAACTTCCTGATAGTTAGAACAATTAACCAGTGGAACAACCTGCCTCCAGAAGCGGTGAATGTTCCAACACTGGAAGTTTTTAAGAAGAGACTGGACAGCCATTTGTTTGAAATGGTATAGGGTTTCCTGCCTGAGCAGGGGGTTGGACTAGATGACCTCTAAGGTGCCTTCCAACTTTATTATTATTATGGATCATATTATTATCATCATCATCATCATCATCATCATCATTATCTTTTTATTTCTGCACACAAATAAGCAGAGGCACATCACTCAAAAGAGGAGACGAGAAGCTTAAAATGATATAAAATCACTTTATGTACAGTTCGGATATAATGGGTTCAGAATGAGTTCTTTCATCGGTTATCAACATTTGATTCATCTCTGATGCAGCACGTGTGCTCGGAGGTTCTAGCATGTAGCATGCCAAATCCCATAATTTCTTAGTAGGATCTTGTTAACCCTTGTCTTCAGCTTCATCATCTCGCCTTATATAATGAGTTTACAATTAACTAAAGTTTAAGTCCATGTTTCGGACAGATTTAAATCAGTGCTGTTATCTTGCAGCACATAGCTTTCTTTGTTCCTCCAAGAATTAGATACATTAATCAAAGAAACTCTTGAGTTGCTGAAAACATTATTCAAAGAGGCTCCCCTCTCTGGCTGCTATCAGTGGAGGGTAAGATTAAATAGCCCTTGCAGAAAAGAAAAATGTAGGCAGCTGTCTCCCTAAGTTGTTGATTAGAAGACCTTCCACATTGAGCTTTTAAAGTCATATATTGACCGGTGAGTTCCATTGCTTTCAGGCCTATTTTACACATAAATAACATCAGTTATATTCGTGTACTGAGCGCCAAAGAATGGAGGCCTTTGAACTCTGGTGCTGGAGAAGACTCCTGCGAGTCCCCTGGACTGCAAGGCGATCAGACCGGTCAGTCCTAGAGGAGATCAACCCCGACTGCTCTTTAGAAGGTCAGATCCTGAAGTTGAAACTCAAGTACTCTGGCCACCTAATGAGAAGGAAGGACTCACTGGAGAAGAGCCTAATGCTGGGAAAGATGGAGGGCAATAGAAGAAGGGGACGACAGAGAATGAGGGGGCTGGACAGAGTCACTGAAGCAGGAGGCGTGAGCTTAAAGGGACTCCAGAAGATGGTAGAGGACAGGAAGGCCTGGAGGAACGTGATCCATGGGGTCGCGATGGGTCGGACATGACTTCGCAACTAACAACAACATATTCGTGTAGGATGGGAATTCTCCTTTGTAATCCCTTTAGACCAGTGGTTCTCAACCTTTCTAATGCTGTGACCCCATAATACAGTTCCCCATGTTGTGGTGACCCCAAGTGGGTGTGGCCACCAATAAGAGGGAGTAGGACAGCTAGGGAAAAGGGAAAAAAATGGTGGACAGTGTGGTTTGGCGACCCCCGTGAAATGGTCGTTCGACCCCAAATGGGGTCCCGACCCACAGGTTGAGAACCACTGCTTTAGACCAAAAACGAGACTCTAAAACTATCTATTAGAGCAAGGAAAGATGTCATACTTTTTTTTATTCAATATTTTGTTTGGTTCCAGCCTTTGAGCAGGGGATTGGTCCCAAAGGTGCTTTTTCAAAAAGCAACTGGAATTTCTTTTTTTTCTTTGAAGACGTTTTGCTTCCTATCCAAGAAGCTTCTTCAGTTCTGACTGAACGGAAGGATTCCATTCTTTCAGCTTTTTGGGGAAAAAACAGCAACAACCCGCCTTTGGGACAGCCATGACTTAGATGACTGAGAATATCCAAGGTCCCTTCCAAACTCTGTTATTCTGTTATTCTTAGGACTGTAATAAATTTGATTTGATTGTATTCGAGCAAGCAATGATGTCTTCAAATTTGTGGAGGGTATCAATTATGAGTCAGATAGTTAAAGAATCCTGAGTTGCTATCAATACCTTCCCAAAAACATCAAATCAGTGTGTAATGACTGTGAAAAAAGCACATTTCTCTGGTGGGCGTACTCAGAGATTGAGTGGCGCCATTGTTTTCATTATTCTTTTTTTTTTTTTTTTGAACAGGTGAGTGTCCTTACTGACCAAGTGGATGCTCAGGGAGAGAAGATCAGGGATTTGGAATTGTGCCTGGAGGAAAACAGAGAGAAGCTGAATGCAACGGAAGAAATGTTACAGCAGGTACCGCCGACGTCTGTCTGTGAATCTAGGGGTTTTGTTTGGTAGACTCTCCCCTCTTTTTTTTTTTTTTTTTTACAAATTATGTGAGTTTTTATTTATTTATTTATTACATTTATGTGCTGCCCATTTCATTATCCAAAGCAACACTTTGTTAAGAATTGTTTTTCCTTTGTCCAATGGGGAGGGCGTTGACACACCAGCAGAGTCAAGTTAGTTTTTTTCTGAATTTTTGACACGCCGAGCCCAAAATGTTCGCCATCACTGTCCAGCAGGAAAGTTTTGGAGATCCAGTTGTCCAGCCAAGAAAGCATCTCGGTTCTGGAGGAAGGCAATAAAACGGCAGCTAGCTTCAGGCCCTTTTCTTCTCACATTATCGATCACAATTCTTGCTTGGTCCTGCCTCTTATCTTTCGTATTCACTTCTTCCACCTCTTCATCCTCCGTGATTTTCTCACGGAGCAGATCATCCAAGAGCTGGCTGATGATAGCTTTGTTAAAACGCTTTATAAACTCTGTGCGCACTTCCTCCAACCTCTGATCTGCCATGATACCTCAAGATTCAGCTGATACTCGACAGCGATGACAGGGGGGCAAAAAGCTCACCAATCTCCCCTCTGTTTTTGACGCGCACACAGCACATGCTGGCCCACATATCAACAGAGGGGTCCTTGATGCTCTCTGAGCTTGTTTTTTTCTTGCAGACATTTCATGACCCAACTAGGTAGCACCATCAGGTGCACCTAGTTAGGTCATGCAATGTCTGCAAGAAAACAGCGGAGCTCAGAGAGCACCAAGGACCCCATAGTCGTCGTCCTCCTCCCCTTCCCTCCTCCTCCTCCCCCTTCCCCCTTCTCCTCCTCCTCCTCCTCCTCCTCCACCTCCTCCCCCCTTCTTCCTTCTTGTCCTTCTCTCCCTCCTCCCCCTTTCTCCCTCTTCATTTGATAGGACCTTCAAAGACACCCCATCTTTCTCTTCCCTCCTTTAAACCATTGATTCTCTTTTTTCATTTTTAACAGGAGCTCTTAAGCAGAACATCTCTTGAAACTCAGAAGTTGGATCTCATGGCTGAAGTCTCCAACCTGAAGCTTAAGCTGACTGCAGTGGAAAAGGACAGGATGGATTGTGAAGACAAATTCAGAGATGCAGATGTGAGTCAAGCCAGGTTCAGCATGGCTAGTAACTGACTGTTGAAAAAAAATCGTGTTGTGTTGTTTCTTTCCACCTGGAAACTGGATGTGATCTGGTTGCCGCAGGGATTTTTTTTTTCTCTCAACTCAAAGGAGGTCTTCAGTGAGATGGAGCACAGATAGTCCTTGACTTATGACCACAACTGAGCCCAACATTTCTGTTGCTAAGCAAGAGAAGAGTCTTGCCCCATTTTACGACCTTTTTGCCACACTTGTTAAGTGAGACACTGCAGTTGTTAAACTGTTAAGTGAATCTGACTTCCCCATTGACTTTTCTTGTCAAAAGGTGGTCACTTGACCCCGGGACGCTGCAACCGTCATAAATACGAGTCTGTTGCCAAGCCTCTGGATTTTGATCACGTGACCATGGGGATGCTGCAACGGTCGTTAAGTGTGAAAAACGGTCATAAATCACTTTTTCAATGCCGTTGTTGTAACTTCGAATGGACACTAAATGAAAGGTTGTAAGTCAAGAACCATGTGTAGCGATGGAGAAAGTTGAAACTCAGTGAGAACTTGTTACACAGAGTAGCACATGCAGTCCTAAGTGTTCCTACTTTACAAGTGAAAAGGAGAACATCTGGGATGATTATTTTAATGGCCACCCAAATTCCTTCCATTATGTCAGGTTGTGGCTACCAAGAATGTGGGAATTATGCGTAAAGGCCCTTGTTTGAAAAGTTTGGCATGCAGAGGTTTTAAAATCAAACAGTTTCACAATCCTGGTAGGAAATAGCAAGAATAATTTTGTTGCCTGAAAATACAGCAAAGCGTGGCTTCTTTCCTCATTTTTGTTTTTCATTTTCCAAAACTGGTGCTAAGAGGAAGTTTATGTCTAGGAGAAATAAAAAGGAAATGATGTGGTCACCTGAGAGAGAGGGAGACGGCGGGAGAGAGAGAAAGAGAGAGGGGGGAGAGGAAAGAGAGAGAAAGAGAGGGAGAGAGAGAAAGAGAGGAAAGAGAAAGAAAGAGGGAGGGAGAGGAAAGAGAATGAGAGCAAGAGGGAGAGGAAAGAGGGAGAGGAAAGAGGGAGAGAGGAAAGATAGAGAGAGAGGGAGAGGAAAGAGAGAGGGAGAGAGGAAAGGGGAGAGGAAAGAGAGAAAGAGAAAGGGAGAGAGAGAAAGAGGAAAGAGAATGAGAGAGAGGGAAAGGAAAGAGAGGGAGAGGAAAGAGGGAGAGAGGAAAGATAGAGAGAGGGAGAGGAAAGAGAGAGGGAGAGAAGAAAGAGAGGGAGAGAGGAAAGAGAGAGAGAGGAAAGAGAAAAAAAGGAAAGAGGAAAGAGAGAAAGAAGGAGAAAGGGGGAGAGAGGAAAGAGGGAGAGGAAAGAGGGAGAGAGGAAAGATAGAGAGAGAGGGAGAGGAAAGAGAGAGGGAGAGAGGAAAGGGGAGAGGAAAGAGAGAAAGAGAAAGGGAGAGAGAGAAAGAGAGGAAAGAGAAAAAAGGGAGGGAGAGGAAAGAGGGAAAGAGGGAGAGGAAAGAGAATGAGAGAGGGAAAGGAAAGAGAGGGAGAGGAAAGAGGGAGAGAGGAAAGATAGAGAGAGGAAAGAGAAAAAAAGGAAAGAGGAAAGAGAGAAAGAAGGAGAAAGGGGGAGAGGAAAGAGGGAGAGGAAAGAGGGAGAGAGGAAAGATAGAGAGGGAGAGAGGAAAGAGAGAGAGGGAGGAAAGAGAAAGAGAGAAAGGAAAGAGGAAAGAGAAAGAGAGAGGAAAGAGAGAGAGGGAGGAAAGAGAAAGAGAGAGGAAAGAGAGAGAGGGAGGCTTGATGTGAATATCTCTGTGAGATGCCTATTTTTAATGCAGTTTTTCAGTGACATTTGAGGGAGCCAAAAGTTTTGCAGTTTTAATTTTTGATCTGCGGTTGCTGTATGTGGGAAATCTGGGGTAAGAAAAAAAAATCTGGAATTATTCTCTTTGAATGCTCATATTTTAACTGTTCTCATCTCTGAGCTGATGTCTTCTAATGGCAAGTCCTTCTTTTGGAAGTAAGATTTGATGTGATCAGCAGATTTTTACTACGTAAAATCTAGGCAGGTGATTGTATCTCATAGAAGAGAATAAATGTAGCTCAGAGTCGAATTATTGCTGGTTGTTGCTGCTCTCTGAGCTTGGTGGTTTTCTTGCAGACATTCATGACCCACCTAGGTGCATCAGTGCTAGAAGGGAGTAGGGCTTGCTCTCTGTTTATATACTACTGCCTTGCCCTATCGATGTTGATGGAAGTAGCCTTGGTGGTTTCTTCATTGGGCTGTTGGTGATTCTTAGCTTGTTTGTCTAACATTCGTAGTTCCTCCCTATATAAAAATAAGACCAACTCCCCTCCCTTCCAGCACTGATGATGTTACCTAGTTGGGCAATGAAATGTCTGCAAGAAAACCACCAAGCTCAGAAAGCCCCAAGGACCCCAGAGTATCTCAGCCTTGGCTGCTTTTGAAAAGCTAAATAAGGCCAGATATGGTTAATATTTGAATATGAGACAATGGGAGAAAATTGGACTGTGAGCTTACACTGGGAAGTTGGGAAAAAAAAACAACGGGAGAATGCCATGGCAAATTACTTCATTATTTTTACTAAGAAACTCCATGGAGTTTCTCTTTCAACGTCCCTATTAAAGTCAAGATCAAAGGGATGTCCTTTGAGGCAGCTGCTTTGAGTGCCTTAGAGGATGTAGCTGCTTTAATACTCTGGGATGTTGTATTTGGCTTTCTGCAGTGAGTTTGGGGGAATGCTCTTCCTTCATTGTATAGTTCCCAGATAGTTGGCTTGCTTAGATATTCCCATCTCATTGGCGTCCACCTTTTTCTAAACAGCAATAGCACTGGCACTTAGACTTACGTACCACTCCATAGTGCTTCACAGCACTGTCTAGGA
This sequence comes from Crotalus tigris, assembly GCF_016545835.1. Lineage (NCBI taxonomy): Eukaryota > Metazoa > Chordata > Lepidosauria > Squamata > Viperidae > Crotalus > Crotalus tigris. The sequence goes on from NW_024097056.1 coordinate 204,814, forward strand.
CAGGGGTAGGCAACCTTGGCTCTTTTATGACTTAAGGACTTCAACTCCCAGAATTCCTGAGCCAGCCATGCTGAGGGGAAAGAGAGAGGTTTTCAAGCTGAGCCGTGTTGGCTCAGGAATTCTGGGAGTTGAAGTCCACGAGTCATAAAAGAGCCAAGGTTGCCTACCCCTGCTCTATGAGGTTCATAGAATGAGCTTGTTGCCCTCAACAATCTGGGTCCTCATTTTACCGACCTCGGAAGGATAGAAGGCTGAGTCAACCTTGAGTCGGTCAGGATCAAACTGCTGGCAGTGGGCAGAGTTAGCCTGGAATACTGTACTCTGATCACAGTGCCACCACAGCTCGGTAGGAAGAAAAAGGGGAGGAAGGAAAGGAAAGGAAAGGAAAGGAAAAGAAAGGAAAGGTAAGGAAAGGAAAGTGAAGGAAAGGAAAGGAGAAGGAAAGAAATGGGAAAGGCCCGGTAGGTAGCAATAGCAATAGCACCAGACTTACATACTGCTTCATAGTCCTTTATAGCCCTCTCTAAGCAGTTTACAGAGTCAGCATCTTGCCCTTAACAATCTGGGTCCTCATTTTACCGACCTCGGAAGGATGGAAGGCCGAGTCAACCTTGAGTCGGTCAGGATCGAACTGCTGGCAATGGGCAGAGTTTGCCTGCAATACTGTCCTCTAACCACTGCACCAGCAGGGCTGATGTCATTTTAAAACTGCCCCTTGAAGATAGAAGAAGTAGCTCAGCTGTGTCTAGTGCATTTTCCTACTCGTTTTCATGACTTTCAAATCTTCTTTGTTCATTTCTTTTACTTCAAAACAGGATTTGATGCAGGAGGTTAATGATTTGCGCCTAAAAGTAGAAGATATGGACAGGGAAAGACTTCAATATGAGAAAAAGCTTAAGTCTACCAAAGTAAGTCCATGTTCCAGATAAAGAAACACATCTTCAGCAGTCTATACCTCATGACTTATGTATCTATATTCATGTCTCTTTTCTACTTAAAGTTGGTTCGTGGGTATGGTCGCCAGTACGTGATTGACTTAAGCTTGTATTTAAGGTGGTAGAAATAGGTAACGGTTAGGAGCTGTTTCTACGAAACTGTCTTTATGAAGGGCTAGTAATATTACTTTCTTTGCATCACGGAAAGAAGATTATTGAGGAATTGGAGAAACCTAACTCGACTATCTTCATAGAAATGCTGGTTTCTCTTTCTGTATTTTTTACACTATCCCATTTTGTGTAATTCACAAACTGAAAGACCAAGATGTCACACCTGCGAAGAAGAAATTAGTGCACGCTTTCTTTAAAATGTCTAATTATCTTGCTGGTGTAGAAAAAGAAGATGGTTAAGTACCTTCTTTTGAAAGACAAAGTTAGATGTTCATTGGGTATATAATTTCATTCTAATTGGAAGATCACATTGGAGAACCATATGAAAAGTTAGTTTCTAGAATTGTTTAGGAAAGGCCAACAGTGTGGTTGAGGATTACTTAGATTTGACTCCAGAATTGTGCTTTGTATATGTAGGAGCACAAACACAGTATCTGTGTACATCAGGGGTGGGAAACAATGGCCCTTTTATGACTGGTGGACTTCAACTCCCAGAATTCCTGAGCCAGTATGGCTGGCTCAGGAATTCTGGGAGTTGAAGTTCACCAGTCATAAAGGGACCATTGTTTCCCCATGCTGGCTCAGGAATTCTGGGAATTGAAGTCCACCAGTCATAAAGGGACCATAGTTCCCCCATGCTGGCTCAGGAATTCTGGGAATTGAAGTCCACCAGTCATAAAGGGACCATAGTTCCCCCATGCTGGCTCAGAAATTCTTGGAATTGACGTCCCCCAGTCATAAAGAATTCATAGTTTCCCCATGCTGGCTCTGGAATTCTGGCAGTTGAAGTCTATAAGTCATAAAGGGGCCATCGTTCTCCCATGCTGGCTGTGGAATTCTGGGAGTTGAAGTCCATAAGTCATAAAGGGGCAATCGTTCCCTACCTCTAGTCCGAAAGCAGCCACATCATTTCCCAAGCTTACAACTCCCCAATCTTTTCTTACAGCCCAGAGCCAAAGATTGAAGGTATAACTGATAACAATGTAAAAATAAATAAAAGTAGAGTAATATAAATAATCGTGATAGTTGATACAAAAGGTATGTTATAATTGTGGGAAGACTCTATCAATTGATGCCTAATTTGTATAGATGCTGCTTAATATTTGGCCATAATCTAATTGATTTACAGTCCGCAAAAAAAGGACGAAACTAGAAGTATTGTCAGATTGCTATAGGTATTGATGTAAAAGGAGCAGGTTATAGGAATTACAAAGCTCTCTAGAAGCTACAGAAAATTACTGTGTTGGACAGTTTTTCATATCTCCAGTTTTAATGGACAAACATATTTCGCAAATGGAATTTTAGAATATTTTCCTCGTAATAATTCCGAAGTCAGAACATTATGCCTTGTCCCAAAGAAACTCTTATTTAGGTTGGTGGATGTCTGAAGAAAGATCATTGCCTTTTTTTTTAAAGAAAAAAGCTCTTTTGTCACCAAGTCCTATGTCTCTATGATAGGTTATTTACTTCTGCCTGAAATTCTATGTGCTTACATTTTTGGAGAGGTGTAAGTTTGGCAAGGTCATGAGCCACGGTTCGTAGAAACTCTCAACTGAAAAACATCTGTTTTTGTTCTATGACAGTGGTGGCGAACCTATGGCACGGGTGCCAGAGGCAGCACTCAGAGCCCTCTCTGTGGGCACGTGCGCCGTCACCCCAGTCCTAGGCCTTTAGCTGGGTTTTATAAAACCTTTTCGCTTTAGGCCTCCACCATGTAGGAAAAAAAAAAGGTTCAATCAATCAGTCAATTTCAACTTCTCGCAGGAAAAAAAAAGATCTTGCAAAGTTGGAATTGATTGATTGAACTTTTGAGTCCCAACCAGTCTGCCGTTACCACCGCAGCCACGCCCACCCAATGGGCCACGCCCAGCCAACGGGCCACACCCACCCGACACCCTACGATGCATAAGTGGGTTTTGGGTTGCAGTTTGGGCACTCAGTCTCCAAAACGTTTGCCATCACTGTTCTATGATGTCCTTCTAGCTTGAGGGACAATCATTAATCATTATTAATGGGACTGGATCCAAGAGAAAAAGGACTGCTTTCAGAAGTTGAAGACAAATGGAAGATTCACCTTCTTACATAGTCCAAAGCACAAGCTTTGGTGATCAAACCCAGAGCATAGCTAAACCCAATTGACCAGTCACATTGCACAATTCCTGTTAGATCTGTCCATCATATTGAATAGCTAATATAAGGTCTTTTGCTTCAAAGGTTTGATGTCTTTTGATAGGCGTATCTTTCATTAAAAGTCAGCTCTTTTGCTTTGAACGTAGTCCTGTTTATTATTCTTATTATTTAGCCTTTTCCCTTCCTACATCTTTACTTCTCTTTCAATCCTCTGTCCCTCTTGCCAGTCTTTAATGGCCAAACTTTCTAGCATGAAAATCAAAGTGGGCCAGATGCAGTATGAAAAACAGCGGATGGAGCAAAAATGCCAAATGCTGAAGGTCTGGTAGATTGGTGGTTTTTGAATCATTTATTTTCCACGGCTTTCGTAAACCCTCTTTGCCATTTTGTTTGTCTGTATTTTTAAACTTTTTTTTTTTTTTTGGTGCAATGCATGTGTGGATTTTTTCCCCTCCTGTTCCTATGTAAATCCCTCCGATTTATGTCTCCAGCTAAACCAAAATATCTCTCTGTGTGTTTCTAAAATATCTCTGTTTCTGTTTAAAAAAAAATTTGATTTAGCATAACACAGAAAACCATCAGTTGCCATTCTTTCTTGAAATGTGTTCACCACATTAACCTGAGCTTAAAAAGAAACACAATCTTAGGTATGCCATTTTGAATTTCAGGCTGTGTTAACCTGTTATATTTTCGTTGACAAGTATGCTTCTGTTGCAGAGAAGATTCCTTGATTTTTGGCCTATCTGCATTAAAAAAAAATTAAATTGGGTCACTAGAACCCTCTAGAATTTTAATTTTATAAAAAGGGAGGCTAGGAAGTATACAATATATGTGTGCATGCGTGTGTTTGTGTAGGCTTGTATGTATTTGTCTATATACACAAGCACACATGCACAAACAAAAATTGTCTTTCCTGCATTGCAATTCCCTAGGCCAGGGGTAGGCAACCTTGGCTCTTTTATGACTCGTGGACTTCAACTCCCAGAATTCCTGAGCCAGCCACGCTGAGAGGAAGGGAGAGATTTCCAAGCTGATCCATGCTGCTCAGGAATTCTGGGAGTTGAAGTCCACGAGTCATAAAAGAGCCAAGGTTGCCTACCCCTGGCCTAGGATATATTGAGGAAGGTCAGATGAAAATCCTGTAAAAGGCTGAGTGCTCCATTTTCTCAAACTACTTTAACTATTCCATCTAAAAGCCAAATCCTAGGGCTTTCTCCTTCCCTACTGACATGCTTGTATATGTGGGTGTGAATATACCTTCCAGATGTTGTAACAAAGAACAGGGTCAGGAGGAAAAATATTGAATAATTGCTGATTAAAATCAGTGTTTGATAAAATCAGTTAGACCTCTTGTAAAACTGATTGATCCTCCCAGGGGTAGGCAACCTTGGCTCTTTTACGACTTCGTGGACTTCAACTCCCAGAATTCCTGAGCCAGCCACGCTGAGGGGAAAGGGAGAGGTTTCCAAGCTGAGCCATGCTGGCTCAGGAATTCTGGGAGTTGAAGTCCACGAGTCATGAAGGGGGCCAAGGTTTCCCCCATGTTGGCTCAGGAATTCTGGGAGTTGAAGTCCACGAGTCATTAAAGAGCCAAGTTGCCTACCCCTGGATCCTCCCTTTGTATACAATATATATGCTGTCTCACTCTCCACTACTTGGTACACAACTGTACAAGAACACATACCTTTTTCTGTGATCCAGAATCCAGAACAATTTTTAAGAGTAAAATTCCACTCTGGGTCTCAGCCTGCCCACTGTTTTTGATTTTGGCTTGAATTTTTTTTTTTTTAAAAAATCCCCTAACCCCTGAGTTTCAACTGCTGGCATCCAGGAATTTTTTACAAAAATCAGCTGTTCTCAGAAAGATAATTTGGAACTATGTCTAAGGATAAAATTCCATCCGTTCTCTGATATTTTAGCCAATTATTTTGGGGGAAAAGTGACTAATGAATCTGAGAGGCATTATGGAGTTAGGCATCCCAACATGATAGATTCATTTGGGTTGTATGTGAGAATGAATTATTCCTTACCAGGGCCATCCATATGAAGATTAATGTTCTATTATTTGAATCTTAATCCTGAAACACAGTTCTAAACTTTTATAATTCTTTCCTTCCTATTTAAACATTTTATGATGGTGTATGTTAATTTGAGTTTCCTTAAAAACAAACAAACAAACGAATCAAAAACTATTTATAATCTCAGCAAGATATTTATATTTGTGGGGTATCCCCATATCCTATCATAGTTAATTCTTTTATCCATGTCTGTATTTTTTCCACGAACAAATGTACGGAGCACATAGTTGCATTCCTACATATGCACTGTTTTTATGATTTTAAGCATAAAAGCATGCTGAAGCATTTTGTGTTGTGAAAGATGTCATTTTAACTTTCAATCTGGAGTCACTTCCATTGAAAGCAGGCGAGTGTAGAATTGTGCTGTCAGTATTGTATACCTAATTGTTGGGGAAAATGTGTCATGCATGACTAAATGGTAATGAAGATCCTTTTAGGATCACATTTCAGTTCAACCCAGGATATTAAATGTTTAAATCAGAGATGGATGGCTTTGTGGCTAGAAGAGAGATTATTTTTACATTTTATATTTGCACAGATAAACTTCAATTTGCAACCATTTCTTTAATGACCCTTTGAAGTGACTTATGATTGTTGCAACATTCCCATTGTTGCGTGATCAAAATCCACATGTTTGGCAAATGACTCATATTTATGACGGTCAAAGTGTCCCGGGGTCATGTGATCCCCATTTTGGCCAAATCTGATATGATTATTTAAAAATAAATGAACGCCATCTCTACTTTAAACAGCCAACTTCGGTTTAAAGCTGTCTTTTTTAAAAGTGAAAGCCAAATATATTGATTTTTTTTTTCCTGTCTGCCCAGGAAGAACTATTGTTTTTAAAAGAGAAATTAGAACAGAAGGAATCAGAAATAAAACGATTGCAAGAAAAACTGGCCCTTCAAGGGAAAGGAGACGTTGACCTAAATGGCAAAGGTGAGGCCAAAATGGTAAACACCGCTTTTGTGATGCTGGCTGGGGGATTGTGGGATTTCACACAGTTGAAGTTGAAGCCCACAGATCTTAAACTTGCTAAGGTTGAGAAACTTTGGGCTTAGAAACGTTGTTACTTATTTTTTTAAAGAAGGCAGAAACTATATTTGCCTCTCCCTCTACACCAGTGGTTCTCAACCTGTGGGTCAGGACCCCATTTGGGGTTGAACGACCATTTCACGGGGGTCGCCAAACAACGCAGTTCGCCATTTTTTCCACCCTTTTCCTTAGCTGTGCTACTCCCTTTTATTCTATTGGCTTTTGAAAGCCAATAGAATAGACTCTCTTGAATAGAGTCTAATTCTATTGGCTTTCAAAAGCCAATAGGAATTGTCCAGGCTGTCTCTGCCCTGCTGAGCCCGCCAAAAATCCCATTCTGCAAACGGTGCTGCACCAGTTGAGTAGTCCTCGACTGATGACCGGTTGAGTAGTCCTTGACTTACGACCAGTTGGGGGTCGCGGCATTAAAAAGGTTGAGAACCACTGCTCTACACCCTACAAGTAAGTAAGCAAATTTACTCTGGACATTCTTTAAGCAGATGAGTTTTGGCAGGCAGAATTTTCTTTTAAAACACACATCCCAAAAGCCAATAATAAATGAGTTTTGGCAAGCAGAATTTTCTTTTAAAACACATATCCCAAAAGCCAAGCGTTTACCCTTCCAAATTAACATCAGCAAGCATGCTGAAGATTGCTGAAATGTTTTCAGAACAAGGAACAGCTAAACGTACAGCTTTAATAAAACTAAACAAGCACGGACTTCTTAAAATAAAGAGTCCACAAGTTTTTATTTATGGCGCTATAAGCTGGTTTTTACTTCCTGAAGGTGGGTGAGTCACGAGTTTAATAAATAACAGTTAATTTATTCACTGAGTTTAGATGCCGTTCAAGTCAACTTGTGATTGTAGACAGGTTACAGAATTGCAATCCTTGTTGCAATTTATCCAGCTGGGAATAAGGAGGGTGTATTTGGTGTTTTTTTTTTAAAAAATTTTTTTTAACTAATAAATAGTATTAGTTATTTAACACTTACTATCACTAGTTTTATTAGCTTAATTTAAATTTTAAAATAACCAAATAGCTATAAATTAATAAATAAATAATCTTTTTAATAATAATATTAACAACAACACAACAACAATAACAATAACAATAATAATAATAATAATAATAATAATAATAATAATAATAATAATAAAGTTGGAAGAGACCTTGGAGGTCATCTAGTCCAACCCCCTGCTCAGGCAGGAAACCCTATACCATTTCAGACAAATGGCTGTCCTGTCTCTTCTTAAAAACTTCCAGTGTTGAAGCATTCATCGCTTCTGGAGGCAGGTTGTTCCACTGGTTAATTGTTCTCACTGTCAGGAAGTTTCTCCTTAGTTCTAGGTTGCTTCTCTCCTTGATTCATTTCCATCCATTGCTTCTTGTCCTGCCTTCAGGCGCTTTGGAGAAGAGCTTGACTCCCTCTTCTTTGGGGCAGCCCCTGAGGTATTGGAACACTGCTATCATGTCACCCCTAGTCCTTCTTTAATAAAGACATCTATATTATTGCGAAGGCTTTATATTTGGTGGGTTAGCCTAAAGTCATGATCATTTACAGTGGCCTTGTGTGAACCACAAATAAAGAATCGCATTGCGCTTTAGACGCTAAGAGGTTAACTTGCGGAAGATTTAAAATCAGGTCAATTTCAGCCATGGAAATTTAGGAAGCGATTTTACCAGTTACACACTCTCAGCCCAACTTCACAAGGTTGTTAGGGGGTGTGAAACTTGGAATAGGCGTGCTAAATGAACTGCCCGGAAGTTCTAGATTTATATTTGTAAATAAATACAGGGAGTTTGAGTTTGGTTTGTCTTGCACATGCTTTTAACGCTCGGAATCTAATTTTTCAATCTCGTGGGTCTTCCTGCACAGATGACAATTGTAAAAAGAAGCTGAAAGATAAAAGTAAGATTTTTTTTTGGTGTCCTCTCCCAAACACATGTCATACATTGTTTTCTCAGTAGCACTTCCTGCATGTATCATGTTAAAATCATATTAACCCTCACCTTCGCTCTTCATCTCTCGTTCAGCGAATATCCAAGAGAAACTGTAAAGGGGAACCCTTGTGTTTTAAATGCTCTACAGGTGATCCTCGACTTATGACCTCAACGGAGCCCAAAATTTCTGTTGCTAAGTGAGACAGCCATGAAGTAAATTTTGCCCCCCTTTCATAACCTGGCTTGCCGCGGCTGTTCAGCGAATCGCTGCAGCTGTTAAATTAGTAACACAGTTGTTAATTAAGGGAATCTGGCTTTTTGACTTTGCTTGACAGAAGTTCTCACGTGAATCCGGGACATTTCAGCTGTCGTAAGTACCAGCCAGTTGCCCAGCATTCGAATTTTGATCAGGTGATCATGGGCATGCTGCAGTGGCCCTAAGTGTGAAAAATGGTCCTAAGTTGTAACTTCGAACGCTCACTAAATGAACTGTTGTAAGTCGAGATTCCCTGTATTTTCCCTTTAAAGGAAGTGGTGGGTTTCTAATGCGATAATTCCAGTCCTTGGTTTACAATTGGGAACACTCTTGAGTATGTAATACAAATGGAGCACTGGGCCTTTTAGGATTTTCCTGAAGTGCCAGCCTTGGCTGAACGGAGCCAAAGGGGAAAGAGAGGTTTCCAAGCTGAGCCATGCTGGCTCAGGGATTCTGGGAGTTGAAGTCCACGAGTCATAAAGTGGCCTAGGCCTAGGCCAAAGGTAGGCAACCTTGGCTCTTTTATGACTCGTTGAATTCCTGCTCTTTTATGAGCCATCGTGGGACTTCAACTCCCAGAATTCCTGAGCCAGCCATGCTGAGGGGAATGGGAGAGGTTTCCAAGCTGAGCCATGCTGGCTCAGGAATTCTGGGATTTGAAGTCCAGAATTCAAACCTTGGCTCCTTTATGACTCGTGACTTCAACTCCCAGAATTCCTGAGCCAGCCATTTCAGTTTGGCTGAATTGATTGAGTGGATCTGAGAGCAACAAATAACTCTGATGAATTCCATTCTCACAAGACTAATTGATTTTATTTATCACAATTCACAAAAATATGTTCAGCTGGCATCTGGTTAGGTCATACCCGGTACTGTCTTCAACCATTTTTATGTGTGTGTGAAACTTAAGCTGAAGTGACACATATCGGCATGACTTTTGATCACAACAGATATATCCACCCTTTTATCACAAATATCTTATTTCACAATCACTTCTAATCAATTGACACCATCCATTTCCTTGTCTTCTACTGTTGTTTTCCTTTTTTACATTTCTTCAGTTGTTCAGTTTCCTTTTATGTGGCTGCTGATGTTACAGAAGCGTCATCGTTGTTTCAAACTATTGGGAATGTTTTAATCTTTGGAGATTTCTAACATTCCTGATAAATTAATAAGATTGAGCATTCCCTTGTATTTTTGCAGAGCTACAGTTGCATAGTTGGTAAGAGGAGTCAACAATCAGAAAGTCTTTGGTTTAGAATTCCCACTTCACACTTTGCTTTTGTGTCCTTCACACATTGTCCCTGACTTAAAATTTGTCGACCTGGTTAGCACCGTGGTTTCATGTTGAACTTCAACTTAACAAGCTGGATTGCAGTGTCTTTGAATGCTCTCAGTAGTGTAATGGCCGAGAAGCGTGCAAGGAATGACGGTTACTTTAATCTTCAACTAGCATGAATCACCACATGCCCCTTGCTCGATAATCACTAATTTGATTTCTTCCTCCTTAAATTTTGGATTTAATTGAAAGGAAGTCCATTTGTATTTCCTCCTGCTCCATGCTAAACTGTAGAGTTGGTCAAGAGATGGTGTTCCTTCTATCCTTCCACATTTTTGTAAGCGGTAGCTTTTACCTTTTAGATGTTGAGGTCCAAAAGATGAAGAAGGCCGTGGAATCTTTATTGGCGGCGAATGAAGAAAAGGTAGATATGAAAATACTTTTCTGATTTTGATTTTGGTAAATAAACAGAAGGCGGATTGAGCTGATGGAGCCCGTTTAAAAGTGACGTCCTTGTTCTGTTTGCAGTTAGTGGGAAACACTGAAGGGAGGATGTGATGTATGATTACTTGCAGGTAAATGAGATTGCCTTGCAAGCAAGAACATTGGCAAAGCAGAGTTCCTGGATAGGTAGAGACTTTCACTGGAATTCAATTAAAGGAGAGAGAGATACCCTTCCTTCTTTGAAGGTAGCAAGTTCATTGGACATACAAGCCAGATATTAGACCCACTCCCCTCTGACACTGATGATGTTACCTACTTGGGTCATGAAATGTCTGCAAGAAAACAACCAAGCTCAATGAGCACCAAGGCCCTCTCATTTAAGATTCTGGAGTTTGCAGTGCTTCAGAATGAGACACTACCCAGTGCTTCAAAGCACAAAGGGATCAGCCCCAATTTCCTTCGCATTCTATCCTGGAAAAAGACACAGAAGCCTTCAAGTGCCACAGACGGAAGTTGTGTTTACATCCTTCAGTTCAGAGTGTTGTGTGACCGTACTGCTGAATTATAACTGTGTTAAGTGTGTGTATTATTTCTAAATGAGTTTGATGTTCAAGCAGAGTCTCCTTCTTGAGTAGGGGGTTAGACTAGAAGACCTCCAGGGTCCTTTCAACCTTATTATTCTATGTTTTAAGTCACTCAAACAGAGGGTTTTTCTCTGTTTTAGGATCGGAAGATTGAGGATCTTCGTCAGTCCCTTAATCGCTACAAGAAGGTGCAGGATATGGTGATTTTGGCTCAAGGGAAGAAAGGTATAGAATCACATTTTGCTAACTGCCCTGTTTTGTTTTGTTTTTTATAGCGGCCACAATCAGAATTCATAAAAGATAGAAATAGATGAACAGAAAAGGCCACCTCTATAATTAGGGTTTCTCTTGTTACCAGTTGGCATCTCGGCATAACGGATAATGCAATATTGTACTAAATTTAATGTGCCACCTGATTCCCAGCAGCTCTGGGCAGTTTTCAGTTGTTAAATCATTTAATAAGAAAGAAGACTTTTAAAAAAAGAAAAAGCAGTACAGCAGAACAGGGATGGCAAAGAAAATAAACTCGGAAGGGAACCTAAAGGGAAAGGGATACTTGGGCACACTGGGGTACCCCAGTGCCTACACCCCTGTATTATGCACTTACTGAAGCTTCTGGATGGTCTTCAAAAGCAGCCCCATGTAGCGCATACTGCAGTGGTCAATCCACAAGGTGACAGAGCACGAGGGACTGTCTGAAGCAGGGGTAGGCAACCTTGGCTCTTTTATGACTCGTGGACTTCAACTCCCAGAATTCCTGATCCAGCATGGCTCAGCTTGGAAACCTCTCTCTTTCCCCTCAGCACGGCTGGCTCAGGAATTGTGGGAGTTGAAGTCCACGAGTCATAAAAGAGTCAAGGTTGCCTACCCCTGGTCTGAAAGATTCTTGATCTAAGAAAGGGTGGAATTGATGTTTTCCGTAAGTAGGATCCCGAAAGGAGCTTTAGCAGTTTTTAGTTTTCATTTTTCACAGACACCTGTAAAACATTTTAGACTAACAATGCTGATAGGAATAAGGAGTAAGCCTTGAGCACGGAGACAATTTGTATAACTCCATGGCTAGCTCTTGTTTCTGTGGCTTATTCTAATGTATGTATTTATTTATTATTTTAGTTATTTTGTTAGTTACTTCTTTGTTACTTATTATTGCTTATAAATTCTGGTTTGTACTACAGTCAGCCAGATGTTCAGATTGGATTGGGCATTTTTGTCTTATCGAATCCTTCCCAAGGACCTGAGATAGGCAGATGGTGATGTTCTATGGCAGTGTTTCTCAACCTTGACCATTTTAAGGCATGTGGACTTCAACTCCCAGAATTCTACAGCCAGCAATGCTGACTGTGGAATTCTGGGAGTTGAAGTCCACATGCCTTAAAATGGTCAAGGTTGAGAAACACTGTTCTATGGTATTACAGATGTTTTTGTAGGATGTAAGCTGATCTTAGTAAAGCTGCCTTTTGCAATTGACGGATGTTGAATTTGTCAATGCCAAGGGTGTTCAACTGGTGCGCCAGTTGTTTGGGGATTGTACCCAAGGTTTATAATATTTTTATTTTTATTGATGATTTATTCTAATTTGAAATTAAAATGCCATTTTGCCCCTGTATTTCTTGTTTTTGCCACTTATCTCTCCAATGAAACATGGTTTACCACACCTGGTTAAGTCCCGGTTTGTAGGGTTAATTTCTGACTACCAAAATACAAGAATTGTTCTGTTAGGGCACAGCAGAACATACTCCGTACTTTCAGATCAGGAAATGCAGCCTACAGTTTAATTAAGAATTCTTCAGCAGTCTTTCTTAATAGAGAATAGAGACCAGAACTTTTCTTTTTAACAGAATATATATATATATATTTTTTAAAAAAAACCTTCTTCATGGATAAGAGCAGCTCTTAAGAGTTTGGTTCAGTGGTGGGATTCAGCCAGTTCGCACCACTTTGGCAGAACCGGTAGCTAATTTTTTGTTGCCCAGGCCCAGAATGGACTTCCGGAAGCGGCATCCACACAGAGAGCCGGTTCTTCACATATTTGAACCCCACCACTGGTTTGGTTTGACTACTTGCAGAGCAACAAACCGTGATCCCAAAGAACAGACATGTCAAACACAAGGCCCCGGAGGCCGGATGCGGCCCGCGAAGTGGTTTCACGTGGCCCGCGAAGCCATCCTGGAAACAGTGAGGGAACGGCTCCCACTGCCTTGGCCCTGGCCCAGGCCGGCCAGGAGCCAATGTACAATTTTGTGGTGGCCATCTATGCTGAAACACGTTCAGTCTTAGCTCCACAAGGCTGTCTGGAAACAGCGAGGAACCAGCCCCTGCCGCGTTGGCCCCACCCCCTGGGTGCATGCTGGGGAGGTGTCCCCCTTTGTGAGGAATGAAGAAATGGACCATGCTTTGGCGCTTGCCCCGGTCCCACCCCCTTCTGCCAGAGACCCTCAGATCTGTCCCACTCCTGCTCAGGCCCCCACAGGCACCCTTGACGCAAATTATGTAGAACTGGCCACGCCCACCCAGTAGACTACACCCACTCCATCCACGCCCACCCAGTAGGCTGTACCCACTCTGGCCACACCCACCTGGCCCCCCCCAAGGGCAACCGCAATGCTGATGCGGCCCTCAGTGAAATTGAGTTTGACACCCTTGCCAAAGAAGATACTTGATCTATAAATTTCTGATTTTTCTACTCTCAGGCAAGGATGATGAATATGAGGACTCTGGGAGTCCAGTATCGGTTTCCTCAATCTTGTTAGAACCGCAGACTCTAAGCGAAGGGGAGAAAACTCCATCTTCTACACCGCTCTCAAGTTCTCCGAATCACGAAGACTTGAGGACAAAAAGTTCTGAAGAGGTATTTCAGTTTTCCCCTCCGTTAGCCTTCTAACAGAGTAACCGAGTTGGAAGGGGCCTTGGAGGTCTTCTAGTCCAACCCCCTGCTCAGGCAGGAGACCCTGTACCGTTCCAGACAAATGGCTGTCCGGTCTCTTCTTAAAAACCTCCAGTGATGGAGCTTTCTGGAGGCAAGGTGTTCCACTGGTGGTTGGTAATCACTGTTAGGAAATTTCTCCTTAGTTCTAGATTGCTTCTCTTCTTGCTTCTTTGATTGATTGATTGAAAGTTCTGAGACATTCTGGGAAATTGAATTGATATCCCTGCCATACTACTACTACTACTGCTACTAATAACAACAACATTGGAAGGGACCTTGGAGGTCATCGAGTCCAACCCCCTGCTCAGGCAGGAAACCCTACACCCTTTTGGACAAATGGCTGTCCAGTCTCTTCTTAAAAACTTCCAGTGTTGGAGCATTCACCGCTTCTGGAGGCAGGTTGTTCCACTGGTTAATTGTTCTAACTGTCAGGAAGTTTCTCCTTAGTTCTAGGTTGCTTCTCTCCTTGATTAGTTTCCCTCCATTGCTTCTTGTCCTGCCTTCAGGTGCTTTGGAGAATAGCTTGACTCCCTCTTCTTTGGGGCAGCCCCTCAGATATTGGAAGACTGCTATCTTATCCCCCCTCGTCCTTCTCTTCATTAAAATAAACATACCCAATTCCAGCAACCTTATATGCTTTAGCCTTCAGTCCCCTTTTAGGGTGTGAAGTTATTGAGCTGTCCACTAGATTAGACAGTATTTATCATCCATAAAGCTTCCAGCAGTAAGGAATAATATTCACAGTCATTATAGCATTAGAACCTTAAAGCCTTTCTCATAACTTGTTTTATGATTTATTTGTTCTTCTATCTCAAAGGTGCTTTTTCAAGAGGCAACTGGACTTTCTTGTTTTTCTTTGAAGACGTTTCACTTCTCATCCAAGAAGCTTCTTCAGCTCTGACTTGGTTCCCCACCATTCAGTCAGAGCTGAAGAAGCTTCTGGGATGAGAAGCGAAACGTCTTCAAAGAAAAACAAGAAAGTCCAGTTGCTTCTTGAAACAGCACCTTTGGGACAACCATGATCTGGATGACTGAGACTCTCCATAGACATTTGTTCTTCTGGCTCTTGCCTCAGTTTCTCTTGCATATGGTCCGGTAAGTTGAAGACCAAGTTGGATATCAAGGAGGGATAAAAGTCCACAGCTCCACAGTTATCTGCTGTTTTCGCAAAGCACGGTTTGTGCTCTATAAGAATTAGAAGGTTATCAGCCATTTGTATCCTATTATATTATTGAATGTGGAATTGGGTAACCTGGATTGTTTTAGAAAAGAGTGAAATAGACGTGGCAAGGTGCGTTTGAAATTTAGTTTTAGAATCGAGATGGGATTGTTTAAAGTGCATGAGCAATTTAAAAAAATATCACCTTTCCATGCATATACAAGTGCTTTGTCTAATTTAATTTTGGATCCTTAGTATTATATTTTTTTTTAGATTTTTTTTCTTGGAAAGCTTTTTAAAATCCAGGAATGAATACTGTTTACAGTGCTGTGAATGCAGATTTTCAGATTTAGGACATTTCAAAACATTAAATACTATTAGCTTCAAATTATATAAACACCCTAAAGAAGATCATTTGAAGGGTTCAAATTATGGAGCTTGTGTTGTGCTTCTGTATTTGGCTAATAAATGGGTGTCTATTGTCTCTTAATGCAAAATATAATGTCCTTCTCTTGTAGACTTCCATCCAGCTCCACACTAGTGTCTTGCAAGTTTCCCTTCCTTCTTTTTCACAGTCATTCAGACATTCAGAAGAACAGACTGATAAAGGAAACAACCCATCCAAGATAGAAATTGCATGTGAAAACAGGTAGAGACACTTTATGCAAAAGTCACTAAGTTTTTCATGAAAAAAAATTGAACCCGATAAATTTAGGATCGATAGATTTCGTTCGTAAAGTGAGATCTTGAACAAATCAACATAATATGGAGTTAGTTATTGGAGTACATAAATATCAAATTTGGTAACGTTTGCTATTTCCAGTAACTGACAGACTAATGCGGCAGAGGATGTCAAGTAATTTTTGAATAACTATGATTATTATTATCCTGCTGAGTCCTAAACCAAACCCAATGATTTTGATAGGCTTGTCTAGATCTTAGAAGGACAATATTTTGACAGTGTGAGCAAAAACATCAAGAATTCAAATGGGGGGAGGGGGGGAGGGGGAGGGGATTGGGCAAAATTGAGTAGCATTTAGCCAGAGATTTTTTTTCCTACAATATTTTGTGGGCTTCTCCTAATTTCCTTCAAAAATCCCTATGGAAATTTTATATCAGTGCAATCCATAGATTGCTGTCAAATTTAATTTGTAGTCAGCGAGACCTGACTACATTTATGTTCTTTCTGGAAGAAATAATACTTCTATCAGAAACAGTACTTTTATTGGTAATAATACTATTTATTAGATGAGGCAATATTTGTAAGGCTCTCTTTATTTTCTTTCTTTTTTTCTTCTTGCAGTGAAAAACACCCAGCGGTGGTTTCCATAGAAACCCAGCTAAGTGATACAAAAATGTAAGTATCCTATAAAAATGTAAATCTGGGCACATCCGAACCCAAAAACTATTAAACTGTTTTACAGAAGTGCCTTCGTGTTGTTGATAGGGGGGGTCCACAGAGAGGATGGGAACAAAAGAATGGCTGCCATTTTGATTTTTTTGACCCTTCCCGGTTACTACTGTTGTTTTTTTTTTCCCCCCATGCTCGTATTTCCCTGCGGCTCTTTCAGTTACTCTAGTTTAGTTTTCCTTTTCTGTTACAGCATGAAGCATCTCCAAGCAAGTTGTATAGCACCAGGGATTTGTCGGATTTTGTAATACATTCCCAAACAATTTCTGGCTAGCTTTTTGGCAAGGCAAAAGAGATTTGATTTTCCAGTGCTCCTAAATCAGTGATTCTCAACCTTTCTAATGCCGTGACCCCATAATACAGTTCCCCATGTTGTGGTGACCCCCAACCACTTATACATCACTGGGTGCCAGGGGCATGGCCAGAGAAAAGGGGGGAAAAATGGCGGACAGCCTTGTTTGGCGACCCCCGTGAAATGGTCGTTCGACCCCAAATGGGGTCCCGACCCACAGATTGAGAACCACTGTCCTAAACTAATCACGAGCACCTGTGCTTCAGTTAATGAAGTTACTAAATGCTTTGCTGAATTGAGGTGCCTATTTTTTGGTAACCATTTCTAACCCAATAATTATTTGGCAGCGAATCGGTGAGACAATATTCAAGCTTAATCAAGTAGACATGGTAGGCTGAGAAGGGGATGCAGTAACAAACTCTGAAATCTGCTTCTTGATACTCTGTGATTACTAAAAGTGCAGCTAGTTCTTGACTTACACCAGTGTTTCTCAACCTTGACCATTTTAAGGCATGTGGACTTCAACTCCCAGAATTCCACAGCCAGCATTGCTGGCTGTGGAATTCTGGGAGTTGAAGTCCACATGCCTTAAAATGGTCAAGGTTGAGAAACACTGACATACACAGTTCATTGAGTGAGCGCTCAAAGTTACAACAGCACTGAAAGAAAAGTGACTTAGGACCCTTTTTCACACTTACGACTATTGTAGCATCCCCATAATCACGTGATCAAAATTCAGACAGTTGGTAACTGACTCATATTTACGACGGTTGCAGCATCCCGGGGTCATGTGATCCCTTTTGGCAAACATCTGACAAGCAAAGTCAATGGGGGAAGTCAGATTTCAACAACTGTGTGACTAACTTCAAAAACTGCAGTGATTCATTTAACCGTGGCCAGAAAAATCCTAAAAGGGGACGCTCAACAAATGACTCCCTTAGCAACAGAAATTTTGGACCTAATTGTGGTTTTCAGTCAAGGACCACCTGTATTTCAGTGGTGTTTGGAGAAGGAGCTTGGGAAGGAGACACAGAAATTGAAGTCCTATGGACTTGTTTTGGAGAGAGTTTATCAAATTATCTTTAAGTGTATCGTAGAGAGAGGAAGGCATGTGTTGAAACGAAGATGCTCCTATCCTGGAATCTAGTTTTGAAACCAGACCAGGACACTCTGATCTTATCAGAAGTCTTCCAAACTTTTAAAAGGATCTTTTAAAAGGTACACCCACATTATACCTATCCTCCGCGAGCTGCACTGGTTGCCTATTGGTCTCCGGGTCCAATTCAAGGTGTTGGTTATTACCTTTATAGCCCTATATGGCTCAGGGCCAGGCTATTTGCGAGACCGCCTACTACCTCATAGTTCCCTTCGTCCGGTTAGATCCCACAGGCTGGGCCTCCTTCAGGTCCCGTCGGCCAAGCAGTGCCATTTGGCGGGGCCGCTGGGGAGGGCTTTCTCTGTGATGGCGCCCACGTCTTGGAACCAGCTCCCCCCGGAGATTAGGACCGCTCCCACCAGCTGCTTAAGATCTGGTTTTTCCAGCAGGCCTGGGGTTTATAAAATCTGACCCCTGGATGAATATTACTGTATTGTTTGTCTTGTTAAGTTATATTGTGTTTTTATTGTTAGCTGCCCGGAGTCCTGCGGGAGTGGGGTGGTTTATAAATTTTAATAAATAAAATAAATAAAATAAATCTTCTGATATGTCTCCTTTCAATTTTGGACCTCTTGAGATAAAGTTGATTTTATTTTTGGTGTCTTTGAGACAAACTTGATTCCTGGACTCCAGACTAGCCCTTGCAAGAGGGATTAACCAAAATCACTCAGCTGGTTTTGTGCCTAATTGCAAGACTAGAAATTCAGAGTCTTATAACCACTGCACCAAGCCAGTTCTCCAATTTAGGAAAAAAAGATAAAACGTTTTACCTTAGCAAAGCGTTTCATTTTTAAAGTCTCTTTTGCAAAGATACAATTCTAGGAGAATAATTTCTCTTTGTTATTACCGAAGCATGACTTTTCAAGCAACTGTTCCTTTGCCTGTGTGGCAAATCAGTTTTGGAATCTGAATCTAAAAACTAAAACTAAATGAAATAAAGGCAGCATGCTTATTATCTGCATGATTGGAACCCTGTAGGGGTTTATTCGTTGCATATTGTTATTTAAATCACGAAGAAAAGGCATGCGGTTTGATCTTTTGTATGTCTGGTTTTGGAAACGTAGTTTCAAAAATTGCAGGAGAATGAATTTTCGGAGCTAATGTGCACTTGCAAAGTTTTCTGTTCTGACAGCTTGAGGATAATGGATTCAATTATATGATTCTTCATACTGTTGAACACATTTATTGCCTTTTTAAATTTTTAGCCCCATAACATCAATTAATTTTAGAGGGAAATTGAATCTGCAGGAACTATTAAATTGGAATTTATCAGGCGATTCCTTGCCCTATTTGATCACCCTCACTGGGCTTCTTATTTGAGCTAAAATAATATAATCGAAAAGCGCCAAGTGAAATGTTTCTGTTGTTCTGTATAGTAGCAACTCATTGCCAGTTGTACAGGACTGTGAATCCTGAGCAATGTTTCGCGTAAGCACAGGCATTATCTTAGAAAAATGTTTTGACAAACCCATGTCTCTTTGGGGTCCTTAGAGCTCTCTTGAGTTTGGTGGTTTTGTGGCAGTTAATCAAGCACTGACGATGTTCACAAATGAAGGCAAATATATGTGTCCCCAGATAATGTTGCAGGATTCAATCTGCTAGAGCAGTGGTTCTCAACCTTTTTAATGCCGCGACCCCCAACCGGTCGTAAGTCGAGGACTACTCAACTGGTGCAGCACCGTTTGCAGAATGGGACTTTTGGCAGGCTCAGCAGGGCAGAGACAGCCTGGACAATTCCTATTGGCTTTTGAAAGCCAATAGAATTAGACTCTATTCAAGAGAGTCTATTCTATTGGCTTTCAAAAGCCAATAAAATAAAAGGGAGTAGCAAAGCTAAGGAAAAGAAAAGGGGGAAAAAATGGCGGACTGCGTTGTTTGGCGACCCCCGTGAAATGGTCATTCGACCCCAAATGGGGTCCCGACCCACAGGTTGAGAACCGCTGTGCTAGAGAGAAGTTCCCTTAGGATGGGCTCCAGCATAATAGTCTCTTCCATCCATACCATGTCTCATTTGTGGATGTGCACATAACTCACATTAGGGACAAAGTTTTATTTATTTATTTGTAGTTGTGTGGAAAACATTTGGAATTTAAGACATTCCATCCCACGTGTTTGGAATTCAAACATGGTTTAAAACAATGGATCTAAACTTACCAAAAGCATTCTAAAGGTGTCCTGGTTATTCCGGAAGTATTTGCAAACTTGGAACAACAGCCCAACCAATTTGAAGACTGATTAATCTCTAGTTTCTTGACTATGCCCCATGCATATCAGACCTTTCCTTTAATTATTCTAACCAGTTTTTTTTTCCTCTACTGGGAAAAAAATCATGTCACTGTTAAGGGCTAGGTTTTCAAGGAGTAAGATGTGGAAAAACCATTGGGTTTTTTTGAGATTCCTCGTTCTCTCCTTCAAGGACATATCAATTGGAGAACTTCCTCAATTTGATAACTAAGTCTTACGTTGTTCGCTTTTCTTGCACTCCTTATTTAAAAAATGATGATGTAATTTGTTTTAATGTTTACCTTGCTCATTGAATTAATGCACGAGACCCAAGATTCAATTTTTGCTTGCTTACTTTTCTTATAATTTGTTCCAAAAGCTCAGCTCTACAAAAATCTAGCAGTCTTGGAAACTTGAAGAAAGAAGCCTCAGAGGTGTGTAATCCTACCTTTTTTAAACACACATATACACACAACACACACAGACACACATGCACATGCACATATTCTTATTAATGATTGATCTGTTGATATTAACATATACTGTTCTTTTCAGTCCTTAATCTGTATATCTGGGTTTTGGATTGCCTGTGAATATTAATTACTTAAAAATCATTTATGTTCATTTATGCGATAGCAAATCAGAGAGAGAGAGAGATTAAAGCTTCCCAATCATACACACATCATGGAAATACATCTGTATGTCATTCTAGCTAGGTTTTTTTTTTTTTTAAAAAAATAGTGTTTACCATTTTTATAGAAAAAGCTTTTCATTGTCTTTTTTAAAAATCAACGTCTAAAGGCTCTAAACATGATAAAACAGATTATTTTATAAGATAATCCGGGTGTTTTATTCAGTTGTGTGTCATAGATGACTTGAACATGTTTTAATTAACATTAATGATTCATCAGTGATTCAGTGAAATTTATGTAATATATTTAATATGCCCAATTCTTCCCCACAGGATAAAGAGTCCAGAGACAAGCAAGAAGAGGTAATGGGATAGGCAGAGCTGGCTGTTTTTCTACCTATCATATTCCTTTATTGTTGAACAATGTTCTCATTTGTGGTTTCTCACCAATTTACAGAGTTTGCAAATGTTCATGCATTACAAAATTCGGAGAAATGTAAAAAACTAAATGAGAATTGTATTTGGGATGAAAATGCAATTGCAACGGTCTTAATCAGGGCTCTTCAAACTTGGCCCTTTTATGACTTGTGGACTTCAACTCCCAGAATTCCTCAGCCAGCGTGCCTGGCTGAGGAATTCTGGCAGTTGAAGTCCACAAGTCATGAAAGGGCCAAGTTTGAAGAGCCCTGGTCTTAATAACAACAACATCATCATCATCATCAATAACAACAACAGCAGTAGCAGCAACAACAGTTGAGAGTAAATTAAACATCTCTCTATCCCAATGAAGGAAATTAAATCAGATCTTTCCATGTTTTCCTAGCTGCCATTAAGCTAGAATTTCCCGCTTTAGAGATAACAGAGAATATGTCATGGCTGCATCTGTCCTATCCAAACTTCATGAGGTGACAGCCTTTAGAATCCTTTTAGACAATATATGCCTTTAAAGTTCTTGAGAACTTCAACATAAGATGCCTCTTGTGTAATCATAGCATTCACCTACATTTTGAGCATGCTGTCTTCATTTGACATTTGATCGTTCCGACTTCAATGCACTTGGGTCCCGCGACATCCCTGAATGTTACTGCAAACTTGACCTGTTCTGTTTTTCAACCAATCAGAATAAATCGCCAGTGGAGAATAGCAAATATGTGACACTCCCTTGCAAGTCTCCGGCTGAAGAAGACGCTTTTGGGTCTCGCAAAGCCAGGTCTTCCTTCGGCCGAGGCTTCTTCAAGATCAAAAGTAACAAAAGAACGGCAAGCGCTCCTAACTTGGGTAGGTCCAGTAGCATTCAACTTTTAAATGCCTGTACCTAATAGGCGGAAGGAGATGAAATACTCCACTCGGATTACGGTATTTTCCATTTGCAAAATGCAGAAAGAGGCATTGGGTAGCTAAAGCAAATCACACCAAATATTTCATTTGGTATCCACAAAATTCTGACTACTGTGGATCCTTGGGTTTCTGGGAAATTATGGCCAAATAACAGGTAACGCACATTGTGTTTGGTGATTAATTTTAGTAATTAATTGGTTTTAGGTACTTAAGGTGAACTTTGCTGTGTGAGGATAGGTCTTCACGCCTGTGTGTTTAGGCCAGTGTTGGCGAACCTATGGCATGGGTGCCAGAGGCGGCACTCAGAGCCCTCTCTGTGGGCACGCACGCCGTTGCCCCAGTCCTAGGCCTTCAGCTGGGTTTTATAAAACCTTTTCGCTTTAGGCCTCCGCCGCCGTGTGCAAAAAAAAAAAAAGGTTCAATCAGTCAATTTCAACTTCTCGCGGGAAAAAAAAAAGATCTTGCAAAGTTGGAATTGATTGATTGAACTTTTTAGTCCCACCCAGTCTGCTGTTACCACCACAGCCACGCCCACCCAATGGGCCACACCCACCCAATGGGCCACACCCACCCGGCACCGAATGGTGCATAAGTGGGTTTTGGGTTGCAGTTTGGGCACTGCATCACTGGTTTAGGCCAATAGCTGTGGGTCACGACATCTTTCTACTATAGAAAAAAGTACACATACATACATACATACATACATAAATATACTTGGACTCCCAAGTGTGTGTGTGTGTGTGTGTGTATGTATGTATGTATGTATGTGTGTATGTATATATATATATATATATATATATATATATAGATACATACACATATATATATATATGCTAGAATCATTGACACAAGTAACAGAGATAGGTAGGAAGAACCAGGCAAATTGGAAGTGATGAGAAAGCCTTAGAATCCCTACGAGGGGGTAGCAGAAAAGCCAACCTCAGCTCTAGAATCATACATGACTGGACAGCCTAGAATCACGTAGTCATAAGCAGAGTCTAGCCAACCTCTCTGCAACTACATGACTGAACTTCAAGTGCTCAGCAACACAACCACATTTACGTAGTTGCAGCCTCCCGTGATCTTGTGACTTTTGTTTACGATGGGTTTCGCCAAAAGCTGGCTCTTATTTCATGTTTTTTTACCTCAAAACCACACCCAGAGCAAAGCATGGTTTTGCTTAATGACCGCTGTGTTCACTTAACAACCATGTATGTCGAGAACTACCTTATTTAAGAGACCCTACTCACTATAAAGCCACATAAATGTCTTTAAGTAGTAACAGCAGTTGTCTTGCTTGGTGTGAGTAAGTGAATGTTTGAGCGTTCTGATATAATCCACTAGTTCTCTGTGTCGAGCATGCATTGGGTCTTTTTTTTTTCTTTTTTGGTATTGTTACCCCCTGTCTTGAAGGTGTTAAATTTTTATATGTCTTATCTTGTTGCCCTTGATATATTCTTGTGCATCTGGTTATATGCATTCTTCGGATGCTTGAAGATCGCAGCCGAAGCGCCAGTGCTCCCATCTTAGGTATAGTAGAACACGCATGCCTTACCTGTGTCACGTTTCGAGAGCCGCTAACGCTGAGCCATCAGTCATGCATGGCCCTTGACCCCGTCTTCTCCTGGCCTAGAACCTCCATCCATCCCCTTGTCGTTTAACTCTCCCACTCATTTTACTAATAGCTTATGTCTACGGAGATTCTGTACAGACTGGTGCAGAATATTTTGAAGTCAGAAGATCCTGACGTCTGGAATGCTCAAGTCCCTGGAAAGACTCTGGATTTGAAAGAGTCATCAGAATGGTGTCTGTGGAGATGCTCAATCATCCAGGTCTTTTCTTTTTCAAAAGGCAAGTGGACTCTCTTGATTTTTTTTTCTTTGAAAACATTTCATTTCTCATCCCAAGAAGTTTCTTCAGCTTTGGATGAAAGAAGTGAAATGTTTTCAAAGAAAAACACCAAGAAAGTCCAGTTGCCTTTTTAGGGGAAAAAAAAAAAAACATCCCGGGCTCCAAGATCACGGTAGATGGGGACTGCAGCCAAGAAATTAAAAGACGCTTGCTCCTGGGGAAGAAAGCTATGGCAAATCTAGACAGCATACTAAAAAGCAGAGACATCACCCTGCCAACAAAAGTGCGTATAGTCAAGGCCATGGTTTTCCCAGTGGCAATGTATGGCTGTGAAAGTTGGACCATAAGAAAGGCTGAGCGCCAAAGAATTGAGGCCTTTGAACTATGGTGCTGGAGAAGACTCCTGCGAGTCCCTTGGACTGCAAGGCGTTCAAACCGGTCAGTCCTAGAGGAGATCAACCCCGACTGCTCTTTAGAAGGCCAGATCCTGAAGTTGAAACTCAAGTACTTTGGCCACCTAATGAGAAGGAAGGACTCACTGGAGAAGAGCCTAATGCTGGGAAAGATGGAGGGCAATAGAAGAAGGGGACGACAGAGAATGAGGTGGCTGGATGGAGTCACTGAAGCAGTAGGCATGAGCTTAAATGGACTCCAGAAGATGATAGAGGACAGGATTGTCCATGGGGTCATGATGGGTCAGACATGATTTTGCAACTAACAACAACAACAATAGCTCGTGTTATTGTTAATCTTGGTTACCTTAGACCAGTGTTGGCGAACCTATGGCACGGGTGCCAGAGGTGGCACTCAGAGCCCTCTCTGTGGGCACGCGCACCGTCGCCCCAGTCCTAGGCCTTCAGCTGGGTTTTATAAAACTTTTTTTGCTTTAGGCCTCCGCCGCCATGTACAAAAAAAAAAGGTTCAATCAATCAGTCAATTTCAACTTCTCGCGGGAAAAAAAAAGATCTTGCAAAGTTGGAGTTGATTGAACTTTTTAGTCCCACCCAGTCTGCTGTTACCACCACAGCCACACTCACCCAGTGGACCACACCCACCCAATGGGCCACAGCCACCCGGCACCCGATGATGCATAAGTGGGTGTTGGGTTGCAGTTTGGGCACTCGGTCTCTAAAAGGTTCGCCATCACAGACAAATTGGAAATAAATTAATGGAGTTGCAGGCATCAGCGCTAGTAAATCTCCTTTGAATCAAAGTTGATTCCTCATGATTGAAGAATGAAGCTATATGATATTGCTAGCTTTTTATTGGATATTTTGAGAGCTTTCCAGTCTAACTATAGTCCCAATGTTCTTTATGGTCTTGCTTCTAGTTCCTAATTATGACTTTGCTTAGTTTCAAAACATGGAGAAGCCAACTTGACGTTATCACTCCTACCAACATTAACATACTAGTGAAGCCAACTCACAAATTCTGATCTTGATGTGGACTTTTCTGATGACCCAAAGGTGCTTTTTCCAAAAGCCAATGGACTTTATTGGAACTGAAGAAGCTTCTTGGATGAGAAGCAAAATGTCTTCCAAAAAAAACCTCAAGAAAGTCCCTTTTTTACAAAAGTTCCCTTTTGTAAAAAAAACACCGCTGGGATAACCATCTCCATAGACACCGTTCTGATGATTCTTTCAAATTCAGAGTCTTTCCAGGAATGTTAGAAGAGCATTTCAGATCTTATTCTGACTTCAAAATATTCTACACAAATCTGTAAAGGCAAAGAGTTGGGTTTTTTCAGATGTAATATTCATGCAGCAGGGACAAAATGTATTTCTGGAAAAGGTCCTTCTTGGCATAATCAGTTGCTTCATAAGTCCATCTTCTATTATGTCCCTACAAATTATTTCCATTTAAGACAGTTTTAAGTGGGGGGAATAAAAAAAGAATTGCAATAACCTTTCAAATAATTAGTCCCAGCAATGGGTTTGCTGTATGTATGTATGTATGTAAATATGTATGTATATATTTGTTTTCTGAGGTTTTCGCAGGTGTTTGTATGTAGGTCTTTGGTTATTCGGATTTTCTCCTGCGTAAAATTGGAAGTGTCTTGGCGACGTTTCGACGAAGTCCCATTCGTCATCTTCAGGCTGGTGTTTTCGGCTTTGTGCTTCATTGCTCCTAGAAGCACGAAGCCGGAAACACCAGCCTGAAGATGACGAATGGGACTTCGTCGAAACGTCGCCAAGACACTTCCAATTTTACGCGGGAGAAAACCCGAATAACCAAAGACATACATACATACATACATACATACATACATAATCCAAAGTAGAACACAACAAGATTGGTAACATTTTTATGTTGAATCTTTATACTTTTCTAT
This sequence comes from Crotalus tigris, assembly GCF_016545835.1. Taxonomy (NCBI): domain Eukaryota; kingdom Metazoa; phylum Chordata; class Lepidosauria; order Squamata; family Viperidae; genus Crotalus; species Crotalus tigris. The sequence goes on from NW_024097056.1 coordinate 230,989, forward strand.
TGCTGATACAGGCAATCCTTGAGTTACATTTAGTGACCATTTGAAGTTACAACGGCACTGAAAAAGGAGACTTACGCCCATGTTTCACACTTACGACCGTTGCAGCATCCCCCTGGTCATGTGATCAAAAATCAGACACTTGGCAACCGACTCATATTTATGATGGTCGCAGTGTCCCAGGGTCACATGATCCCTCTTTTGCGACCTACTGACAAGTAACATCAATGGGGAAGGCCGATGTACTTAACAGTTGTGTTTACAGTCACAACTGCAGTGATTCACTTAACAACTGGGGCAAGAAAGGATGTAAAATTGGGCAAAACTCAATAACTGTCTCACAGAAATGTAGGGCTTAATTGTGGTCGTAAGTCAAGGACTACCTGTAAAGCATTCAGCCTAGGTTACATCAAAGGAGGCTTTTACTCCTACTCCAAGTAGATTAAACTGAATGAAGACTCTGAGCTAGTTCAGGGATCATCGTTTGAATTCCATCTTATCCACCATGCCCTACAAAGAATGACTATTTGCTTGCTTCCTTTCCAAGCTAACCATTGTTGCTTTGGGCTGTTCGTGAAATGCCTGAATGTGTTTCCTGATTTGATGCTTGCATGGTAGTTGTGAAGAATTCACTTGGCATGTCTTGTATGAAGTGTCCTTTCTGTATGGTGGGTCAGGCCAATGCCTTACGAAGTCATGACAAACATTTGTCTGAGCTTTTTTCTTTACTTAGCAATGGTACATGTTGGAGGTTCGCAAAGTATTTCCGACATTTTGTAGGTCTCTGAGACAGATCCTTTAGAATGGCAGAGAAAGGAAAGGAAAGATAGAAAAGGGAAAGGAAAGGAGGAAGGAAAAAAGATGGAAAGGAACGATAAAGAAAGAAAAGAAAGAAAAAGAAAGAAAATAAAGAAAGATAGGAAGGGAAGGAGGGAGGGAGGAAAGGAGGGAGGAAGGAGAGAAAGAAGGAAAGGAGAGGGAGGGAGGGAAAGAGGGAGAAAGGAAGGAAGGAGGGAAAGGAAGGGCAAATAATGTAACTGATCATTCTGCTTCAACCAGTTATCCAAAATTGCCCATTGTAACCAACATTGTGTAGCTGGAAAAAAATGTACTTCTTACAGTCTTCGTTTGTTTATACCACAGTGATTATTCAAAATAAGCAGAGGATAAATGGTTGCAAAAAAAGGACAGTCTTTTTTTGACACAATGTAGGGTTAAGCAATTGACTTGAAGACCGAGACCGTTCAGGGCCTATGTACATTAACTTTATTCTTGATATCTCTGGACGTTCATCAAAGAGACGATCACCATCAACACTATGAATAACAGGTTCTACGCCGTCCTGCCCCAAGTTTGCTACTACACGCTCTATTTACTACATACCTGGATAATAAAAGAGAAATGGGAAAAAAAGTGGGACGTAATACAGATAATCTTTTCTAAGGCTTTGAAAATCGAATGGTTAATTACTTCCTTAAAAGGAAGACACGGTAAATGTCTTCCTTTATTACGGTTCACTTGCTATGACAGAACTGGCCTTTGATAAAGGTTATCTTCTCTCCAGTTCAGGAAAGACACTTGAGGCCCAATGTGACAGACTAATGGAGACTTGCTTTTATTTAATAGCAGAGACTGAGAAAGAATCTCCCGATCACCTAGATCTAGCTGGCTTCCCTTGTCAACCAAAAGGGGCAGAAGGTGGACCTCTGACGCCACCTTCTCCTGACTCCAAGAAGAAAGCGAGAGGAATCAAGAAGCTGTTCGGCAGGTAACTAGAATGTAATTCTACAAAACATGAGCCTGGATGGAGTTAACCAGCCATTCCTTTCATGTACTGCTAGGGCAGGGGTAGGCCACCTTGGCTCTTTTATGACTCGTGGACTTCAACTCCCAGAATTCCTGAGCCAGTATGGCTCAGCTTAGAAACCTCCCTTTCCCCTCAGCGTGGCTGGCTCAGGAATTCTGGAAGTTGAAGTCCACGAATCATAAAAGAGCCAAGGTTGCCTACCTCTGGCCTAGGCTTAGGCCGCTTTCTGACTCATGAACTTCAACTCCCAGAATTCCTGAGCCAGCACGGCTCAGCTTGGAAACCTCTCCCTTTCCCCTCAGCCTGGCTGGCTCAGGGATTCTGGGAGTTGAAGTCCACGAATCATAAAAGAGCCAAGGTTGCCTACCTCTGGCCTAGGCCTACGCTGCTTTATGACTCGTGGACTGCTAGGGCAGGGGTAGGCAACCTTGGTTCTTTTATGACTCGTGGACTTCAACTCCCAGAATTCCTGAGCCAGCATGGCTCAGCTTGGAAACCTCTCCCTTTCCCCTCAGCATGGCTGGCTCAGGAATTCTGGGAGTTGAAGTCCACAAGTCATAAAAGAGCCAAGGTTGCCTACCTCTGTGCTAGGGGCTTTGGGGTCAAGAGATGGCGAGTGGGTCCCCAGATCACAAATTAGTCCTCGACTCAAGACCACAACTGAGCTGCCAAATTCCACTGCTAAGTTAAGTGAGTTTTGCCTCATTTTGCGACCTTCCTTGCCACAGTTGTTAAGTGAATCACTGCAGTGGGCAAGTTAGTAACAGGGTTGTTAAGCGAATCTGGCTTTCCCCCACTGACTTTGCTTGTTGGGAGGTCGCAAAACGGGGTTACGAGGCCTCGGTACATTGCAACCGTCATAAATAGGAATCCGTTGCCCAAGTGTCGGTTTTGAATTTTGATCACGTGACCATGGAGAGTTTGCAACTGGCATTAAGTGTGAAAAACGGTCCTAAGTCAGTTTTTTCAGCTGTCTCAAAAACAGTCTTCCCTATAATGATGTATGGGTGTGAAAGCTGGATACTAAGAATGGCTGACCGAAGTAGAATTGATACCTTTGAACTGGGATGCTGGTGTAAATTACTGTGTGTATACCATGTGGAGCCAGACTAACTAACAACAGAGGTGTTAAATTAAATAAAACCAGAAACATCACTAGAGGCTAAAATCACAAGACTACGTCTGATTTACTTCGGCCATATCATGCGTGCAAATTCATTAGAGAAGTCCATGATGCTAGGAATGGTTAGTGCAAGGGTAGGCAACCTGGGCTCTTTTATGACTCGTGGACTTCAACTCCCAGAATTCCTGAGCCAGCCACGCTGAGGGGAAAGGAGAGGTTTCCAAGCTGAGCCATGCTGGCTCAGGAATTCTGGGAGTTGAAGTCCACAAGTCATAAAAAAGCCAAGATTGCCTACCCCTGGGTTAGTGGAACAAGAAAAAGGGACACGGAAAGAACACATTGACTTGATAACATCAAATCTGAGGCAAAGTTGAACATATGACAATTGAAGAAAGCTCCGCTTGACAGGGTAGCATGGAGAGCATTTGCCTGTAAAGTCACAAAGAGTTAGACATGACTAAATGGTTAAAAACAACAATGATGGTCTTTCATTGAAATAGCAACCCAGTCTGAATTTTCTGTGCTTTATGAGGTTAGATGTCTATGAAGGTTCTGACTCATCCAGGTCATGGTTGTCCCAAAGGTGCTTTTTTCAAGAGTCAACTGGACTTTCTTGCTGAATCTTGTCCTGATGGGTTTGTTCTTCTATGTTGAACAGCCCTCTCTCAATATAGGGGGAGGGATACGACATTATCTATCTCCAGTCTACACCACAGTCCATCATTTATCTCCAGTCTACCACACAGTCCATCCTCTATCTCCAGTCTACCACACAGTCCATCATCTATCTCCAGTCTACAACACAGCCCGTCATCTATCTCCAATCCACAGCGCAGGCCATCATCTATTTCCATTCTACAACACAGCCCATCATCTGTCTTCAGTCTACAACACAGCCCATCATCTATCTCCAGTCTACAGCACAGGCCATCCTCTGTCTCCAGTCTACAACATAGTTCATCCTCTATCTCCAGTCTACAACACAGCCCATCATCTATCTCCAGTCTACAACACAGCCCATCATCTATCTCCAGTCCACAACACAGCCCATCATCTATCTCCAGTCTACAACACAGCCCATCCTCTATCTCCAGTGTACAACACAGTTCTCTCAGCAGTTCCAAGAAGGCTCCACACTCATTTGCACGACTCAGGTGACCCTGAGGACCACAGACAAACCTCCAAGTGGCCTCAGTGACTCTCTAAAAGAATGCAAATGACCAGCTGTCTGCAAAGAGTATAAATCCTTCCACTCCCCACCATCCCATCAGAGCTGAAGAAGCTTCTTGGATGCGAAGCGAAACGTCTTCAAAGAGAAAACAAGAAAATCCAGTTGCCTCATGAAAAAAAGCACCTTTATGAGGTTATAGGTTACAGGCTAGGTATTGCTATCTGTGATGTCTCCCCAATCTCCTAATTCCTCTCGTTCTTCAAATTTGGATTTTTCCTCAGGCTAAGGAGAAGCCAATCTACCACGTTTAATCCTGATGATATGACGGAAACCGAGTTCAAAAGAGGAGGAACGAGAGCGACGGCCGGTCCCAGGCTAGGCTGGTCAAGAGATCTTGGACAATCCAATAAGTAAGAGGGAAGCCTTGAAACGACATACAAATTGTTTCTTTTCTCCTTTTTTCCTTATTGTTATTCTTGAGGGCAGCTGGGTGGAAATAAAATGAAGTGATTTTATGGATACTGATAAAAAGTTGGGATATTTAGAGTTGGGCCATTATTAGGATAAAGAGTAGGATAAGAGGGGTCCTTGGGCGAGCTCAGAGTGGAAGGGAAGGGTCCTGGGTGCCCTCTGAGCTTGGCTGTTTTCTTGCAGATGTTTCATTATCAAACTAGGTAACATCATCAGTGCTGATATAACTCCATTCCCTTCTAGCACTGATGATGTTACCTAGTTGGGTAATGAAACATCTGCAAGAAAACCGCCAAGCTCAGAAAGCACCAAGGACCCTACAGTTCTCCTCCTCCTCCTCCTCCTCCTCACCACCACCACCACCACACACCTCTCCCTTCTAGCACTGATAATGTTACCTAATTGGGTCATGAAACATCTGCAAGAAAACTACCACACTCTGAGAGTACCACGGACCCCACAGTTGTCCTCCTCCTCCTCCTCCTCCTCCTCCTCCTCCCACCCCTCTCCCTTCTAGCACTGATGACGTTACCTAGTTGGGTAATGAAACATCTGCAAGAAAACCACCAAGCTCAGAGAGCACCAAGGACCTCTCATTTCAACTCTGAGCCGCAAATATCCCCCTCTAAAGGAAATGATAATTCTAATGATTAAACAAGTGAAAAATATAGCTAAAATAGCTTAGTGAGGAGTTGTTTGTATGTAAACAATGCTTCAAACCCTGTTATATTTTTTTTCCCTCCAATGTGCCACTCTGCACTTCTGGGGATGGTTGAAAGATTATGAGCTATGTTCTATTCCAGAAAAGTTCATTCTAGCCAGTCACTCCTGGGGGATTTACTGTGCTTAACTGTTGATTTATCTCCAAGCATTTTTCAAGAGCTTTTATAGGTGGGCAGTCTAGATCAGTGGTTCTCAACCTTTTTAATGCCGCGACCCCCAACCGGTCGTAAGCCGAGGTCTACTCAACCGGTCGTAAGTCGAGGACTACTCAACTGGTGCAGCACCGTTTGCAGAATGGGACTTTTGGCGGGCTCAGCAGGGCAGAGACAGCCTGGACAATTCCTATTGGCTTTTGAAAGCCAATCGAATTAGACTCTATTCAAGAGAGTCTGTTCTATTGGCTTTCCAAAGCCAATAGAGTAAAAGGGAGTAGCACAGCTAAGGAAAAGGGGGGAAAAATGGCGGACTGTGTTGTTTGGCGACCCCTGTGAAATGGTCGTTCGACCCCAAATGGGGTCCCGACCCACAGGTTGAGAACCACTGGACTAGATAAATGAATACAATTAGAACCGAAAATAAAAAAAAAAGCCAGTGGGAATTCTGGGAGTTGAAGTCCATGGCTCTTAAACTTGCTAAGGTTGAGAAGCCCTGGTCTAACCCCAATTAGAAAAATGGTCTTCACATACAATCAATAGATATCTCACGGGATTTCCTAGGTGGTGGGACTGGTGGAAGGGACCTTGGACCACATCTGGAAGATCCACCATTAGCAGGTCTCAAAGGACATAAGGATCCAATCTTTTTTTTTTTTATTAAAAAGTTTTATAAAAATTACAATATAAACCAAAATCAACCCACCCAAACCCCCCCTCTCCCTCCCCCACTTCCCAGAGCTGAGTATAGGGTTACAAATACGATAATCATACTAACTAACATTAACCAACTATATAAATAACCAAGTCCATAATGCGCTTTAACTCCCCTTTAACATAAATATAAACAAATTGAAAATAAACATAATAATAATAAAACATAAACAAGTTGATATCCTAATTATTGAACAATACAATCTCCAAATTGTTAAATAATACTAATAACATAATTGTAACCAAATTGAAAATAAACATAATAATAATAAAAACATAAACAAGTTAATATAATAAAAAAAGTTCCACTATAATAAACTATTAATAATAATAATACTCTAAAATTCACTCATAAGCTAAATATAACCTTTTAATCCCATATCTATTCTGAATACAATCTATCCATCTTCTCCAAACCAAAATGTATCTTTCCTGTAAGTGATCCATCAAATAAACAGAAATCTTAGCCATTTCTGCTAAATTTAACACTTTAAGCATCCATGCTTCTATAGTAAGCAAACAATCCTTCTTCCAATATTGCCCTACTAATAACCTTGCAGCTATTATCAAATTCAACATCAAGTTTTCTTTGGCCTCACAATCTATAATAACACCCAATAAAAATAATTGTGGAATTGACCCAATAATTAAAATTTTACATCACATTCTTAAATCTAACTCTGGCCTTTCTTCTATACCAAGCTGGCTTTCGTAATATCACATTAATGTCATCAAATCTCGGTATTTGAGTCAACAAGTCAATCTGATCAAAATTCTCTTCCCCCTCTTCTAATATCATATAAACAATGTAGTCCATTTTATTCCATATTATAGTTTCAGCTTGTTTATAGGGATCCAATCTTGAAACAATGTCTACTTGCCATTATTCTTTAGTGATTTGGACATGCCATTTGCTAAATGGACGAAAGAACAAGTTTGTAACTGGCTACACGATCAGGGCCTGGGTTTTTACATCGGCAATGGAAAACACTGGATACTGTCTGGTCAAACCCTTTTGCAAGCATCTCAGACCGATTTAGAGAAGGTAACAAACTTATTATTTTTTTTTCCATATGCAGTTGACTTGAGAGTTGTGGAGTCCCTGGTGCTCTCTTGGCTGGGTTGTTTTCTTGCAGACGTTTTATAACCCGCCTAGGTAACATCATCAGGGCTGATCAGGTCATGAAATGCCTGCAAGGAATCCGCCAACCTCAGAGAGCACCAAGGACCCCACAGTTCAACCCTGAGCTATAAATATTCTCTTCTCTTGGTGACTTGAGAGTTGTAATGAAGTTCAGCTAAGTAGCAATTCATCTACTATCTGGATAGCATAACAAAGGCTGCCATCTTGTGTCCATAAGATGTATGTATGTATGTATGTATGTATGTATGTATGTATGTATGTATTTGTTTTCTGAGGTTTTCACGGGTGTTTGTATGTATGTCTTTGGTTATTCGGGTTTTCTCCCGCATAAAATTGGAAGTGTCTTGGCGACGTTTCGACGAAGTCCCATTCGTCATCTTCAGGCTGGTGTTTTCAGCTTCGTGCTTCTCCTTGAAGCACGAAGCTGAAAACACCAGCCTGAAGATGACGAATGGGACTTCGTCGAAACGTCGCCAAGACACTTCCAATTTTACGTGGGAGAAAACCCGAATAACCAAAGACCTACGTACGTATGTATGCAGTGGTGGGATTCAGCTGGTTGACACCAGTTCAGCAGAACCGGTAGCTATTTTTTTGTTGCCCAGGCTGTGTTAGCTGCAGGAGAACACAGCTGCGTACTTTTCAATTTTAAGGAGCTGCAGCCTTTTCTGCAGAGAGATGGAAAAATATGTTTCACTAATGTTATTAATGGAAAAAATTTTAGCCCTGACTTCTTTAAATGCAGAGAGCAACCTTGCAGTCAATCAGAAGGGAAGTATTTATTTTTTTCCCACTTTACGCAAAATACAGTGTGGGTGGCAATTTCCTTGAATGTATTAAAACCATCTATAATGGCCTTGCTGTTCCTTTTATATTAACTTTGCCTGAGGATTTGAGTTCAGAACAGCAAACCTGTTTTTCTTCTCCTAGCTGACAGGTTGATTGTGATCTCCATAGAGAATTGTGTTCAACTGCCGCTGCTCCTGCCTGTGGTGTTATATTACAGTTTTTGTTGCTTGGTGTAATATGCCCCCATACTATTTGGAGTTTGCATGTTAGTCTTTGCATGTCAACGAAGAATTCTCTAATCTGCAGTTCAGTGCCGGTAACAGAGAACAAATGCATATGTTGTGCAATTGATTTATTATAAAAAAGAGGTTGAGACTCTGGAAAGAGTGCAGAGAAGAGCAACTAGGATTATTAAAGGCCTGGAGATTAAAACATATGAAGAGCGATTGCAGGAATTGGGTCTGGCTAGTCTAGTGAAAAGAAGAACTAGGGGTGACATGATAGCAGTCTTCCAATATTGGAGGGGCTGCCATAAAGAAAAGGGGGGGTCTACTTATTTTCCAAAGCACCTGAAGGCAGGATAAGAAGCAACAGATGAAAACTAACCAAGGAGAGAAGCAACCTCAAACTAAGGAGAAACTTCCTGAGAGTTAGACCTATTAACCAGTGGAACAACCTGCCTCCAGAAGCTGTAAATGCTCCATCACTGGAAGTTTTTAAGACGAGATTGGACAACCATTTGTCTGAAACGGTATAGGGTTTCCTGCCTAAGCAGGGAGTTGGACTAGATGACCTCCAAGGTCCCTTCCAACTCTGTTATTCTGTTCTGTTCTGTTCTATTCCTTATTCTATTCTACATTCTATTCTATTCTACATTCTATTCTGCTCTATTCTGCATTCTACTCTATTCTATTCTACATTCTGTTCTATTCTCATTCTACATTCTATTCTACTATATTCTGCATTGTGTACTATTCTGTTCTATTCTATTCTGTTCTGTTCTGTTCTGTATTTATTTTGCTTCTGGAGCAGCTGATATTCTTGCCTCGCTTCATTTTGAGTTGTTTATATGTTTCTACTGTGCCTAAGCGTCTAGGGTTTGCTTGATTGCAAAAGAGAGCAAAGCAATAAAAGAAATTGCTAATAAACTCCAACAGTTTTATAGCGGGGGAATGATAACGAGATATAGCACAGCCTTGGTTCTCTGAATCAAGCATTTGGGCCTTGGAAATGTCCTATTTGTGAATCTGTTTCACAAGCTTGCCCTCACCTGCATTTAAAGGAAGCCTTGAACCGAAAGATTAATCTTTATAACAAGTCATTATTTTGTGCCCCGTTTATAGGAACTTGGAATAAAGCATCTGCTACATCGGAAAAAGCTTCAACTTGCACTTCAGGCTTTGGGTTCAGAAGAAGAAAACAACCACGGAAAATTGGACTATAATTGGGTTACACGTACGTTCCCTTCCCTTTTTTAAAAAGATTAGAGAGGATTTACAGGTGTACCCACCTCACTGTATCAGGAGAATATTTGTATACATCGAAAGTCAGCTTGTTTGCACAGTCAGCTAGATGCTTAGTCTGGATTTGGCCTTTTTAATCCACCTATCAAGTCCTTTCCAAGGTTGTTATGACTACCTCTGCTTATCCTATCTTCTTGGTAACTAGGTAGCCTTGGTAACTAGGTAACCTTGGTAACTAGGTAAGATTATCTATGCTAGAAAGGAATGGAGTTTTCTGCCCATTTATGTCAGGGGTAGGCAACCTTGGCTCTTTTATGACTTGTGGACTTCAACTCCCAGAATTCCTGAGCCAGCACAGCTCAGCTTGGAAACCTCTCCCTTTCCCCTCAGCATGGCTGACTCAGGAATTCTGGGAGTTGAAATCCACAAGTCATAAAAGGGCCAAGGCTGCCAACCGCTGTTCTAGTGGCTTGCCTTGTCAATATTGGTGGGAGGGGATTTTGGGAGATATGTACAATATGTAGATGTTGTTTATCTCTATGTGTCTATCGATGGCCAATTTGTCAGACTGCCAAGTTTCCAGGAATTCTCTAGCACATAGGTCCCCAACCCCCCAGTCTGTGGACCGGTACCGGGCCACGGCATGCCAGCAACCAGTCTGCACAAACAAGCAAAGCCCCATCCGCAGGATGCAGCCAGCACACAAGACCACGCACCCAGATGAGCACAGATTAATACCAAGGTTAACATCAGAACAATAACCAAGAAGTAAACAATACCCCAATCAAGGAACTGCTAAACCAGCTAACAGTAAACAGCTCAATTAAGGGACGACAAGATCAGGGGTAGGCAACCTTGGCTCTTTTATGACTCATGGACTCCCAGAATTCCTGAGCCAGCCATGCTGAGGGGAAAGGGAGAGGTTTCCAAGCTGAGCCATGCTGGCTCAGGAATTCTGGGAGTTGAAGTCCACCAGTCATAAAAGAGCCAAGGTTGCCTACCCCTGAGACCATTCCCCCCATCACTGACAGGGCAACCCACTAGAATGTAAACTGAGAGCAGACCCCGCTCCCTCCTAGCTCTGATGATGTTACCTAGCTGGGTAATGAAATGTCTGCAAGAAAACCACTGAGCTCAGAAAACACCAAGGACTCCTCACAGAAGGCATTGTTCACTCATGATGTTTCATTAGTTTAATCCACACTTGTGTGTTTTCCTTCTCTTTCTAGGGTGGCTGGATGACATCGGGCTGCCCCAGTACAAGACACAATTTGACGAAGGCAAGGTGGACGGCCGAATGCTTCATTACATGACCATTGTAAGCAGCTTAATTGTCGTGTCATTGACGGATGGTCCTCGACTTTGAGCCCACAATTTCTGTTGCTCAGTTGCCCGATGAGTTTCACGCCATTTTGCCATGATTGTTAAGTGGACCACTGCTGTTGTTAAATTAGTAACACGGTTGTTAAGCGAATCCAGCTTCCCCCTTGACTTTGCTTGTCAGGAGGTCGCAAAAGGGGATCACGTGACCCCCCTGGGACACGGCAACGGTCATAAGTACGAACCAGTTGCCAAGCACCTGAATTTTGATCATGTGACCGTGGGGATTGCTGCAACGGTCGTAAGTGTGAAACAACGGTCATAAATCCCTTTTTTCGGCACCGTTGTCATTTTGAACGGTCACTAAATGAACTGTTGTAAGTTGAGGACAACTTTCCGTGTGTTCTGAGTTGTCGTAGTCAATGTGGTTTCAGGTAGCCCTCGACGTACGACTTGTTGCTAAGCAAAGAGAATGTTAAGTGAGTCACACCCGATTTTACAACCCTTTTTGCCACAGTGGTTGTTAAGCGAATCACACGGCCCTTAAGCACATCAAGCTTCCCTACTAGCCTTGCTTGTTGGAAGCTGTCTGGGAAGGTTGCAAATGGTTCTAAAATACATGCGGGTTGTCAAGTAACCAAATTTTCATCACGTGACTGCAGCAGTCATAAACACGAGGACCAGTTATAAATCACCTTTTTCAGTGAGGTCGTAACTTGAAACAGGGTTGCTAAATGAACGGTTGAAAGTCGAGGACCATCCGCAGCGCTGTACTAGATCAATGCAGCTTCCCCCTCTGATATCTGATTGTGCCTTTGTTCTTTTTTGTTGGTTTGTTCTTGGCGCCCACCTCAACAGGATGACTTGTTATCCTTGAAAGTTCTGAGCGTCCTCCACCATCTGAGCATCAAGCGTGCCATCCAGGTCCTCAGAATAAACAACTTTGAACCCAACTGTCTTCGCAGGAGACCATCTGATGAGGTAGCCGCCACTAATATTCAAACGTCGTATTTATTCATGGTCATCATTCATTATAATGACTTTTTTGGGCAGGCAATTTTAAGGCCATTTCTTCCATAGAATACATATAAAATTGCCATCTGCCAGGAGTCTTAAAGAATTTGGTGTAATGTAAGCAGAATGGATGGATGGATGGATGGATGGATGAATGAGTGGATGGATGGATGGATGGATGGATGGGCGGGTGGGTGGATGGGTTGGTGGGTGAATGGGTGGATGGATGAGTGGTGGATGGATGGATGGATGAGTGAATGGATGAGTGGATGGGTGGGTGGATGGACGGATGAGTGGATGGGTGGATGGATAGAAGGGCGGACGGATGGGTGGATGGATGGATGGATGGATGGATGGGTGGATGGGTTGGTGGGTGAATGGGTGGATGGGTGGGTGGATGGGTGGATGGATGAGAATGGATGAGTGGATGGGTGGGTGGATGGGTTGGTGGGTGAATGGGTGGATGGGTGGGTGGATGGATGAGAATGGATGAGTGGATGGGTGGGTGGATGGATGGATGAGTGGATGGGTGGATGGATAGATGGGCGGACGGATGGGTGGATGGATGGGTGGGTGGATGGGTTGGTGGGTGAATGGGTGGATGGATGAGTGGTGGATGGATGGATGGATGAGTGGATGGATGGGCGGACGGATGGGTGGATGGATGGGTGGGTGGATGGATGGATGAGTGGATGGATGGGTGGGGGGGTGGGTGGATGGATGGGTAGATGGATGGATGGATGGATAGGTGGGTGGGTGGTGTATGGATGGGTGAATGTTTTAATTTGTTGTATTTTTGATTGTCAGAATAACATCACCCCATCAGAAGTTTCCCAGTGGACGAACCATCGAGTGATGGAATGGTTGCGTTCTGTTGATCTGGCTGAATACGCTCCTAATTTAAGAGGAAGCGGTGTTCACGGTGGCTTAATGGTAATTATTCCATTTTGATATCTTTTCTTTAGTCAATGTCTTGGATTTTATTTAGTTGAGTGGTTAGCATCTTCCAGACGTTCGGAAGGATTTTCATCTTGAGCGTTTTGCAAATTCATGTGGTTGATGAAAAGGTACCGGACGCACAAGTTTTAAAATCTCGTTTTTTGTGGCCGCAGGTTCTGGAACCTCGTTTTAACGTAGAGACCTTGGCACAGCTGCTGAACATCCCACCAAACAAGACGCTGCTGAGACGGCACTTGGCCACCCATTTTAATTTGCTGATTGGAAGCAAAGCTCAACAAGAAAAATGCGAGGCCATGGAAGCTCCTGATTATGTCCTTCTCACAGCTACTGCCAAAGTGAAGGTATTGGAAGAAGAATGTTGGTTTCTAGCTTATCTCTGCAGTAATTCACTGCTCATTCCAGGAGTTTGATCCTGATGGGGCTCAAGGTTGACTCAGCCTTCCATCCTTCAGAGGTCGGTAAAATGAGGACCCAGGTTGTTGGGGGCAACAGGCTGATTCTGTAAACTGCTTAGAGAGGGCTGTAAAAGCACTGTGAAGTGGTATATAAGTCTAAGTGCTATTGCTGTTGCCCTTCCTTCCTTCCTTCCTTCCTTCCTTCCTTCCTTCCTTCCTTCCTTCCTTCCTTCCTTCCTTCCTTCCCTCTCCATTCCGTTCCGTTCCATTCTATTCTATTCTATTCTATTCTATTCTATTCTATTCTATTCTATTCTATTCTATTCTATTCTATTCTATTCTATTCTAATTTCTATTCTATTCTATTCTAATTTCTATTCTGTTCTGTTCTATTCTATTCTATTCTATTCTATTCTATTCTATTCTTATTTCTATTCTATTCTATTCTTATTTCTATTCTATTCTATTCTATTTTATTCTATTTATTCTTATTTCTATTCTATTCTATTCTTATTTCTATTCTATTCATTTCTATTCTATATTCTATTCTATTCTAATTTCTATTCTATTCTATTCTAATTTCTATTCTGTTCTGTTCTATTCTATTCTATTCTTATTTCTATTCTATTCTATTGTTATTTCTATTCTATTCTATTCTATTTTATTCTATTTATTCTTATTTCTATTCTATTCTATTCTATTCTATTCTATTCTATTCTATTCTATTCTATTCTATTCTATTCTATTCTATTCTAGTGGCACAGGTGTTAGAGTACAGTATTGCAGGCTAACTCTACTCACACTGCCAGCAGTTCGATCCTGACCAGCTCAAAGTTGACTCAGCCTTTCGTCCTTCCATGGACAGGACCCAGATGAGGACCCAGATTGTTGGGGGACAAGATGCTGACTCTGTAAACCCCTTAGAGAGAGCCTGTAAAAGTACTATGAAGCGGTACATAAGTCTAAGTGCTTTTGCTATTGCTAATCAGGGCTAAAAAGTGAATGGATAAGGTGTTCCAGAGAATGCAGGAATGTGAGGTTGTGGTTTTGCCACCCCCCGGGATCATACGATTGCCTTCCAAAGTTGCTGCATGATCTCAAAAAACAAAACAAAACTGCTCCTCCTATACAACATAAACATAAGCGATTAGCAGCATACATTTTTGAGCTCAATTATGGTCATACTGAAGGCTTTCTCTTTCACTGGCCATTTCTCTTTCAGCCAAAGAAACTGCCCTTCAGTAACTTTGGAAATTTGAGAAAGAAGAAGCAAGAAGACGGGGAAGAGTATGTGTGCCCGATGGACTTGGGTCAGGTGGCGGGACCTGGATCCAAAAAAGGATTTAAGGCGGGTTTAGACGTCAGAATGTACGATGACGACGATCTGGACAGATTGGAACAGGTATCTGTCGTGATGTTTCAGACACCCTTTAGAGCAGCGGTTCTCAACCTATGGGTCATGACCCCATTTGGGGTCGATCGACCATTTCACGGGGGTCGTCAAGCAAGGCTGTCCGCCATTTTTTTCCCCCTTTTCCGGTGGGTGCCTTACCTTCCTTGGGCTGGGCCAGCTGGTGGCCCAGCCGGTGGTTGGCCTGCTCTGTCTCTGCCGCTTGCCAGCTATGGCTCGGCCGGCGTAGGGGGCGGCACCACGCATGCGCGGCGCTCCCGGGCAGGGAAAGTCCTCGACTTACGACCGGTTGGGTAGTCCTCGACTTAAGACCGGTTTAGTCCTCGACTTAAGACCGGTTTAGTCCTTGATTTACGACCGGTTGGGGGTCGCGGTGTTAAAAAGGTTGAGAACCACTGCTTTAGAGTTAAGTTGAAAACAGAACGATTAATGGGCTGTCCATCACTCTCTGTGTCTGTCTTGCCTCTTTCCCATCTTGTGTTGCTCAGTTTCCGTATCTTGACTATGTCTTATACAACCTGATTAACTCCTATAGCAGTGATGGCGAACCTTTTAGAGACCAAGTGCCCCAAAACTGGCCCCGCCCCCGCTTCACCCCCTACCCTGGTCCCACCTCCACCCTGCCTGCCCGCAGGACCGCTCACCACCTCCAGGGCCCGCCGCAGATCACCCAGGCAGCCCAGCAGTGCCATGGCGGCCACACCCTCTGCCCGCACCCCACAGCATCAACTGTGCGCGATGGGGCGTGAGGGCAGAGTCTTGTCTACGCTGCCTGGCTGCCATGTCCTTGGCTGCACTGCTCTGCGTGGGCGACTCTCGGGGGCGACTCTCCTCCAGGGGGGCTGCTGGTGAGGAGGGGGTCGTGGGGGGAGGCGAGGCTGGGGCAACGGCACATGTGCCCACAGAGAGGGCTCTGCGTGCCGCCTCTGGCACCCGTGCCATAGGTTCGCCACCACTGTCCTATAGCCACAATTCTGGAGCTTCCAGCAGTCACTGATCGAACGAAAGCATCTTAGGGTACCTACATTTCCTCTGAGGATTATAAGAAACTTAAGGGGTGATGTTTTGGAAGTTACCCCATTGTATCCATCTGACAGTCTTGCCCAAGATTGGCTCGGTTCAACACTTTGTGAAGTTAGCACATTTTTAAAAAAAATTTTTTTCATGTTGGACAATCCCCCTCTGTGTCTATATGGAGATTCTCAACCATCCAGGCCATGGTTGTCCCAAAGAAGCTTTTCCAAAGGCTGGATTTTCTTGGTTGCTTTTCCTGGAAAACATTTAGCTTCTCTTCCAAGAAGCTTCTAATGGATGCACGAAAAGCTCCTTAGATGCGTGAAAAGCTCTTTTACTTCAAATTGCTCCCCAGACTTACTCAAGTCCTGCCTGAAGCTTCCAGAATATGTCTCCAGGGATCCAATCTGGATCGGTCATCGGAACCAGAGGTTTTGTCGTCCGAGCTTTCGGACTTTGTGCTATAACCCAACTTCAGGGAACATCTCTCTAGCTAGCCCATGTGTCCAATTTAGCATTGACAGTAAATACAGTTACATAATACAGGATTTATATGAAGGTCACATACTATTTTTCTTTCCATATAGATGGAAGATTCTGAAGGGACTGTGAGGCAGATTGGGGCATTTTCTGAAGGCATCAACAACTTGACCGTAAGTCGTTGTTTAATTCAGGGGTCCCCAACCTGTGGTCTGCAGCTCACTACCGGGTCGTGGCCTACTGGCCACCGGGTCACAGAACTCGTGCTAACGCCGCCGCTGCTATGCAAATGGGACGCTGCGGGGTGAAAACAGGGCACCACCACTCTGCAAATGGGGCACCTCTGCTATGCAAATGGCAGCACATGGCACAAAAAACGGGCAGCACACGGCGCAAAAATGGGGGAAAATTGGGCGGTGGGCGTCGGGCGGCCGAAAACCCGGGCTCCACACAGCGCAAAAATGGGGGGAAACTGGGCTGCGTGCGGCATGAAAACTGTGCAGCATGCAGTGTGAAAACTGGGTGGCGCATGGCGCAAAATTGGGGAAAACTGGGCAGCACGCGGTGTGAAAACAGGTGGCGTGCTGTGCAAAAACTGGGGGGCGCACGGTAGAAAAATGGGGAACCAGGCGACATGCAGTGCAAAAAACGGGCGCCGCACAGCATGAAAATGGGCAATGCTAATGTCCATGCGGCAAAACCAGCACGGTGCTAACAAGTGTCACACGGGTGCTAGCACCGCCCCGTTTGCGTCGCACGTGCTCACGGCTCCATTTGTGTGTGTGCGTGGCTGAGGAATTCTGGGAGCTGAAGTCCACAAGTCTGAAAAGATGCCAACATTGAGGACTCCTGCCTTAGGTGGCTAGTGGGTTTTGTCTGATCTGCCAATTAATTCTCCCACGTCTTCCCTTTCCAGCACATGTTGAAAGAAGATGACATGTTTAGAGACTTGGCCACGTGTTCTCCCAGTGCCAGCATCACAGATGAGGACTCCAATGTGTGACAGGGTCAGCAAGGGACCTATTTTGGCATCCCGCTTCTGTATGCGATGGACACCGCACCTTGTGTGAAGTAATTTTTGCTTCTGTTCGCAAGAACTGATGGCGCAGAGGGGTGAGATCGTAAGAGGTTCTTATCCATCCAAATTCTGGTAAATTGATGAGATGAGAAGAGAGGACGTCATAATCCCCTCCCCTTTTTTCCCTCTTGCGTAGCAATCTGTGCCAACCTTTTTAATAAGACTCTACAGCATAATGTTTTAGCGTCCACAATGTGCCACAATGTACCCTTGTAATTTTCTTTTTCTTCCAGTAATGCAAAAAAAAAGGGGGGGGGGAACACACCAACTACAGACCCCCTGACAGTAGCATCCATTGTCAAGGTATCTGCAGAAAATTTTTTTTCCCCGTTTTCCTCTTCAAATCGGCTGCGTAACCTCTTGTGTTGAAAAATCTTGTATGTTTTTTTTTAAAATGCAGTTTTTATGAAAAAGAAAAAAAAATGTATCGAGTACATAATGGATCGGAAGTTTTATACTGTGATGTAAGGTGATACCGTAAAGCCTAAAAGCCAGCTGGATACTGGAGAAGTCCATTCCTCTTGCAAATTGCTCGCGTGGAATTGCAGGCCCGTTTTTGCAAGCGGGATCTGCTCTCTGACACGAGGAATGAAATAATTAAAAATGTCCCTGAACGTGCCATGGGAAAACGTGTCCCTTTCCCCTTTATAAAATACGGTTTTTAATAGGGTTTTAAACTTTAGTTGTTGCAACTGAAAATCTGGAGAGAGAGACACACACACACAACAACGTGTGGCTTTCTACATCCACAAAGCCAATTTTTCCCCCCCTTTTCCCCCACGTACTGGATTGCAAAATTTTATAACGATGAGGGATTTTAGCCAATTCATGCTATTTTACAGTATTAAATTCAAATACGAACTCTTGCCTTTGACTTACCATTTGTGATAACGTACCATATTGAATGTTTATGCTTGTTTTTTTAAAAGATAAAGCATGTCTTTTTTTTAACTATATATATATTTTTTAAATGATCATACTTGTCAAATTAGCCACTGAAAACCGTGGGCCGGCCTCTCGCTCTCTCTTTTCCTTTCCAATATCACTTTCCAATATTTTACTTTTAATTTCCTTTTTCTTTGGCTAAAATGATGGGGATGCAAAGATTTGGAATTTACTCTCTGAATGATCGGCTGGTGCTATAAAGATAATGTTGACCTCAACGTTGGAATTGCTGATCCAAAGATTTTTGCAAGAATAGCTAATTAGGTTTTTGGCATGTAATCAGGTACCAATGTTAGTGATGGTTAGTGTATCCCTTCCATTGAATCTCATTCATTCAGCTCACGGGATTGTAATATTTTAGATGGGATCTGGATAAAAAGACTTCCAATGTTTCATCTCATCAAAAACAATTTGTTTCCTGAAATTTTTCAATAGTAGTTACATTTCCTTTTCTGACGAGCTTTGGTTTCATTTCTGAGATATGTAAAATTGGGTTGAAACCGAATTCTCTGCTAACTGGTGCTGATCTGAACATTTCTGCTCCATGCTCATTTATTTATAGTTGGAACCATGATTAAAATTCATTGCACTCTTGCTCAATACAATAATCGGTTTTTACCTTTTTAATGTCTCAAAAAGCTTCCTCAGTATGGTCTATGCAACAAGGACTCCCTTAATAATTTTCAAAATGTGTTCATAACCGTTTTGGTTCATTGGGTTCCTGAGCCTGTTCAAGTGAAGGCAGACAACTTTTGTAAATAAATGTAATTTATGAATTAAGGAATTAGCTTCCTTAATTAAAAGAAAAACACGGCCCTACCAGCAGCCCACTCAGGTTATTGGCAAAATTTGTCTAATTATAAAATTGTGTCTTCTACTCTCTAGAAACAGGTTTTGCACTATTTGGATATAATACACCCAGAAAAGCAAGCTCAGATGCAAAATCATGTTAATCCAAAGAATCAAATCACAATGTAACTATTTTTTTTTTAAAAAAATAGCTGTTGTGCATTATGAAGAGAATCAGATATATTAATTTTTACTATCGTTTTTTTCTGGTTAGGTAAATAGTTATTATTACTACGGGTCTGGGGAGAGTAATATAAGACTCATAATTAAGCCAAGTGGTTTATATAAATGCACATGAAATGAAATATCATTATGGTATTTTATTGGGATGTTTATCTATGAAGAGGTCAGTGGAAGTATATGTATTGCTGTGTTAAATAAATAAAAACCTACTGAAAAATAAAATGAATTACGCTTATTTATTAGATTTTTAAAGATCAGGGGTGGTTGACTTCTGATGAAAAAAGGATTTAAAAATATATGATTTTTTTTATTGAATTGAAAAACGGAAGACAAAAAAGTGAAAGAAACAATGATCATCTGGGCAAAAAACTTTGAGCATGACATAGAATGAGAGAAATGGCAAAATCGGTGGGAAAGAAATTACAAATTGACAATGGCTACTTCGTACAAAGAAAACTTACATAAAATGTTTTTATAGATGGCATTTCCCACCTGTTAGATTAGCAAACCTGTTTAAAAATATGTCTAGAAAATGTTAGAAATGTAATCAAAGAAGAGCAGTTGCATTTGTGCAGAGTCCTAAAATCCTTTTTCCTCAATGCTTTTGAAGATGCACTTTGCAAATGCCTACAGAAGTGGCCAAAATTGTGGAAACCTTTTGGGAAAAGTGTATTTTTGAGGTTGGATGGCTAATAATACCACTTTTGTTTTGAGTAGTACCATAAAATTATATATCACTGGAAAGATCATTTAATCAAGAATGTCATGCAACAAAGTTTGTTCAATTATTTGTACTGTATTCTGTGAAAAGTTATAGCCAAATAACCAGAAAAAGGAAGCACAACTTGCTTAGGTTGATCTCAGGTAGCTTTCCTTCATCTGATTGTAGCCAATGAGCATGAGTTTTTAGAGAGCCAATCGGGTGTCATCTTGTTTTGGCCATGAGCCAATCAGATCACAGTAGGATTCAATTATTGATGTCATGTATTGAAGCTGAGAGGAGGACATTGGTCAGTGTGTTATGGGATGGCTATCAAGTTGGTTGGGGTTTTTCTGTGTTCTTTCATTTAGTGAGCTTGCAAAAAGTAATAAAATTAAAGGAATGGTGCAAAGAGTTGACTGGTCGCCCAGAAAGCAATGTAAAATAGTATTATTAGGTGAACAAGGCTACAGTTATAAAGAAATTGGAAGAAAAATTGGTGGAAACTTAATCAAAGGTGGCATACATATGTTGTTCATAGTATGTTTAGGTGTGTGTCATGTATGTGTTTCACCTTGAGAGCGGGCAACTAAATTTCATTTTTGATGTGTGGCATTTCTATTGTACACTTTTTCCAAAAGGTTTCCATAATTTTGGCCACTAGTGTAGTTCTGTGTAACTTCATTCACTAAAATCTGATAACTGTATTTCAGGTCATTTTTTTTTTAGTAATTTTTTTGTGCATCAATAAATGTTTTTTTTTTAAACAAAGTTTCTAACTGGTCTTGAGTAGTTTAAACTATAGATGGAGGGGAGTGGCAGTCAGGAAATGTGACATGTTTTCCGTTGATGTGTAGGGAGCTTTGTAATGCAGCTTTGTCATGGGGAAAATGCACATGACTTTATATAAATATGGAACTGACTCACTAGCTGGAGGGCTATGCAACATTTGATAACCTTCAAGTAACGGGCAGCAGGTTTTGAAATGAAGTTTCATGCATGCTAAGAACTCAGTAACAACACGATGTGATTGTTTTTCATAGCTGTATTTGTCCAAATGGAGTTTTCATGCGTTTTCAGTAACTCAATATGTAACTTTGATGTGTGTGTGTGTACACTACCCCTTCAATTAATTCTAGAACTACTTAAGACATTTGAAGAAAAATGGAGGGAAAATTCAATGTGCAGAGATATGTTGATCTACTATATATCAATATATTTTTTATGCAAATCAAAACAGGAACTCCTACTCAGAGAAACGCAGGTTGTTCCCGATTTGTCTGCAAGTCATGATAGCAGAATGCTGAGAGTTACACAACAGAACACACTCAGGAACTTAACAGTACATGCAAATAATCCAAACAACGTGCTATGTTTGATCCTATGATCAAAAACAACACAACAAGGATGTGCAAAGCGCTCCATTCGTTGAATGGGGGGTTCTGAGAAACCTTGTGTTTCATCCAGGCACAGACAAGTATAGGGTCCAGATCCAGAACATAAATGTTCTGGTTGGGTTTCCTGCAGTGAGGTCAATGGGTAAAGGAGAAAGTGTTTAGAGGTGGGACAGGATAGCATCTGAAGGGAGACGAAGCAAATGAAGGTGTTGGGAGATGGAGAGAGAAGCAGGTGAGACTCTAGGAAGAGTGTGGAGAAGAGCAACAAAGATGATCAGGGGACTGGAGGGTAAAACATGTAAAGAACGGATGCTGGAATTGGGTATGTCTAGTTTAATGAAGATAAGGACCAGGGGGGACATGATAGCAGTCTTCCAATATCTCGGGCTGCCACAAAGAAGAGGGAGTCAAGCAACCTAGAACTAAGGTGACATTTCCTGACAGTGAGAACAATTAGCCAGTGGAACAACCTGCCTCCAAAAGCTGTGAATGCTCCAACACTGGAAGTTTTCAAGAAGAGATTGGATAGCCATTTGTCTGAAATGGTATAGGGTTTCCTACTGAGCAGGGGGTTGGACTAGAAGACCTCCAAGGTCCCTTCCAACTTTGTTATTCTATTCTATTCTATTCTACTCTACTCTACTCTACTCTACTCTATTCTACTCTACTCTACTCTACTCTACTCTACTCTACTCCATTCCATCTATTCTATTCTATTCTATTCTATTCTATTCTATTCCACATCTTCTCTTCTCTTCTCTTCTCTTCTCTTCTCTTCTCTTCTCTTCTCTTCTCTTCTCTTCTCTTCTCTCTTCCCTTCCCTTCCATTCTATTCCATTCCATATATTCTATTCTATTCTATTCTATTCTATTCTATTCTATTCTATTCTATTCTATTCTATTCTATTCTATTCTATTCTATTCCACATCTTCTCTTCTCTTCTCTTCTCTTCTCTCTTCCCTTCCCTTCCCTTCCCTTCCATTCCATATATTCTATTTTATTCCATTCCATGCCACATATTCTATTCTATTCTATTCTATTCTATTCTATTCTATTCTATTCTATTCTATTCTATTCCACATCTTCTCTTCTCTTCTCTTCTCTTCTCTTCTCTCTTCCCTTCCCTTCCCTTCCCTTCCATTCCATATATTCTATTTTATTCCATTCCATGCCACATATTCTATTCTATTCTATTCTATTCTATTCTATTCTATTCTATTCTATTCTATTCTATTCTATTCTATTCTATTCTATTCTATTCTATTCTATTCTATTCCTTATTATTCTATTATTGCCTTAAGGCTGAGGGACATGCCTGGAGTTGGGGTGATGTAGCAGGTAAGGAGAAAGGAAGAGGAAATAGGAAGATTGGGAGAGAGATGAATGGATGGGCTTTGTGGATGAGAACTTCAAGTGCATAAAACTTGCTCTGCTTGGACCATGAAAACCCTCCAGAACTGGCCAAAACCTGAAGCCACCAAGATGTTCCAAGTTTCACTTCTGCCCAGAATTTCCAAACCACAACGCGTCCCATGGACACGATAAGAGCATATTCTCACAACATAGTATCTAATGGACTCAAAATAGTCTTCTACAGCTTTTTGCTTATATGACTTGGAAAAGTACAAATTTTATTCTGAGATGCAGACAGCTGCAGAGACAAGGTCCTTTGGACGTGTCCCCTCGTCCCCATTTAAGAGTTGACATGTAAATAAATAACGCAGGCACTTAGGAATGCCACTTTGGTGACAAAAGTAAGAAAGACTCTTACTTTCTAAATATCCATGGAAAAATTTCTGCCATGAGTTCTTTGCACCAAAAGCCACCAAATCCTGTATGAAGAGGGCCAGGCTATGATTGAATCCCTCTTCTATAATCTGGTTTTGGAACAAAATGGATGGATTGCAGAGACCCTGAGTCAGATTCTATATTTTGTGTGTTGTCGGTCCTATTCTGGTTGCCAAGTACCACACAGCAGTTGTGATTCATACGTTCCCTAGGAATGTTATGAGTAAGAGTTGACTTGCTCTCTCAAAACAACTCATCAAGCTGAAATGGGGAGGAGAGAGAAAGGAACCAGGTTATTTAAAAAAAAAAAAAAAAAAAACTTGTAAGAGAAGGCAGATCTGTTTTTTTTTTTTTTTTTTTTAGATCAGATTAGCTGGAGCCGTTTTTCTCTGTTGGAAAATGTGATTGCAGAAAAAGGATGGTGAAAGGAATATTCCAAAGCAATATATCAGGATCAGCGGTGGGATTCAGCCAATTCGCACCACTTCGGCAGAACCGGAAACTAATTTTTTGTTGCCCAGACCCAGAATGGACTTCCGGAAGTGGCATCCACACAAGAGAACCGGTTGTTGTTGACATATTTGAATCCCACCACTCCTTCCTTCCTTCCTTCCTTCCTTCCTTCCTTCCTTCCTTCCTTCCTTCCTTCCTTCCTTCCTTCCTTCCTTCCTTCCTTCCTTCCTTCCTTCTTGTGGTAGGATTCAGGCAGTTCACACCAGTTCAGCAGAACTGGTAGCTAACTTTTTGTTGCCCAGGCCCAGAATGGACTTCTGGAAGCGGCATCCACACAAGAGAACCGGTTGTTCACATATTTGAATCCCACCACTGGCCAGAATTATTTTAGTAGTCCTCAACTTACAACAGTTCATTTAGTGACTTTAGTGGCCCTGAAAAAAGTGGCATCCCCGCGCTCGCGTGATCAGAATTCCAGATGCTTGAACAATTGGTTCATACTTAATGACGCTTGCCGTGTCCGGGGGGGGGGTCACGTGATCCCCTTCTGCGGCCTTCCAACAAGAAAAATCAGTGGGGGAAGCCAGATTCACTTAACAGCCAATCAACTGCAGTGATTCACTTAACCACTGTGGCAGGGAAGGTCGTAAAAGGGGGCAAAACTTTCTTAACAAATGTCTCACTTAACGACAGAAACGGGCTCAATTGTGGTCGTACGTTGAGGACTACCTGTAACAGACAAACCTTGATGGGTGTGGGATGTAATATTTCGTCGAGTCTTCAAGCCAAGCAGAAGTACCCAACGGACCCTCATTTTAGGAAAGAGTCTCGGTCTATTGAAGGCATCCATTGGCTCTCTTTGATGGGTCCCACTTGCAAGAGATGGTTCTGTGTATGGTGAGGAGAGCCCTTGGTCCCGCCTCCTTGCAGGCAGCCTGGTTGTCAGAACTTGTTCCCTAGCTGTGGCTTCCTTCTCTGGCCTGGTCTTTGCAGCTGGCTAACCAGCTGTCTCCCTCCTTCCTTGTTCCCCTTGTTTTCCTTTCTCATTCCCATCTCCTTTGTTCATTTATTTCCTTCCTTCCTTCCTTCCTTCCTTCCTTATTCCTTTGTTCCCATTTCCTTTCCCCTTTTCATTGCCATCTCCATTTCCTTCCTATTCCCTTCCTTGTTCTCATTCCCTTTCCCCTTCTCACTCCCATCTCCTTCCTTTGTTCATTTCCTTCCTTTCCCCTTCTCAATCCCATCGCCTTTGTTTATTTTCCTATTCCCTTTCCTTGTTCTTATTCCCTTTCCTCTTCACTCCCATTTCCTTTCTTTGTTCATTTCCTTCCTTTCCTTCTCATCGCCTTTGTTTATTTTGCTATCCCTTCTTCGTTGTTCTTATTCCCTTTCCCCTTCTCACTCCCATCTCCTTCCTTTGTTCATTTCCTTCCTTTCCCCTTCTCATTCCCGTCTCCCTCCTTCCTTCCCATTCCCTTCTTTCCTTTCCTCCCTTTTCATTCTTCCTTCCTTCCCATCTCCTCCTTCCTTCTTCCCTCCTTTCCCTTCCCTCCCCTTCCTTCCCTCCCCGTGTGGCGTGGTTATTAGAGTCATTTTATTTCTCTTCTTTCAACTCCCATTTGGGGGAACCCAGAATGTCAATTTCTGAAGATGCCTTTACCAATAGAACCCAATTCTTATTACTGGACTATCCATCTTGTTGCAAAAGTGTGTGTGTGTGTGTGTGGGGTAGACAACCTGGAAAGCTGGTCACCGATCTTCTGAATGACTCCGCTCAGAAATGCCGAGTTTTCTCTTTGTACAGGATCTTGTAAACCAGTGGTTCTCAACCTTTTTAATGCCGCGACCCCCAACCGGTCGTAAGTTGAGGACTACTCAACTGGTGCAACACCGTTTGCAGAATGGGACTTTTGGCGGGCTCAGCAGGGCAGAGACAGCATGGACAATTCCTATTGGCTTTTGAAAGCCAATAGAATTAGACTCTATTCAAGAGAGTCTATTCTATTGGCTTTCAAAAGCCAATAGAATAAAAGGGAGTAGCACAGCTAAGGAAAAGGGGGAAAAAATGGCGGACTGTGTTGTTTGGCAACCCCCGTGAAATGGTCGTTCGACCCCAAATGGGGTCCCGACCCACAGGTTGAGAACCACTGTTGTAAACGCATGGAACGCCAAAACAGGAGACCAAAACAAGCAGAAGGTCTCCCAGTTGATTTTAACCCGACATGAATGAATCAGAACTTGCAAAACATCTTAAGAGGGGAAAAAAAAGTTTTATTTCTACCACAAAGAGTTGAAAAAAGTCAAAGAGCTGAATAGGCGGGTAAAGTAATACAAAACACTTTGTATGACCAGGACCGGTGCTATTATTCAGCTTCAATGCGGTTAGTAAAAAGGGTGTTTTACTCACATTAAGCAAAAGGGAGTACAATATAAATTTTTATTTTCTGCGGCAGAAGGACGTTCAAGCAAAGAATCTAGCGCATAATCAAATTCATCCAGAGCTCATTTCCTTGATCTTTTTCATCCTCTAGCATTCTTTCCTTCTTGATCCGAAAGTCAAACTGCACGATAAGCTGAGAGCTATTTATGAAGCAAAGATGCATCAAACTCAAGGTGGTGGCCATGACTTCACAACTGAAGTCTCCTCCCTTTTCATTTCTGTCTCCTGCAGACCAGTGCCCCAAAGGGCTCAGACTTCAACTGCGTAGCTGCACCCACTTCTTTTCAGGCACCTCTCCTGCAAGCACCATTATCAAAGGACTTTTGATTTTATCTTCCCGGTGAAGGGAACCATGGAAGTCTTGAGATCTCAGCTCGGCCTGTGGAATCAATGGCTTTAGCCCTATCCCAGTGGTGGCGAACCTTTTAGAGACCGAGTGCCCCAAAACTGGCCCCGCCCCCACTCCACCCCCCTGCCCGCCTCCGCTCTGCTCCCCCATCCCCAGCCCTGCCTGCCCACAGGATCACTCACTGCCTCCAGGGCCTGCTGCAGATCACCCAGGCAGCGCTATGGTGGCCACACCCTCTGCCCGCGCCCTGCAGCATCAACTGCATGATGGGGTGTGAGGGAAGAATCTTGTCTACGCTGCCTGGCTGCCATGTCCTTGGTGCGCTGCTCTGTGTGGGCCACGCTCGAGGGTGAGTCTCCTTCAGGGGGGCTGCTGGAGAGGAGGGGATCGTGGGGGGAGGCAAGGCTGGGACAATGGCACGTGTGCCCACATAGGGCTCCGAGTGCCGCCTCTGGCACCCGTGCCATAGGTTCGCCACCACTGCCCTATCCTCTCTTAATAAGGTCCATATTGTGACATGCATGCTCTGGGATGATTACTTCTGAATTATTTCAACTTGGAGACACACCCGTGTGCCTTGTGCATTTGCGAGGGCACTTTGAAGCTAGGAAAAAGCTCAGCTTGAGCACAGAACTGTACTTTGAAACGAGGACGCTTCCAATATGCTGGAAGCAACCTTTCCTGCCAAATCTCGCGTGTTTAGGATGTCTCCTGGCACACCTTAAGTTCGTAGCATTGCTATCTAATGTGTCTGACGGTAATTTCAAGCCCTCAAATGTTTTATCTGTCAATCTTCATCTGATTCGCTCCCATCCTGAATCTCTAAACATCAATCCCCATTGGTTCCTATGCAGCAACTGTTATGTTCTTATTGTTAAGCAGCCTGTGTGTAACTAACTCCTAAGACAATTAAAGGGTTTTACAAACTGTCTACTTATAGGGATATTTATGGGGATAAGGCAGACATGTCAAAGACAAGGACCGGGGGCCAGATGCGGCCTGCGAAGTGGTTTCATGTAGCCCATGAAGCCATCCTGGAAACAGTGAGGGAACGGCCCCCGCTGCCTTGGCCCTGGCCGGCCGGGAGCCCATGTACAATATTGTGGTGGCCATCTATGCTGAAACGCATTCGGTCTTAGCTCCACAAGGCTGTCTGGAAACAGCGAGGAACCAGCCCGTCGCATTGGCCCTGCCCCTTGGGTGCATGCTGGGGAGGTGTCACCCTTTGTGAGGAATGAAGAAATGCACCGTGCCTTGGCGCTTGCCCCGGTCCCACCCCTTCTGCCAGAGACCCTCAGATCTGTCCCACTCCTGCCCAGGCCCCCACAGGCCCCCTGGACGCGAACAATGTAGAACTGGCCACGCCCACCCAGTAGGCCACACCCATTCCATCCACGCCCACCCAGTAGGCCACACCCACCCTGGCCGCCCCCCCCCGAGGGCAACCGCAATGCTGATGCGGCCCTCAATGAAATTTGAGTTTGACACCCCTGGGATAAGGCATCTGTGCAGTCAAAGCCCTGCCTCCATTTTAGGCATGCCGAAGGCCTTTGATTTTCTTACTTGCTCTCTGGACACCCCCGGGCCAATCCCGTTGTACGAAGGGAGAAAATGAAGCAGAAAGAGGTGGGAGGGGGGGTTTACACTTCAATCTGATGCTTGAAATATCAGCTCACCCTTTAAGAAAATGAGATTTACTTTGTCTAGAATAGCAGTTTTTTTTTGTCCCTAAGTTCTCCTACAAGTTTTGAAACCCCAGTCTAGATTTTTTTTTTCTAGGCTCTTTGGACTTGACATATGGATGTCATCAGTTTCATCAGGAGCTTCTTAAGGCTTGTTGATCAAGTCACTTGAAGATGCCAGACGGAGGACTTGGGAAGGGTGGACGTCAAGTCGACCATTCTTACTCAAGTTCTCTTTTTCACGCAAGATTGGAGGATTTGGGAAGAATGGACTTCAAGTAGACCATGCCTACTGGAGTTTTTGTTCTTGATGTAAGATGGAGGATTTGGGAAGAGTGGACTTCAAGTAGACTATATCTACTAAAGTTCTATTTTCGATGCAAGATGGAGGATTTGGGAAGGGTTGACTTCAAGTAGATCATGTTTACTCAAGTTCTCTTTTCGATGCAAGAGGGAGAATTTGGGAAGAGTTGACTTCAAGTAGACCATGTTTACTCAAGTTCTCTTTTTGATGCAAGATGGAGGATTTGGGAAGGGTGAACTTCAAGTAGACCATGTTTACTCAAGTTCTCTTTTTGATGCAAGATGGAGAATTTGGGAAGGGTTGACTTCAAGTAGATCATGTTTACTCAAGTTCTCCTTTTGATGCAAGATGGAGGATTTGGGAAGGATGAACTTCAAGTAGGCCATGTTTACTCAAGTTCTCTTTTTGATGCAAGATGGAGAATTTGGGAAGGGTTGACTTCAAGTAGACCATGTTTACTCAAGTTCTATTTTTGATGCAAGATGGAGAATTTGGGAAGGGTTGACTTCAAGTAGACCATGTTTACTCAAGTTCTCTTTTTGATGCAAGATGGAGGATTTGGGAAGGGTTGACTTCAAGTAGACCATGTTTATTCAAGTTCTCTTTTTGATGCAAGATGGAGAATTTGGGAAGGGTTGACTTCAAGTAGACCATGTTTACTCAAATTCTCTTTTTGATGCAAGATGGAGGATTTGGGAAGGGTTGACTTCAAGTAGACCATGTCTACTCAAGTTCTGTTTTTGAACAGCAGATGATATCTGTGTTTATGGCCAAGAAGGCAGGAACAGACTTCCAACTTCTCCTGCTCAGGTTCCGATTCATAAAGCATCTAAGATCTTTTTTTTTTTTTAAAAAAATCTGGGATGATTAACTTTGGAGCAGCTGATACCCAAATCATGTTAAAATACATCTGGAAAAAAAAAATAAAATGCTGGCCAGTTGAAGGGATGAAAATCACCCTGACATCAATGTAGCTACTGACATCCCATTCGTAAACAGCCTTTCCCCAAAAACCATTTGACGAAGCCATTACTTGACATCAACAATTCTGATTTTTCTATTGAAAACAATACATGGACATATTTTGTAAGTGAGCTACCTGTATATTTATGTATACAAACATGGGTACGTAGTTAGTTAATCAAAAAGGGACCCACTGAAGGCTGGTGTGGTAGAATAATAGAATAACAACAATGCAACAGAAAGGCGAGTTGGAAAAAGAAAGGAATTCTTTGAGATTTGATAGCATTTACTATATACTTAAAAGAAAATATAAGTAGATCTTCTCATCCACTAACAGGCTACCCTATCATCCCTCCAAACCAAATTTACATTCCTTTGTTTTTTTTCCAGTGTTCAGTGCCAATGGTAGGTTTAGAGCTTCTTCCGTATGCACACACCTTTATTCCACCTTACGCAAAGACCGGGCGCAAATTTTGTCTCCGGAGAAAGGCCGGAAGGAAGATGCCAAGCCCTCATATCTGTCCGACGGATTTTGCCCGCATTACGATTCAGAATTTCAAGATTGGGCCTCCCTCTTTCACGCCCATCGCTTGGGAACGATGGAGCCCATCAATCTGCTGCTTTCTACATGAGTTATGTTTCTACAGGTTGACCTGTCAAACGATTTTCCTCCCCCCCCCCGCCTCTGCTAATGAAGACACAAACACGTTGGTGCAAGACAGGTGTGCATTTAAAGCGGTGCTGCAGAAACAACAGGGTGACTGAAGTCACCTCCTTCATCGTTCCCTCCTGGCCTCCCACGTCAAGGGTCTTCAAACTTGGCCCTTTTATGACTTGCGGACTTCAACTCCCAGAATTCCTCAGCCAGGCACGTGTGCCTGGCTGAGGAATTCTGGGAGTTGAAGTCCGCAAGTCATAAAAAGGCCAAGTTTGAAGACCCCTGTCATAGAAGCTATCCAGAACAAACTCTTTGATGAGTTGAGTGCCTAGCTATATTTGCTTATCTGGGATGAAAAGAGCCAAACTTCATTCAATTGCCTTAGGATAGATTTGATACACAGAGCAAAGCAAAGAGTAGGATCTACAACACGGTTAATCAGTCTACCAGAGGCTTCAGCTTGGCAGGATTAGAAAGACACAAGAGTGCACAAGCGGGAATGCCTCTGAAGGTGAGTTCCACCTCTGTTAACTCAGTTGGTTTCTGTTGCCTGGTTCCCCCCCCAACAGTTCTTCTTTTTCCTAACTTTCCCCTTCTGCTTTATCCCCACCCCCCCGTTAGTAAGTAAACCACATCTCTTTGGTGTAACCCAATTTCTCCAGGTTGGGCAGGCAGGCATACTGGATCATGGGCGGTGGGCCGCACATCAGAATCAAAACGTCGTCTTCAGGGGGAGGCATGTGTTCCTTCAGCATGTCTTGGTTCACGAATCCTTGGCTGTAATCCCACTCTGTGTTGGAAAAGAACACGTTGCGCTGATTATCTCTTTCAAAACAACAACAACAAAGCACTGATACACTAGAGCAGTGGTGGCGAACCTTTGGCACGGGTGCCAGAGGCAGCACTCGGAGCCCTCTCTGTGGGCACACGTGCCGTCGCCCCAGCCCCGCCTCCCCCTGCGGCCTCATCAGCAGCCCCCCTGGGCACAGCCTGCACGGACCAGCGCAGCCAAGGACATAGTCGGGCAGCAGCAACAAGACTCCACGCTCATGCCCTAAAGCGTGCAGACGATGCTGCGGGGTGTGGGCGGAGGGCGTGGCGGTCACAGTGCTGCAGGCCTGCCTGGGCGATCTGCGGCGGAGGGCCATGGGGGCAGTGCGTGGCCCTGCGGGCGGGTGGGGCAGACAGGGGCGGAGCAGGTAGGGCGGGCAAGAGGCGAAGTAGGGACGGGGGGTGGGTTTTGGGCACTCAGTCTCTAAAAGGTTCGCCATCACTGCACTAGGGCAGGGGTCAGCAACCTTAAACACTCAAAGAGCCACATGGACCCGTTTCCCAGGGAAAAGAAAACACACTGGGAGCTGCAAAACCTGCGAGCTTGATTGAAGAGTTTAATTAAAAAGAAATAGCCGCTGCTGTGCATGAGTTCTCGTTCTCTCTCTCTCTCTCTCTCTCTCTCCCCCCCTCCCTCCCTCTCTCTCTCTCCCCCTCCTCTCTCCCTTTCTCCGATCTTCTGCTCACCTGGCAAGCTGGCTTCATGCTGTTCTCGGACAAGCTGACACACATTCTTATTGGGTGTGAGGCCACTCTCTTTTTTACACACACACACACACACACACACACAAACACACACAGAGAGAGAGAGAGAGAGAGAGAGAGAGAGAGAGAGAGAGAGAGAAACAGATGGACAGGCAGACACTAGACATAGATGATGGATGATAAATAGATGATATAGATAATAGATATAGAGAGTAGACTAGATAGATATAAATAGATGAATAGATGAGAGAGAGAGAGAGAGAGAGAGAGACGGATGAACAGATGGACAGATACTAGATATAGATGATGGATGATAAATAAATGATATAGATAATAGATAGATAGAGAGTAGACTAGCTATAGAGAGTAGACTAGCTATAGAGAGTAGACTAGTAGATATAAATAGATGACAGAGAGAGAAAGAGAGAGAAAAAAAAGACGGATGAACACATGGACAGACAGACAGATACTAGATATAGATAGATGATGGATGATAAATAAATGATATAGATAATAGATAGATATAGAGAGTAACTAGATATAGAGAGTAGACTAGTAGATATAAATAGATGACAGAGAAAGAAAGAGAGAAAAAAAAGAGACGGACGAACACATGGACAGACAGACAGATACTAGATATAGATAGATGATGGATGATAAATAAATGATATAGATAATAGATAGATATAGAGAGTAACTAGATATAGAGAGTAGACTAGATAGATATAGATGACAGAAAGAGAGAGAGACAGATGAACAGATGGACAGAGACAGACAGATACTAGATATGGATGATGGATGATAAATAGATGATATAGACAATAGATATATATAGAGAGTAGACTAGATAGATATAAATAGATGACAGAGAGAGAAAGAGAAAGAGAGATGGACGAACAGATGGACGTGGACAGACAGATGCTAGATATAGATGATGGATGATAAATAGATGATAGATATAGATAGATAGATAGATCTAAAGAGTAGGCTAGATAGATATAAATAGATGACAGAGAGGGGGGGGGCGCAAGTGCCTCTCTCTGTCTCTCTCTCGCTCTGCAAATGGCGGAGGAGGCTGGGAGCCACAGGAGAAGGCTCCAGAGCCGCAGGTTGCCGTCCCGTGCACTAGGGCAGCCCCCCCCAACCTTTTGAGCGCCAGAGATTAGTTTTGTGGACAGAGGTTTTTCCACGGACCAGAGGGGTGGGCTGTGTGGTTTCGCATGCTGCCTGCATCCCGCAGATAGGGCTTCACTTGTTTGCGCGGGCTGGTTTGTGACCTGCCGTGGACCGGTGCTGGTTCATGGACCGGGGTTTGGGGACCCCTGCACTAGGGATCGTCAAAAGGGGCTTTGAAATGGATGGCTGGATAAATGTTTCACCATCTACAGCCCTTTCCATCAGTTTCATCACTTTCTCCTGATTGGGCAAACATTGGACTTTAAAAACTAGAACTAATAGCCGATTCGCACTTGTAAACTTTCTGTCATGAACAGACTTGCCTGAACATGCATGAAATATCTCAGTTTGACATTGCAGTTGGTAAATTTTGGATCACTCTGTATGCAAAACCCTTCTAATGAGACACCTATGGGTGTCTACTAATCCTTGAGGTTGAGACATTGAGCCCTGCGCTTAGCTGTATTTTCTCTAAACGGTACCCTTCAGTGTTTAATGAAACTCTACTCTACTCCACTCCACTCCACCACTGCATTCTTTATTTCTATTCTATTCTATTCTATTCTATTCTATTCTATTCTATTCTATTCTATTCTATTCTATTCTATTCTATTCTATTCTATTCTATTCATTTATTCCATTCCATTCCATTCCATTCTATAATAGAATATTAATTATTAATATTCAGCAATTAAGCAGAATGTTTTAGCATCATCTAATCTTAATTGTATCATGAATTACTTACTTTCAGGAGCTCTGTCCAATGTGTACCACAGCTTAAACTGGGCTGAGTGTTGAGCTCGCACTTCCTCAAGTTCCGAGCGCAGTAAAATATCACTTTCAGTCTGTCCCAGAAACACAGTCATTGTTGTTTTATCTCACAAATTCACTAGTGAACAACTTAGAATATTGATCCCCTCTTAATCCCATTAAAAAGAAAAAGAAAAAGAAATCATGAACCGAAAGCTAATGTGAAAGACCCTGGAATCAAAATGTAAACCATCAAGAGGGCTTAGCAAAAAAAAAAAAAAGTGAATTATGAGCAGCAAATCTTTTGAGTCTGCTCCAAGTCCAGTTAAATGTGCATAAAAGTGGTCAGAGGTAACACCGTGTCAACGTTCAGGGTAATTACATTTCGTTTAAAAAGCATTTGTTCCGAGCTGTTAATCAACACGCCAAAGTGTTTCACTCAGTTCCAAAATGAATCTATTTCATTAGGGCGTTCTGTCTAGAACGCTTTAGACCATTTCCAATTCAGAGGATTTATCAAACCACTTTGGGAGAACAACTTAATTTGAGTTGGTTTGTTGTAGAGGGAAATTGATTTGCTATGTTCTTGCATTAACAAATTTTGCACTAGAAGCAGCTAATTTAAGCTTTTTCTCATTATTTCCTCAAACAAAAAAAAATATATTAAAGGATCCAGAATAGAAGCTGGAATAATATAACTGCTGCTGAGATAGGATTCTCCAGAGGAATCTGTCTCTTGCTTGGAGCAATTGGAAAAGAAATAAGCAAGGCTACAATTTCATGTTACGCTTCTCTGGAAATACAATCCAATGAAAATAGTGGAATACTGTGAATATCTTGAGTAAATCTGCACAAGGCTTCAATATTGCTAGCATGAAATATCGGCAGCCCATTTTATTTATTCTTCACAATCTATTGCCGCTGATTCAATATGCTGTTTGCTCCTTAGTAAGAGAGCAAAGGACATCTTCCTACCTGGTTAGCAAAGAGCAAATGGCAAACTGTGGGATCCTCCTTGTCCTTTACAATCGCTCGGATGAGCTGCAACATGGGAGTAATTCCTTCAGAGGAGAGAGAGGGAGAGGGAGAGAGAGAGTCAAATCAAATGAATCCTTGTAGAAGATGAATCTGTACAAGAGTAGGCAGAGTCAAGAGAGTAATCAGCCTAGAGCCATTATGTTGCCGCAAGTGGTCTAAATCTTGAATTCCATTGACTCTGAGATAGCACCAATTTAGTGCTGAATATTAATTGACTAGATTCGTGTGAGCAAGCACGTTCAATAGATCACCTTAACTCAGTGGTTCTCAACCTGTGGGTCGGGATCCCATTTGGGGTCGAACGACCATTTCACGGGGGTCGCCAAACAACGCAGTCCGCCATTTTTCCCCCCCTTTTCCTTAGCTGTGCTACTTCCTTTTATTCTATTGGCTTTTGAAAGCCAATAGAATAGACTCTCTTGAATAGAGTCTAATTCTATTGGCTTTCAAAAGCCAATAGGAATTGTCCAGGCTGTCTCTGCCCTGCTGAGCCCGCCAAAAATCCCAGTCTGCAAACGGTGCTACACCAGTTGAGTAGTCCTCGACCTACGACCGGTTGGGGGTCGCAACATTAAAAAGGTTGAGAACCACTGCCTTAACTGGACTGAGGTCTCAATTCTTTGCACCTGACACATCAAGTTGAATACTCAAGGCAGGAAAGCACATTTCAGAATACCTGTTCCACCCGCAATCATCCCGACGTATTTCACTTGCTTCAGAACGGGTTCGGATTTCTTGTCTGAACGAATCGCAAACACACCTGGCGGAAAAGTTAAGCAGGTGAGCAAGTGGATTGGTGGCATTGCCAAATGTCTCAAATCCAAGACATGTGTTTGAAATGTCTATGGGGATTCTCAGTCATCCACGTCATGGCTGTCGCAAAGGTGCTTTTTCCAAGAGGCAACTGGAGTTCCTTTGTTTTTCCTTAAAGACGTTTCGCTTCACATCCCAGAAGCTTCTTCAGCTCTGACTGGATGGTGGGAATGGAAGGATTTATACTCCTTGCAGCCAGCTGGTCATTTGCACTCTTTTAGAGAGTCGTTGAGGCCACCTGGAGGCTTGTCTGGGTCCTCAGGGTCACCTGAGTGGTGCAAATGGGTGTAAAGCCTTCTTGGAACTGCTGAAAAGAACGGCAGAACTGCAGTTTCAAAGAAGGCTCCACACCCATTTGCACCACTCAGGTGACTCTGAGGACACAGACAAGCCTCCCAAGTGGGCTCAACGACTCTCTAAAAGAAGGCAAATGACCAGCTGTCCGCAAGGAGTATAAATCCTTCCATTCCCCACCATCCTGTCAGAGCTGAAGAAGCTTTTTGGATGAGAAGCGAAACGTCTCCAAAGAAAAATAAGAAGGTCCAGCTGTTACTTCAAAAAAGCACATTTGGGACATGTGCTTGGAATGCACGTGGATGTCAAATTTGACATTTTTGTCCACTCCTAATCATAATGATGAATACTTGCCATACATCTAGAAAAACCCACAATGGGGGGCGGGGGGCGGGGGAGGAGTCAGGATATAACCTGTTTTGCTCCTTGATATGCAACTGTTCAAAGCAGACATGTCAAACACAAGGCCCGGGGGCTGGATGTGGCCCGCGAAGTGGTTTCCTGTGGCCCACGAAGCCATCCTCAAAACAGTGAGGGAATGGCCCCCGCTGTCTTGGCCCTGGCCCAGGCTGGCCAGGAGCCAATGTACAATTTTGTGGTGGCCCTCTATGCTGAAACACACTCAGTCTTAGCTCCACAAGGCCATCTGGAAACAGTGAGGAACCAGCCCCTGCCGTGTCGGCCCCGCCCCCTGGGTGCATGCTGGGGAGGTGTCACCCTTTGTGAGAAATGAAGAAATGCACCATCACCTGGAAGTGGTCCTGGTCCCATCCCCTTCTGCTAGAGACCCTCAGATCTATCCCACTCCTGCCCAGGCCCCCACAGGCACCATTGACGCGAACGATGTAGAGCTGGCCACGCCCACCCAGTAGGCTACACTGACCATCCACGCCCACTCAGTAGGCTGCACCCACTCTGGCCACACCCACCCAGCCCCCCTGAGGGCAACCGCAATGCTGATGCGGCCCTCAATGAAATTGAGTTTGACACCCCTGGTTCAAAGTCACGATGGACCTAACTTGGGAGGCTTCTTCAAAATTGTGCCAGTTGGGCCCTCCCCTGCAGTCACATGACTGAACGTGGGTGCTCAGCCACTGGGCTGTATTTATAACCGCGGTCACGCAATTGTATTTTACAGCAGCTTCGACAAGAGCTGGCATTGACTTCCAGTTTTGGGCAAACCACTCCCATTAGTGGACCGTTGCTTCATTCAACCACCACTGTGGCTCCTTTATAACCATGGTTGCTGCCACATTCACTTACAATGGTGTTGGTTGCATGATGGCTGTGATGGGCAGGCTCCATTAGAGCCATAAGTCAAGGACTACTTGTAAGATAAATCAGAGATAATGGTGAACTTCTCCAACTTGACATTCAGCTGCTACAGCCTCACCTTTTCCCTCGTAAACAAGCAATCCATTGGGTCCCCGAAAATCAATGGTGTCCCCCATCTTTAGATTCTCCAGGTACTGAGACATTTTCCCTCCTTCAGGAAATTTGGGGTGAACCCCTTTGAAATAGATCTATAGAGGAGAAAATACCTTTAAAACAGAATGGACGGATGGGAAACATGAACCCATTCAGATGCCTACAAATCCATGTTGCTCAAGACAGTGGACCATACACCATACATGTTTAAAAGAAGTCTGTAGGTTAGTAACCATATAATACCAGGAATATTTCTATCCTGGAACATTTTCACAACTGATTCCTCTGAAGGTCTATTATCTCAGAACCATTATTTTTATAAGTAGGTTGGTCAGCAATATATATATTGCTGACAAAGAATTAAAGGGAGACTAGTATAGCTATTTCAAGCTATTTAGCTCTCATCAGCTAGCCATACCCTTCTGAGATTTGAACCCGGGCTGCTTACACGCTAGGCAGGTGTATTAACCTCTAGGCCACGGGTTTTCCTCGCTTTTTGTCAATTGAAACCGGTCTACCAGCGCACCTAGTCTACCCAAATATGGGACAGATCAATCTACTATTGCTTTTGCCTTTCAGCCCCAATCTAGGAGCTTTTACAGGCAGATGCTACTGTGACAAACTATTTCTGTGTTAAATTTAGATTTTTGCTGACAGAGAATTAAAGGGAGATTAGTATAGCTATTTAGCTCTCATCAGCTAGCCATACCCTTCTGAGATTCAAACCCGGGCTGCTTGCACGTTAGCACCTCTAGGCCACAGGTTTTCCTTGCTTAATCTCTCCTCCAATACAGCTGACAAAAAGCGATATAAAGCTGGAAAAACTGATGGAACTAACAGAGATGGCTAAATTAACTGCTTCAATCAAAGAAAAACAACATATCAACTTTGTTTCTACCTGGAAACCACTTCTGGATTTTGTGCTTGAGATGGAAAAACAATGGAACCTTAACTTTGATTTTTGCTGATAAGTTTGTTATGGAAATGGCTGGTACATATTAAGTATGTGAAACTAAAAAGTTGAAGCTGTATTGTTACTAAGTTATTCTACTGCACTAAGAGTCAGGAGTCAATGCTTTTGTTTTTTTGTTCCGCGTTCCTCTACATTTCTTTCTCTTCCCTGTTCCCTCCCCCATTTTCCCACTATTTTAGCTTTCCTTTGTGTTTTTTTTTTGATAAGCTTAATAAAATGATTAATAACAAAGCTTTTACCTTCACAACAAGGTCCACGTAACCTTTGTCATCATCGCTGCTCACAGGTGTATAAGGCCTGATGACTAGATTCCCATCGATCCTGGCTGAGAGGTAAATGTGCTGCCCTGAAATGAGACAGATTATCATTCAGCCTCCTTAGTTTGCTTTGCCTCATTATTTATGGAACTTAGTTTACATTTGATGACACAATAAATAAATAATAATATTCGGAACTGCCTATCTCTACTCAGACGTTACCTTAACAGCTCTTAGGTCCTTGGTTAGGACTTGAATTGTTAGGTTTTTACCAGTCCCAGACGGTGAATCGAATTGAAGATGATTATTATTATTATTAATTAGATGTGAACCTCAGTCAACTGAACATTCAAATTGGCTGGCGCTGATGGTTGACACGCGTTGCTGCCAGCATCCTAGGTGTCAACCAGGTACCTCCTTAAAATGTAAGATGTTCCGAGTCGTGCAGTTTTTTTGTAGCATTGCTGGAGTTATTGCAGGAAGCTGCAGTTTCTTGATGGATTTTGCAAAGTTTTTGGACATAGTTCCCAGTGCCCTGATGACAATGGGTATCACGTTTCATCCATATTATTATTATTATTATTATTATTATTATTATTATTATTATTATTACTACTACTACTACTACTACTACTACTACTACTACTACTACTACTATTATCTCTTAGGTCCTTCGTTAGGACATGAACTGTTAGGTTTCTACCAGTCCCATACGGTGAACCAACCTGAAAATTAATATTTTTATTTATTTATTTATTTATTTATTTATTTATTTATTAATTATTGATCATCACACAGTCAGCCAGATGTTCAGACTGGATTTGGCATTTTGTCTACCTATCGAGTCCTTACCCAGGACCTGGGATAGGCAGATGTGGATGTTTGATGGTATTACAGGTATCGTCGCAGGATGGAAGCAGTTCCTAATAAGGCCGCCTTTTGCAATTGACTAGTAACGAATTTGTCAATGCCAATGGTGTTCAAGTGGTGCTCCAGTTGTTTTGGGATTGCACCCAAGGAGCCTATTACTATTGGTACTACCCTTACTTGTTATTATTGTTATTGTTATTATTATTATTATCATCATCATCATCATCATCATCATCATCATCATCAGCAGCAGCAGCAGCAGCAGTTCTTAGGTCCTTGGTTAGGACTTGAACTGTTAGATTTTCACCAGTCCAGACAGTGAATCGAATTTTTTTTTTTTATTATTATTATTATTATTATTACTACTACTGCTGCTGCTGCTGCTGCTGCTGCTGCTGCTGCTGCTGCTGCTGCTGCTGCTGCTGCTGCTGCTACTACTACTACTATAGCAGCAGCAGCAGCAGCAGCAGCTCTTTAGATCCTTAATTAGGACTTTTAACTGTTAGGTTTTTACCAGTGCCAGACTGTGAATCAAACTGAAGATTAATAATAATAACAACGACAATAATAATAGCAGCAGTAGCTCTTAGGTCCTTGCTTAAGACTTGAACTGTTAGGTTTTTACCAATCCCAGATTATGAACCAAATTTTATTATTATTATTGATGATGATGTACTAGTAGTAGTAGTGGTCAAGGACTACCTGTACTGTAGTACAACTGAAGAGATTTACAAGGAGAAACAATAGAATAACCTATATAACATTTATTCCAGGTACCCCGGGCAGCTCTGTGGATATTAATGGGGCCCTTTGTGATTTCCACCCTGGGCCCTGGAAAAGAAGGCGATTATTATTCTGCCTTGTGACGGGGGGGGGGGGGAAGAGAGAGAGAGAGAGAGAGAGAGAGAGAGGGAGAGGAGAGGGAGAGGGAGAGGGAGAGGGAGAGGGAGAGGGAGAGAGAGAGAGAGAGAGAGAGAGAGAGAGAGAGAGAGAGAGAGAGACAGAAATCCTCGGGATCAGAAAAAAACTTCTTTCACAGTCTGATGCAACAGGGATGAAGAATCCCGCTCTTCTCCTTTTGCAAGTCTTGCTCCGGATTTTGCAAGTCTTGCTCCGGATTAGACGGCTGAATTTTGTGTAGCGAAGCATGAGAAAAAAAAATAAACCCTTAAGACTATCTCTGTTTTCACATACTCTGGGACCCATGGGTCTTACACGGGAAACAATTCAGTAGCCGGAAGTCTTGGTACCCCCCCTTTCTCCCCCCACCCTCAATTAAACTTGCTTAAAAAAAAAACCCCAAACACTGAGATCCTTTCTTTAGACAAGGATCATTGTCAGCTTTCGTCAGAACCCCCCTCCCAGCTGTTAGCAGGAGATAACAGCTGTTAGCAAGCCACAGCACTTTCTATTCAGAAAGCAAAACAAGAGTTGGCCTGGTTTTATTTTTTGGGGGGGGGGAAGAACGGGGGGGGGGGGGAACAGCTAAAACTATTGTCAGATAAATAAAAACCAATCAAAGATTGAGCATGAAGTCTTAAAAAGAGAATTGGAATTGTTTGCACCGTTATTTATCTCCTGGATAAATTCCTAGCTAGTGTTACACATACCGGCTGCTATGGGTTCTTTTAAAGAGCGATGCAGCACAACACATTTTTTTTAATTCTTCGTATCCTTGAAGTTTACAGCGCTCTCCATGCTTGCAAGGCACAACACAGGCACAACACCTGCTTCCCTGCGCAATACGCCTCTGGCACAGGAGAGGAGCAGCTGGCTACAATTACGGATTCCTCTCTCGGCAACTAGGGGAAGAATGGAAGGGCAAACAAAAACACGGAAGCCATGGTTGCAAATTCGCCTGATACCTATTCCAGGCCTTTCTCCTGGCCACACATCGTAAACAATCACAACTGTGTTCTGTTTTTGAGGTGCCACAAGGGGAGTTGGGTGGCACCAGGAGAAGTCAACAACCAAATATTCCAAAGAATATCAAGGTTGGAATGGCTTATTGTGGCAATTCGGGGATCAGGATTAAGTTAGCAGGCTGCCTGCTACTTAGCAACACCGTTTTATTTGTTCAGTGGTGTTTAGCTTTGGGTTTGGGAGTTCAGAGGTCACGGATGAAGCCTCCCATTCATTTGGAGAGCGGTCCGGATCTGTTTAGATTTAGGCAGAATTTTTCCAATGTGAGTACACTCTTCCTTCTAGCTAACAGAGCTTTTCTTGAAAGGAATTAAAATAAGCCAATGAATAAATTAGGGAGGAGGAGGAGACAGAAGAAGGAAGAAGGAAGGAAGGAAGGAAGGAAAGAAGGGGAGGAGGAGGAGGAGGAAGAAGAGAAAGGAGAAAAAAGGAAGGGGAGGAGGAGGAGGAGGAGAAAGAAGAAGGAAGGAAGGAAGGAAGGAGGAGGAGGAAGAGGAAGAGAAAGGAGAAAGAAGAAGAAAAGGGAGGAGTAGGAGGAGAAAGAAGAAGGAAGAAGAGAAGGAGTAGAAGTAGGAGGACAAATAGAAAAAAGAACTTTCTTTCCAAAGTCACAATTCAATCCAACGATGTCACATTTTGCTCTATTCCCTCTCCAAAGGACCTTGGATGGATGTATATATAGCTTATTTTTAACACAAACAGCTTACCCACAGGAAGACCCAAAACATGTCTTGGGCTCGGCAGGGCGAAGCGAAACTTTCTGGTGTCATGACTAACGTGCTGAAAAGAGAGGAACAAACACTTCATAAAACGATGGCAGAGTTATACGGGCTCCATCCAAGCCCAAATGTTGGTAGTCAAGCCGGAGCTGCGTTTCAGAAGAGTGTGGAATGAAGAAATAAACACAGTTCCCAACAGCACCCAACCAAGACGGGCGGCTTAACAGTCTTTCATTGTTTGAGGAGCTTTCCACCGACCACACTTAGAAGCTTCTACTCTTTCACGTCTGAGGGGCAGTGAACCCAATAGGCTGCATTTAGGAGTGTCCCAGGGGGAGTACGTGTGGGTCAAAATTGTGGCTTTGACCATACAATTGAAAGCCAATTCATTTGGGCAGGCCACAAATATAGGACAGAGAATAACAGAGATGGAAGGTCTCCTAGTCCAACCCCCTGCTTGAGCAGAAGACCCTATACCAGTGATGGTGAACCTTTTAGAGACCGAGTGCTCAAAAACTGGCCCCGCCCTCGCTCCACCCCTGCCCCGCCTGGTCCGCCCCCCACCCCGCCTGCCCGCAGGGCCACTCACTGTCCCCAAGGCCTGCCGCAGATCGCCCAGCAGCGCCATGGCAGCCACGCCCTCTGCCCGCGCCCTGCAGCATCAACTGTGCACGATGGGGCGTGAGGGCAGAGTCTTGTCTAAGCTGCCTGGCTGCCATGTCCTTGGCTGTGCTGTTCCACATGGACCACGCTCAGGGGCGACTCTCCTTCAGGGGCTGCTGGAGAGGAAGAGGCCACGGGGGAGATGAGGCTGGGGCAACGGCACGTGTGCCCACACAGAGAGGGCTCCGAGTGCCCCCTCTGGCACCCGTGCCATAGGTTCGCCACCACTGCCCTATACCATTTCAGACAAGTGACTATCCAGTCTCTTCTTAAAAGCCTCCAGTGATGGAGCACCTACAATTTCTGGAGGCAAGCTGTTCCACTGGTTAACTGTGCTCACTGTTAGGAAGTTTCTCCTTAGTTCTAGGTTGCTTCTCTCCTTGATTAGTTTCCATCCGTTGCATTTTGTCCTGCCTTCAGGTGCTTTGGAGAATAGTTTGACTCCCTCTTCTTTGTGGCAGCCCCTGAGATACTGGAACACTGCTATCATGTCCCCCCTCGTCCTTCTCTTCATTAAACTAGACATACCCAATTCCAGCACCTGTTCTTCATATGTTTTAGCCTCCAGTCCCCTAATCATCTTTGTTGCTCTTCTCTGCTGTTGCTCTTCTCTGTACTCTTTCCAGAGTCTCAACATCTTTTTTATATTGTGATGACTAGAACTGGATGCAGTAAGTGTGATCTTATTCCAAGGCTTGAAAAAGTGGCACTAGTACTTCACAGTACTGATACTTCACATAAAAGTGGGCAGGGACCCAAGTGCACAGCCATCAGCTAAATTTATGACTTTTTGACCCTATAGACATAGGAAGGAGAATTCAGATTTTGGCTTAATGTCATGGCTCCGACAGATGAAACTCTTCAAAGAACTTTGCAGCATTATTTACCTTAAAGAATCTTTATTGGAGTAGCACAGCTTCGCCACTAACACAATCGAAGCCAAAAACTGAATTCCCCTCCCCTGAGCACATAGTATCAAAGCACAATTCCCTCCTCTAATTAACAGTCATAAATTACATTCTCCAATTAGTTTGAAATGCAGGCCTTCCCTCCAGTTCTTCAACCCGCCATTTCTTATCAGCTCTTATTTCAAAAGCACTGAATTCACACACTATTACAATACTGTTATGTTTAACTAACTCCCATCACAGGAACGGTTGCTAGAATTGGGTATGTCTAGTTTAACGAAGAGAAGGACAAGGGGGGACATGATAGCAGTCTTCCAAACCTCAGGGGCTGCCATAAAGAAGAGGGAATTAAGCTATTTTCCAAAGCACCTGAAGGCAGGACAAGAAGCAACGGGTGGAAACTCATCAAGGAGAGAAGCAACCTAGAACTAAGGAGAAACTTCCTGACAGTGAGAACAATTAATCAGTGGAACAGCCTGCCTCCAGAAGCAGTAAATGCTCCAACACTGGAATTTTTTAAGAAGAGACTGGACAGCCACTTGTCCGAAATGGTGTAGGGTTTCCTGCCCGAGCAGGGGGTTGGACTAGACGACCTCCAAGGTCCCTTCCAACTTTACTACTATTACTATTACATTCCTCCTCCTCCTCCCCCAGTATCAGCTAATTCTAAGAGTAAAGCATAAGGAAGAATAAGGTTGCATCTCCATATGTTGTCAAAGCAAGAACATCCAATGTTAGCAGCATTGACACATAGATATTGCGGACTACATGCCCACGTGACAAGTCCATACTAAGGTCTAAACAAAATTAAATAAAACAGGAGTCCCGAAACATCACACATATCGTAACAAGCCTTCTTTCATGGCACACAAGCCTGGTACACAGATCAGATCGATAAATCCAAAGCTGGAGATAAGGTCACCTATTCAGCAAATATAATGAGTTGTGGCCATAAAGGAAACATTTCAGAATTCAAGGCAGTGAGTTGGCTGTTCAAATGGTCTATATTTCTAATTTGCATAAATTAGAAATCAGTGCAGCTGCACATTCAGAAGGTTAGTTTAGCCTTTCAGGAGCCAAACAGGAGGAATTATTATGAGGTCGGTCCATCCCATTTGAAATAATAAATACGGGTGTATTAGATTTCCTCCACTTTCATAAATGAGGCTTTCCACTTGATACAAGCACTGCACACAAGCATCACCCTAAAATTACTAATTTCCCATGAATGTAGACTTTTATTTTATTTTCTATACTGTGTTTTTCTTGCTTGTAAGCCACCTAGAGTCACTGTGAGCGAGTAGGTGGCTATATAAACTAACTAACTAAATAAATTTAAATA
Organism: Crotalus tigris; assembly: GCF_016545835.1. Taxonomy (NCBI): domain Eukaryota; kingdom Metazoa; phylum Chordata; class Lepidosauria; order Squamata; family Viperidae; genus Crotalus; species Crotalus tigris. The sequence continues at coordinate 275,617 of NW_024097056.1, forward strand.
TAAAGGAGAGTTAGCTCAACATCCAGTTTTTCAACCTCTCCATATAACAAAAGGCCACAGTGTTAATTTACATTCTGCAATATTTCTCAATGCATACAATGCTTTTGATTGATATCGATAAAACTGCCACTTAACAACAGTTAGGAAGTATTATTATAGTTTACTTCAGTCTCGGGTCCTCCGCATATGGACCTCATTTTGAGTATTAAAATATTTTTAAAAAATCTGCTGTAACAAGAGACGGGAGCTTAAGAGAGAGAAATAAGAGAACAGGTTATTTACCTCTTTATCGATCAGCCGTAATGCATATTTTACGTCTGGGTTTTCCAACGTGATCGGAGGCAGAGATTTCGAGAAAAGTCGCTTGATCAAACCGATCACAAAATAGACTGGAGAGAGGAGAATGTTTCCCAACTGTAACATAAAGACAGAAGATGTTACATTCGGTATCCTGACTTGAGAAACAGAAATAAATTACAAAATGGCAAAGAACAGCAACAACAGAAATAGAAGTGCCTCTTTACGAAGCCTCTCATGTAATTGCATATAAATATATTATATTAAATAGTATTAAAAATATTGAGTTCTTCCTTTCTAAATAACTAATCAGGCGATACGTAACTTGTTGACATTGTCTTGTAAAGAGAAGAATAGGGAGAATGGAGAAAAATGTGTCTATTCACAACTCTTTAAAAGTTCCCAAGTATTCTGCATAGATTACTTCTACAATCGTTTCAATAACCCTGCTAGTTAGATCAGGATTATTCCGCACATACCATGAGATAAGAACATTTATTCAAAGCTATAGCAGTGGCCAAAATTGTGGAAACCTTTTGGGAAAAGTGTATTTTTGAGGTTTGATGGCTAATAACACTTTTTTTTGGAGAAGTACCATAAAATTATATATCAATGGAAAGATAGTTTAATCAAGAATGTAATACAACATAGTTTGTTCAATTATCTGTACTATATTCTATGAAAGGTTACAGCCAAATAACCAGAAAAAGGAAGCACAACTTGCTTAGGTTGATCTCAGGTAGCTTTCTTTCATCTGATTGTAGCCAATGAGCGTGAGTGTTTAGAGAGCCAATCAGGTGTCATCTTGTGTTGGCAATGAGTCAATTAGATCACAGTAGGATTCAGTGATTGATGCTGAGAGGAGGACATTTGTCAGTGTGTTATGTGATGGCTATCAAGTTGGTTAGGTTTTTTTGTGTTCTTTCATTTAGTGAGCTTGTAAAACGTCATAAAACTAAAGTAATGGGCAAAGAGTTGACTGGTTGCCCAGAAAGCGATGTAAAATAGTATTATTAAGTGAACAAGGCTACAGTTATAAAGAAATTAGAAGACAAATGGGTGGAAACTTAACCAAAGGTGGCATTTCTACTGTACACTTTTCCCAAAAGGTTTCCACCATTTTGGCCACTGCTGTATACAGTGAATGGTGGGGGTGTGGTGGCTCAGATGTGAAACATGTTGAGTTTGTCGGATGGAAAGCTAATAGTCTGGGTTTGAGACCCGAGCTCTGCGTGATGGGGTGAGCTCCTGTTCCTTGCCTCAGCTCCTGCCCAACGAGCAGTCCAAAAGCATGCAAATGCAACTAGATTAATAGGTACCACTTTGGTGGGGAAGTAACAGCATTCCATGACCTTCCTGGCCCCATGACCACTGTCTTTGGGCAATGCTGGCTCCCTCGGCCAAGAAACAGAGGTGAGCATTATCCCCTAGAGCAGCGGTAGGCAACCTTGGCTCTTTTATGACTCGTGGACTTCAATTCCCAGAATTCCTGAGCCAGCCTGGCTCAGCTTGGAAACCTCTCCCTTTCCCCTCAGCGTGGCTGGCTCAGGAATTCTGGGAGTTGAAGTCCACGAGTCATAAAAGAGCCAAGGTGGCCTACCCCTGACTTAAGTGGAGCATTTGAGTTTCACGCCAATTGTTTTCATATCCTTTAATGAAACTCGTGGGGAAGCAGCGTTTTGGGGTTTAATTTCACCGTGTCTTGCATTTTATCATGGGTTCTGTTGTTGTGTAGACTGGGTCAAATCGGTTGTGTTAATGCAGCATTCCCCAACCTTTCTGAATTGGCGGCCTGGTGGGGGGGGGGAAGGGAGGAAGAAGGGATGGTTTTGTGTGAGAGGCAGCCACACCTCACACAAAAGTAAGTAAAGACTTACATTAAAACAAGCTGACGGTGGTTTGGGGTCTTCCCCCCCCCCTTATTTCTTAAGGTGTGAGAGAGTCCCTCCTGCTTTTAAATTACCCAGCAGACTTTTTTTATAAATTCAAGATGAAAGGCCTCGTGAGAATGACATGACATCCCAATGACTTTCTTCTGGGTCAGGGGTAGGCAACCTTGGCTCTTTTATGACTCGTGGACTTCAAGTCCCAGAATTCCTGAGCCAGCATGGCTCAGCATGGAAACCTCTCTTTCCCCTTAGCATGGCTGGCTCAGGAATTCTGGGAGTTGAAGTCCACGGGTCATAAAAGAGCCAAGGTTGCCTACCTCTGACCTAGGCCTAGGCCGCTTTATGACTCGTGGACTTCAACTCCCAGAATTCCTGAGCCAGCATGGCTCAGCATGGAAACTTCTCCCTTTCTCCTCAGCGTGGCTGGCTCAGGAATTCTGGGAGTTGAAGTCCACGGGTCATAAAAGAGCCAAGGTTGCTTACCCCTGCCTTAAAGATCGACATGACTGGACAGGGCAAACCTTTTGAATGTCTATCTGACTAAATGAATGGTGGGATTTTCCTTTTAATTCCGAGGAAGGCTTGGATGAGAGATGTCTTCACTTCCCTGTCACTTGCACACATCCTTGTGGAGCTAAAAACATGGCTCAATAGATAAAATGTCTGTATCTCTCAGCAGCAAAAATGTTCTATAAGCAATGTTATCCGGAAACACGTCCTCCCCTCCCCCCCCCTAAGATGCTGCAAAGAAGTGATGGGTTGTGAGTCTTATTTCCCCTCCAAAATATGGTATGACAATCAGCATTTGCAATGTAAGTCAGCGAATTGCAAAAGACGGCATTTCAGTGCTGCAACATCTCCCACACCAAATAGCAGAGATTGTCCTTCCAAGTGCCACCAGATAACATTTGGCCTTGGGGGTCTTCTTACTAATCGTTGTTTCCAATTGCTCAAACCTTCCCTTCATCCCAAGGTAATGTCTTCATGACATTTGCTTGCGAAACGTACTTGAATTTTCGACACAGGACAAACGTGTGGGCTATTTGTCTAACTGGGTTTACAGGGTTGGCCTTGTTGATGCAACGCCTGATATAACAGCAAGTGAAAAAGATAATGTCTATCAGTTTCCAGGTTAATTCTAAACCTAAAAGAAATTGACCCTGACTCTCCTTTGGAAGGACAGAGGCTGAAGCTCAAAGACTTTGGCCACCAAATGAGAAACAAGGACTCCTTGGAAAAGACCCTGATGTTGGGAAAGACAGAAGGCAAAAGGAGAAGGGGATGGCAGAGATAGCAATAGCAATAGCCCCTAGACCAGAAGTAGGCAACCTTGGCTCTTTTATGACTCGTGGACAACTCCCAGAATTCCTGAGCTAGCATGGCTGGCTCAGGAATTCTGGGAGTTGAAGTCCACGAGTCATAAAAGAGCCAAGGTTGTCTACCCCGGCCCTACACTTATACACTGCTTCACAGTGCTTCACAGCCCTCTCTAAGCGGTTTACAGAGTCAGCATTTTGCCCCCAACAATCTGGATCCTCATTTTGTCGACCTCGGAAGGATGGAAGGTTGAGTCAACCTTGAGCCAGTCAAGATCGAACTGCTGGCAGTCGGCAGAAGTAGCCTGCAATACTGCATTCTAACCACTGCATCACTACGCCTCTTATCGTTAGATAGTGTCATCGACGCAATGACCATGAATTTGGGCAAACTCCGAGAGACAGCAGAGGACAGGGAGGGCTTGCATAATGCGGTCTATGGAGTTGTGAAGAGTGGGACATGACTCAGCAAATAACAGTATTCAGGTGAAGAAAAAAGGAAAGCCATGTACCATGCAGAATTGAGAGAAAATGCTTTTAACTGGCCGTAGGGAATGTTCTAGACCAGAGCTTTTCAAACTTTGTTGTTGTTTTTTTTAAAAAAATCCCTGAATTCCTGATCAAGAGAAAAAGCTCTAATTTTAGAAAATTGGTTGTGTTTGAGTCGGTGCTGGATAACAAACTGAAAAAACAACAACAACGAATCCTAGATATGGGGACATGGGTAATTTTCTTCCATATATTTTTCTTCTCCCATTTTCTTTTCACCTTCCAGTCTCACACAAGTGAGTTTTGCTGTATTTTTTTTATACAATTTGGTTATCTCGTCAGCCCAAGTTGACCTTCAAGTTGTCTCATTGTGTAGGCCCACTTTAGTGGCAAGTTGACTATCTATTGAGGTTAGATGATCTCAACTGTGGGCACAAGGTTTAAAACATGACTCCAAAGCCAGCTCATTCAAGATTCTTCTCTTAACAACCGACTTGGTCTTATTTTAAAATAGTTGTGCTATACCAACTTATTATAATGCCATTTCATGATTAGATTAGCTTTCGGGGCCTTAACCAATTTGACACAGTAATTTTTCAGGGGTTCTGATTTTGGACAAACACTCTTTTTACAAACATCTCCTAGAAGTTTCAAAACGTAGGGAAATATAAAAGGAATGTAAGACTACATTTTGTTCAAATATTCTTTAAAATGGAACCCTACTTGCCCTATCATTGTTACACATCAAATGTAGGGAACAAGTTAGTGTCACCATCACCTTCTCAATAAAAAGTGCTAAATAAACAATTCCCAATTTAGGGTCCTCCCCCCAGTTCTGCACCAGGGATTCCTGACTGAATTGTGTTACTTGAGAACAATGTTGCTGAAAAGCAACCAGATCCATTTGCAAAGCTCACCAAATGGTAAAGTACATAGCAATTCCTGCCACCTAATAGCATCTATTACGGTGTTCTTCAACCTTGACAATGTTAAGATTTGTGGACTTCAACTCCCAGAATTCCTGAGCCAGCCATGCTGAGGGGAAAGGGAGAGGTTTCCATGCTGAGCCATGCTGGCTCAGGAATTCTGGGAGTTGAAGTTCACGAGTCAGAAAGTGACCTAGGCCTAGACCGGGGGTAGGCAACCTTGGCTCTTTTATGACTCGTGGACTTCAACTCCCCGAATTCCTGAGCCAGCATGGCTCAGCTTGGAAACCTCTCCCTTTCCCCTCAGCGTGGCTGGCTCAGGAATTCTGGGAGTTGAAGTCCACGAGTCATAAAAGAGCCAAGGTTGCCTACCCCTGGTCTACACTAACTTTTTTTTTGTAAAATCCATTCTGAAAATCACATCTGTTTTCCAACTAGGAAAGAAAATGAGTTGTGCTGAACAGTCATCAAAATCAGTTGCTAACCCAGTCTGATCCTTCACAGATTTGTCCAGGTGCCCATGTCAGGATCAGCAAAAAAATAAAATAAAAATAAAAAATAACATTTTGTACATCAATGCTATAATCTATTTACTTAGGAATAATTTTTAGTTCAACAAACTTAAAATGGAATAAGGCTGTATCTAATTTTTCTCTTATACACTGTTGCTCAGACATCTCTCTACTTGGAAAAATGAATGTTATTCCTATTATATTACATAAAAACGTAAGAAGCATATTTTGTGAGCATATACAACTTTCCAAGAAATATAAAATATTTTTTCTTCTTATTTATAAAAAAAAATGAAGGTTTTTTTTTTTCTTTTTTGGCTGGATAAAGCTTTATAGTGCTGAAATAATCAAGCCTGTCAGATGCTACATTAGATATTCCCAGAGCTAGAACTAATGTTCGTTAATTACTAATGCAGGAAGCTTTCTGTTCTGAACCACAGGAGATAAAATCCCATATTTTCATTATCCTTCCGGGAGGGGGGGATTGGGGGAAGAGAGAGAGAAAAGAAGCTGAAAACCCCATGACTATCTTCTGACCACAAAATATTACAGATATAAACAGACTCAAAATACTAATGAAACGTTCCAATATCTAAATTGGGTCTATGGCTTGGTTAGCCTTGTACCAAGAGACAAGAATTGAATTTATATTTGTTCTTCCTACATTGTGGGTGATAGACCTAATATATCCTTTGGGAACTTGAATCGGGGTCTAGCTGAAGTCTTCACAGAGTCACTCCAGTGGATGATTTTGAGACAGACAACAGCCAACCTTTTCATAACGTCTTGCTGATCTGGGATGTTACCATCTTGGTGTGATACTCAAATCAAAGAAACAGAATGAAATGCTGAAAGTAGGCGAGATTGGGGAATAGCCTTAAAAAGTACTAGAAATTGAGATGCCATCCTTGAAGGGTGAACATCAGGTTATTTTTAGAAATGTGCAAAACATTCTCCAAGAATGAGGGTCATGATGAAGATACCAATGGAAGAGAATATATGAAGGTCTGGGTTGGACTGTGGGTTGGTGCTCTCTGAGCTTGGTGGTTTTCTTGCAGACATTTCATGACCCAACTAGGTAACATCATCAGTGCTAGAAGGAGCTTGCAGAGAGGAGGAGAAGAGGAGGACTGTGGGGTCCTTGGTGCTCTCTGAATTTGGCAGTTTTCTTGCAGATGTTTCATGAGCCAACTAGGTAACATCATCAGTGCTAGAAGGGAGGGGTGTTCGCAGAGAGGAGGAGGAGGAGGAGGAGGAGGAGGAGGAAGAAGAAGAAGAAGAAGAAGAAGAAGAAGAAGAAGAAGAAGAAGAAGAAGAAGAAGAAGAAGAAGACGAAGAAGAAGAAGAAGAAGAAGAAGAAGAAGAAGAAGAAGAAGAAGAAGAAGAAGAAGAAGAAGAAGAAGAAGAAGAAGAAGAAGAAGAAGAAGAAGAAGACGACGGGGTCCTTGGGCTCTCTCAGCTTGGTGGTTTTCTTGCAGACATTTCATGACCCAACTAGGTAACATCATCAGTGCTAGAAGGGGCTTGCAAAGAGTGGGAGAAGAGGAGGACTGTGGGGTCCTTGATGCTCTTGGAGCTTGGTGGTTTTCTTGCAGACATTTCATGACCCAGCTAGGTAATTTTGAAACCTATCCCTGAAGATGTTACCTAGTTGGTAATGAAACGTCTGCAAGAAAACAACCAAGATCAGAGAGCACCAAGGACTCCAACAATGAAGTTGCTAGACTACAAGCAGGGAAACCAATGTTCACGTTTATCTCAGCCATGGAAATCACTGATGACTTTGGACCAATCTTTCTCTCTCTCCTCCCAAGAGTCAGTGCAGTGAGGGGGTGCAGTTATGGGATTCGAACTGGGGAGTTCTGGAGCCAGGTTCCACTCCACCCTCAGGCCCTGAAGCTCACTAGAAGATTCTGGGCCAGTCCCTTTTCTTCCATGCAACCTAACTATATGTGGGGCCAATAAAGGAGAATATTTGTAGCTCAGGTTGAAATGAGGGGTCCTTGGTGCTCTCTGAGCTTGGCTGTTCTCTTGCAGACGTTTCATTATTCAATCTAGGTAACCTCATCAGTGCTAGAAGGGAGGGGGGCTTGCAGGGAGTAGTAGTAGTAGTAGTAGTAGTAGTAGTAGTAGTAGTAGTAGTAGAATGGCTGTGGGGTCCTTGGTGCTCTCTGAGCGTGGTGGTTTTCTTACAGACATTTCATTACCCAACAAGGGAACATCATCAGTGCTAGAAAGGAGGGGGGTTAGTAGGGAGGAGGAGGAGGAGGAGAAGGAGGAGAAAAGGAGGAGGAGGACTGTGGGGTCCTTGGTGCTCTCTGAACTTGGTCCGTCTCTTGCAGAAGTTCATTACCCCAACTAGCTAACATCATCAGTGCTAGAAGGGATTGGAGGAGGAGGAGGGGGGGAGGAGGAGGAGGATGACTGTGGGGTCCTTGGTACTCTCTGATCTTGGTCGAGAACGTTTCATTACCCAAACTAGCTAACATCATCAATGCCATGTGGGGATTGAATGAAAGATGATTCCCACGGAAACAGATCTGACTTCCTATAGCAAGGTTGCAAAATAACATACAACTATTAAAAGAAAACAAGGAATAAGCTCTGGGGAAAACTCAATTTCCTCTTTAAAAAATGCCAAAGACCAGGATCCTGCTCTCAGTACTGACAAAATAACTCAGTACTGACAAATTAACCAAGATGTTAGTTTAGCATTCTTGGCTCCCTTTTAAGGGTGTGGCAGCCACCGAGCAGTGTACAGCCAGCTCAGATTTAGCTCTCTGACACAATCTTAACGCTTGCCAAAAGGAGAATGGCTGGAAGAGAATTCCAATGCCTCCTTAAAAAAATTATAAAGGGGGTGAGAGCTCATACTTTCAATCGGCTAAGTTGTAAGAACACCCAAACTTTATGCAGCTTTACCTCAAATTTGCTTTCCAACCACTAATATGTTTTTGTTACCAAGATTGGCAATACACAATTCTTTGTTCCTATATTTAGCTTTGCCTGCCCAAATATCACCAGCTGCAGAAAAGCTACTATTCTTCTGGATTAGATAATATTTCCTAGGTTGGCTTCCAGAAATCCAGCGCCAAGGACACGAAAGGTAGCAAACAAGAAACATTAAAATTGTTCCAGTCAAAGCCAACATTAATTTAGCAGTTAGCCACCCTGTCTGAGTTGAAAGAAAAAGAATACTAGATTCAAAGTAGACCAGGGAGGTGAACTTTAATTCTTGTCTTCCCCCGGTTTTAAATCCAATAGAAAAAAATCCTCACTTTTTTGTCCCTCTAAAACAGGGGTACCCAAGCTTGGCAACATTATGATTTGTGGACTTCAACTCCCAGAATTCCTCAGCCAGCATGGAGTCATAAAACTGCCATTAGAACCCTCTGGGGGGGGGCATCCAATAGAGGTCTAATTCTCATAAAACTTCTAAATATGGCTAAGCAACTATTAGGCCAGTGAAGCTAATTAAGGAGGAATGAAGAGATAGGTCTTCTGCCTTTATGGATGGAAACTAATCCAGGAGAGACGCAACCTAGAACTGAGGAGAAACTTCCTGACAGTTAGAACAATTAACCAGTGGAACAACCTGCCTCTAGAAGCGCTGAATGCTCCAACACTGGAAGTTTTTAAGAAGAGACTGGACAGCCATTTGTCTGAAATAATATAGGGTCTCCTGCTTGAGCAGGGGGTTGGACTAGAAGACCTCCAAGGTCCCTTCCAACTCCGTTATTCTGCTAAGATTACAAAGGGAGGCAAGGAGAAACACCCAACTGCAGTGACAGGAAGATGAAGTAGTCTTCTCCCAAAGAAAATAAGACCACCTGATTTGGCTTGTAAAGGGAGAAAACTGTTCATATAGTCTTAAGTGCACAGGGCGAAGTACCTAATTCAGATACTTGGCTTAACCAAATATGAATATATTTGTTTTGCTGGCCAGATCTAAAGAGCTGAAGCATGTTAGATGTTGACCTTCAGGAGAAAGACTCTCTAGAGCAATGTTTCTCAACCTTGACAATTTTAAGCCATGTGGACTTCAACTCCCAGAATTCCACAGCCAGCAATGCTGGCTGTGGAATTCTGGGAGTTGAAATCCACATACCTTAAAATTGTCAAGGTTGAGAAACACTGCTTAGAGCAATGTTTTTCAACCTTGGCCACTTTAAGATGGGTGGATTTCAACTCCCAGAATTCCTTAGCCAGCATGCTGCCTGGGGAATTCTGGGAGTTGAGATCCACGTATCTTAACATGACCAAGGTTCAGAAACACTGATCTAGATCAGGGGTCTGCAAACCTGGCCCTTTTATGACTTGTGGACTTCAACTCCCAGAATTCCTCAGCCAGGCACGCTGGCTGAGGAATTCTGGGAGTTGCAGTCCACAAGTCATAAAAGGGCCAAGTTTGAAGACTCCTGTCCTAAGCAATCTGGATAATTGTAACGTGTACAATTGGTGCTGCCAGTTTCCACAAGCGATGTCAATTGTCTTAATTTATTGTGGGTTTTTTTGTAATGACTTATACAGATCACCAGGTACCTTGAGCATCACTGGTTGATAATGTGAAGGTAGGAGACCTTGAAATGGGTTTAACTGATTACTATTATTCATTAATGAGCAACAGTCAATTAATGTTAAGTGCTAGGTTAGGTAACAGAACAGGTGGCAATTAAATTATTTTGATTAATGAGATGAAAATTGGCGGACAGCACTATGTTCAGGAGAACCTCAACAGATATTCTCGCTAAAGGTCTTACCCAAGGAACAAGCCATCTAGTGCAGTGGTTCTCAACCTTTTTAATGCCGTGACCCCCAACCGGTCGTAAGTCGAGGACTACTCAACTGGTCGTAAGTCGAGGACTACTCAACTGGTGCAGCACCGTTTGCAGAATGGGACTTTTGGCGGGCTCAGCAGAGCAGAGACAGCCTGGACAATTCCTATTGGCTTTGGAAAGCCAATAGAATTAGACTCTATTCAAGAGAGTTTATTCTATTGGCTTTCAAAAGCCAATAGAATAAAAGGGAGTAGCACAGCTAAGGAAAAGGGGGGAAAAATGGCGGACTGCATTGTTTGGCGACCCCCATGAAATGGTCGTTTGACCCCAAATGGGGTCCCGACCCACAGGTTGAGAACCACTGCACTAAACTTTCTTGGAATTTTTGACAGCATGGACAGACGGATGACAGCATGACAGATGGAAATTTACTAGGGAAGCTGGCACTTCAAATACACCCAGATCACTGCCTATTAGGACTGTGGAAAATACACAATAGATCTGTCAAATGTCACAAGTGAAACATCTCTCTGGAAGTAGCTGTGATCTTTGGATACATTTTGGCTGTATCCAAAGCCATCGTAAGGCACAAGAAGCATGTGAACTGAATTTAAGACGTCACCAAATCAGAGAAGGTAAATCTTGCTTTTTGGGATCAGCCAACCCTGATAAACCCAGGATCCATGTCTACAGCCAAATTCTACATTCTTGGTGCAGGCTTATTTTTAGAGACTGCCTTGGTTCTGATATCCTACTGCACACAAAAGGAGGAAGTGCAAATATTTAAGAGAAAAAAATATATATTTTCCAAGCTATTCTCCAAAGCGCCTGAAGGCAGGACAAGAAGCAACGGATGGAAACTAATCAAGGAGAGAAGCAACCTAGAACTGAGGAGAAACTTCCTGACAGTGAGAACAATTACCCAGTGGAACAACCTGCCTCCAGAAGCTGTGAATGTTTTGAAGAAGAGACTGGACAGTCATTTGTCCGAAACAGTATAGGGTTTCCTGCCTGAGCAGGAGGTTGGACTAGATGACCTCCAAGGTCCCTTCCAACTTTATTATTATAATTATTATCATCATCATCATCATCATTATTATTATTATTGATCATTGCACAGTCAGCCAGATGTTCAGACTAGATTTGGCATTTTGTCAGGACCTGGGATAGGCAGATGTGGATGTTTGATGGTATTACAGATATCGTCGCAGGATGGAAGCAGTTCCTAGTAAGGCCGCCTTTTGCAATTGACTAATAGCGAATTTGTCAATGCCAATGGTGTTCAAGTGGTGCTCCAGTGGTTTTGGGATTGCACCCAAGGAGCCTATGACTATTGGTACTACCCTTGCTTGCTTTTGCCACAGTCTTTCTATTTCTATTTGTAGGTCTTTGTATTTTGTTATCTTCTCCAGTTCTTTCTCGTCTATTCTGCTGTCTCCAGGCACTACCACATCCACTATTCGGATTTTTTTGTCTTTCTTATCGACAATTGTTAAGTCCGGGGTGTTGCTGTTGTTGTCATTATTATTATTATTATTATTATTATTATTATTATTATTATTATTATTATTATTATTATTATATATGTAATTTTCCTAGCTCCTAGCTTGCTTTGGATGAGATTTTAATTTAATTTTATTAAAATCTAAGTTGTGTGGATTCTTAAGTGGCCCTCACCTGCCAGTTTTAACTTCTTTCTTTAATTAATTAAAATTCAGGGCAAGTTAAAAAGTCAGCGATTAACCAATTACAAATCCCATTAGACACACTTAAAGGAGGACAGCCAATCCTAACCCTATAATGCTCTAAGAGGCTCCCAGCAAAATGAAATTGGTAGTCCTCGGTCCCAGGATCAGATCAAAACATGAAACAAAATATTCTTCCCTTCAGCTCTGTAGTCCCAGGAGAAATGACACCCAGAGCCAAGTGTTATTTCTGGCCTAGCGTGGGAGAAAAAAAATTCCCTGCACTTGGTTGCCCAAATGTTGTCTAGAATAGTTGCGGCAGCTGTGGGTGGAGGCATCTGCGTTCTCCCCAGAGCTTGGAAGGATGGAAGTTGGTGGCTTCAGTGTTGTGTTGTCTTTCTCAACCTTGGCAGCTAGAACTCCCAGAATTCCCCAGCCAGCTTCCAATAAATTCTGGGAGTGGGAGTCCACCCATCTGCAAGTTGCCAAGATTGAGAAACGCAGCACTGGAGCCATCAATTTCTACCAGAGGAAGCTTGTGAAGATCACAATAAATATATCCCTCGCCGTATTTATACTTGTTTTTAATGCACTAACTTGATCTTTGCTCCACGAGCAAGGTCCTGCCTAATTTGCCCCAGAGATAGACAGACACCTCTCCACTCCATTCCAGGCTCCTGCAGGAGCAGAGCTTTGACTAGAAGCCCCTTCCCACCAGCTTCCAGGATCCAGGAGCATCTGTGGTCCTCAGGAGGTGTGAAGGAGCTAGGCCCTTCTAGCAAGAGCTTTAATGCTAAGGAAGGGTTGGGACCAAGCTCTCCAAAACTGGGCAGGGCCATTTGCCCCCAGTGACCCAAAAGTAAGACTGAGGAAGGCAAGGTGGGAGAGGGAGGGAGGGAAGGAAGGAAGGGGAAAAGGAGAAGGGGAAGAAAGGAGAAGGAGAGCACAAGGGGAAGGAAGAAGGGAGGCAGAAAAAAGGAGAGGTGGAAGAGAATGGAAGGAAAGAGAAGGAAAGCAGGGGAAGAAAGAAAGGGGGGGAGGAGGAGAAGGGGAAGGAAGGAGAAGAGAAGCAGAGGAATTAAAGAGAAAGAGAGAGAAAGAGAGAGGGAGGGAGAGAAAAGGGAGGAGAAGAGGGAGAAGGAAGGAAGGAGAAGAAAAAGGAAGGAAAACAGGAAGGAGGAGGAGAAGGGGAAGGACGTAGGGAGAGAGGAAGAAGGAAAGGAGTAGAGAAACAGAGGGAAAGAGAGAGAGAGAAAAAGAAAGAAAGGAGGCAGGAAGAAGGGAGGAAGTGGAGAAGGGGAAGGAAGTAGAGAGACAAGAAGGAAGGAAGGAAGTAGTAGAGAAACGGGGAGAGAGAGAAAGAAAGAAAGAAAGAAAGAAAGAAAAAGAAGGGAAAGAAGAAGGGAGACAAGAAGGAGGAAGTGGAGAAGGGGAAGGAAGTAGGGAGGCAGGAAGAAGGAAGGAAGGAGGGAAGGGAAAGAAAGGCGTGAGAAGGGGAAGGAAGTAAAGAGACAAGAAGAAGGAAGGAAGGAGTAGAGAAACAGGGAGAGAGAGAAAGAAAGAGAAGGGAAGGAAGGAGACAGGAAGAAGGAAGTAAGGGGAGAAGGGGAAGGAAGTAGGGAGACAAGGAGAAGGAAGGAGTAGAGAAGCAGAGAGAAAAAGAGAGAAAGAAAAGGAAAGGGGAAGGAAGGAGGAAGGCAGGAAGAAGGGAAGGGAAGAAGGGAAAGAAAGGCGTGAGAAGGGGAAGGAAGTAAAGAGACAAGAAGGAAGGAGTAGAGCAGTGGTTCTCAACCTTTCTAATGCCGCGACCCCATAATACAGTTCCCCATGTTGTGGTGACCCCCAACCACTTATACATCACTGGGTGCCAGGGGCGTGGCCAAAGAAAAGGGGAAAAAAATGGTGGACAGCCTTGTTTGGCGACCCCGGTGAAATGGTCATTCGACCCCAAATGGGGTCCCGACCCACAGGTTGAGAACCACTGGAGTAGAGAAACAGAGGGAAAGAGAGAGAGAGAGAGAGAAAGAGAAGGGAAGGAAGAAGGGAGACAGGAAGAAGGAAGTAAGGGGAGAAGGGGAAGGAAGTAGGGAGACAAGAAGGAAGGAAGGAAGCAGTAGACAAACGGGGAGAGAGAAAGAAAGAAAAAGAAAAAGAAGGGAAGGAAGAAGGGAGACAAGAAGGGAGGAAGTGGAGAAGGGGAAGGAAGTAGAGAGGCAGGAAGAAGGGAGGAAGAAAGGAAGGAGGGAAGGGGAAGAAAGGCGAAGGGAAAGAAGAGAAGCAACGAGCCCTCCAACTGGGGGGGGGGACCCGGCGTGCGCGCTCTCTGCGCCCCTCTCCGTCCGGGCTCAGCGCGCGCAAGGGGACCCCCGGCTGCCTGGGGGGGGGAAGGGGGGTTCGGGGCCCCGGCGCCTCAGCCGGGCGTGGGGAAGCGCTGATCTACCGGGGCGGCGCCTTCCCCGCCGCCGCGCCCGGCAGCCCCGTCCGCGACACTCACCGTGCTCAGAGCCGCCCCCATGGCTGCCTCCGGCTGCCCGACCGACCGCCGCTCGCTTCCCCCGGCCCCGCGTCCTCGCCCCGCCTCGCCCCGCCGCCTGCCCCGTCTCCGGCACGGGCAGCCCGGCCAGCCAGTCCCCGCCGCTCTTGGCTAGCCGGAGAGGTTGCGCGAAGGCGGGCAGGAGGGAGCCGCGCCTCCCCCGGCTCAGCGTTTCTGGCAGGCAGGCAGGGAGGGAAGGAGGGCCGGCCTTCTCCCCACCCCTTCTTGCCGCCTGCAGGAGGAGGAAGAGGAGGAGTGGCCGGGGCCGATGGGAGTTGTAGTCCTCCCCTTCCGCAGGGCGCTTTTAGGGTTGGGGCCGCCAGTTGGAGAGGTCCTCCGAAAGAGGAGGCGCAAGCCTGGCATCCCGATGGCCCACGCTGTGGGCTCCGCTTCTCCTTGCCCCGGGTCTGGCCAGAGGTTCTCCAGATGTTGAGCTAGAGGCCGTTAGATGGCAGCAAACACATACATACGCACACACACAAGGGCCTACAAATATAAAAACACTCAGAGACGCGCAAATACACACAAACGCGCACGCACACGCACGCAGGCAACAGAAGCACAGAGCGCCTCCTCGTTGCGGCGTTCTGGCTTGTTTTACAGCTCAGATTTGGGATCCGGAGGCAAAATCTGTTTTCCCTCCCTCGGTTGTTTGAAGAGAAGATAACGTCTTCACTTTCACTTTCATTCTCTCTCTCTCTCTGTGTGTCTCTCTCTCTCACACACACACACATACACACACACACACAGACAGAGACACCGAAATATTCTCCAAAACACCTGAAAGCAGACAAGAAACAACGGGTGGAAACTAATCAAAGAGAGAACCAACCTGGAATTAAGGAGAACCTTCCTAACAGGACAGACAATTAACCAGTGGGACGGTTTGCCACCAGAAGTTGTGGATGCTCCGACACTGGAGGCTTTTAAGAAAAGACTGGACAGCCACTTGTTTCAAACTGAATAAGGCAGTGATGGCGAACCTTTTAGAGACCGAGTGCCCAAACTGCAACCCCAAACCCACTTATGCATCCTTGGGTGCCAGGTGGGTGTGGCGCATTGGGTGGGCCTGGCTGCAGTGGTAACAGCAGACTGGATGGGACTAAAAAGTTTAATCAATTCCAACTTTGCAAGATCTTTTTTTTCTTCCGCAAGAAGTTGAAATTGACTGATTGATTGAACCTTTTTTGTTTTGTACAGGGCAGCGGAGGCCTAAAGTGAAAAGGTTTTATAAAACCCAGCTGAAGGCTTAGGACTTGGGCAACGGTGCGTGTGCCCACAGAGAGGGCTCTGAGTGCCGCCTCTGGCACCCATGCCACAGGTTCACCACCACTGGAATAGGGTCTCCTGCTTGAGCAGGACTAGTCATTTGAAGATCTACAAAGTCCCTTCTAACTCTGTAATTCTGTTATTCCGAGTCTTCTTCAATCTTGATCTGGTTTCAAAATCAGCATAGTCCGGTTGAGTGCTACCTGCCACCTGGCTGGGATAATAAAATAAAGAAGCAAAAAGTAGACAAAGTGTAATCCGAAATAATGAATGAAGATCTGCTCTAAGCCAAGTAGTGATATTACAAGATCTAGTTGAGGAAATACGCTTGTGGATTTAAAGCGTCACTCTATACAATTCTAAATCTATTTTCAGTTTTCTGCAGGATCTAGAAAGTTATGGAAGCAAATATTGTCTAACAATATCAATCAACAACTATTGTTACTGATGTACAATCTGTAGAACAATAACAACACAATTTGCAGGATTTCTATATATGACCATCTTTCTTTTAATTAATTTTTAAATATTTTTCATTTGAATGTCTTTTTAAAAATGGCAATACAATTATTTAAAAAAGAAGCATGTAATTTATAGCACATAAAACATCTGGGCTAGTTTTTAGATTTTGTGATCATCACTTGCGTTTTGTGAGAACTTGCTTGATGAAAAATTCTGAATTCCCACCCCCCATCTTTGGCTTGATCCAAATAATAGTGTTCTTCATCAGTTGAGACTGGAATACATTTTTTTTTCATTTCCTGTAAAAGCATCACAGCTACCATGGTTTCTTATTATTAGGATTATTCTCACATCTTGATTAAATATCATTATTTTTGAAAAGCTGTAATAAGATGAACCACCACTAGATGCCAACCTTTCCTCAAGCATGAAATGGTTTCAAATTGAGAATCTGAAAAAAAGAACGCTTCAGAAAGAGCAGTTCAGAATATATAACTATTATCCCAAATAAACTTGTAGGTAAGTGCAAAATTGCCTGATCTTAATTTTCTGTTCAAAGTAAATTAGATGAACTGAGCCTCTAGCCTCAAATAATTTTAGATTCGTATATGTAAACATCTTCATTGGGTAATCTCAGAATAAAGCATATCCTTGTAGAAATATAGGCGTTAGCTAAATAAAAAAAAAATCAAATCATTCATTTGACTGTATGATTTGTGGTCTTCATTGAGATTAGAATACTGAAACTTTCAGGCAGAAAAATAGAAATACGGATGTAGCAACAGTTGAAATAATCCAGGAATCAGATGGGTACAAAACAACTGGGGATTTAATTTTGTGTAAATGTGCGTTATCTGAAAGAAGAAAATACAAACATTCCAGATGTTTACTCCATTTCAGAGGGAATACTGAATGTTCATTACTTGGTTATTCATTAAGCAATAATTAACAGGACAAGTGAGGATTGCCATGGTGATTACATTTTTGATTAAATTTCCATAGGCTTTGCCATTTAACAGGGAAAAGCAAGAATGCTTTTCTAAAGAGGCCGAACTACATCTTACATCCAGGAGAGAGAATCCTGGCCCTCCAGTGGTTGATGAACTGTAATTCTCAGCATTTTTACAGGGGCTAAGGCTCCTGGGAATTGTTGCAGGATCCAATCTGAGCTGGTCACTGGAATCAAGATTGAAGCAGCCCCCCCCCCCCTCAACAGGAGTGCTGATTTACTACCAGCTTACTGGTGGTATTTAGGAGGCAAGGCCTGTGCAGCACCAAGAAGGAACAATAATCAACTTAATAGATGGCAATCAATACCCCAATTAACAACTAAGAGAAAGAGAGAGAGAGAGAGAGAGAGAGACAGAGACAGAGACAGATGGACAGACAGATACTAGATATACATAGACGATGGATGATAAATAGATGATAGATATAGATAATGGATAGATAGATATAGAGAGTAGACTAGATAGATGAGAGAGAGAGAGAGAGAGAGAGAGAGAGAGAGAGAGTCCTTAAGAATGGGCTCCAGCAAGAGGCGCAAAGCTTGGAAGAATTAACCATTAACCTCTGGTCCTAGTGAACCACTCAGGTTTGATCCTACAATGTTATCCTGGGACACATATATTTGCCTTCATTCATTGGGAATTGTGTTTGGCATCCACTGCCAAACTAGAGATTCTGACCTCCGAATTCTCCATCAAAGCTGACAGCAGCCAGAGCATAGAACAACTCAAAGTAGTGCAAGACCAGAAGATGTGGATCTGGCCCATAGAATCACTAAGAGTCGAATACAACTGAATAGATACCATCGCCACCACTACCACCACCACCACCATCATCACCATTACCATCATAATCATCATTTTCATCAACATCATTCCCATATTGTAGGTTTGTGCATGTTTTTAGCTCCAGATTTTTTTTTAGAAGCTTTGGAAAACTCAGTTTTCTTGAGAAGAACGTTGTAAACCTTCATGTGTCATGGTTCCGACAGATGACATTCTTTAAAGAACTTCAAGGCATTGTTTACCTTAAAGAATCTTTATTTGAGAAGCATAGCATCGACACTAACACAGTTGAAGTCAAAAATTGAATTCCCCTCCCTTGTACACATAGTATCAAAGCACAATTCCCTCCTCCAATTAACAGTCATAAATTACATTCTCCAATTAGTTTGAAATGCAGGCCTTCCCTCCAGTTCTCCATCCGGCCAATTCTTATCATCTCTTATTTCAATAACTTTGGTTCTCACACTAGGTCCAGTGTTGTTATGTCTAGCTAAACTCTCATGCACATTCCTCCCCCCAGCATCATCTAACTCTAACTCTAAAAGTAAAACATAAAAAGAAAATGGTTGCATCTCCAACTGTTGTCAAAGCAAAATATCCAATGTTAGCAGTGTTGACATAAATATTGGAAACAACTGGAAGAAAATCTCTATAGGAGGACATGAGGTCTTTGGCTAGAAGCATTCAAACTTCTTACTATCTGTTGATTCAGGCATGGAAGTCTTTCCTTTCTTGTTGGGGCATCCACACAGCCCCCTTTCAAATTACCCACACAATTGTAGTACTTATCTAGATGTTCCTAGTAAATTTTTCGACAGAACAATCTTCTCCTCTCTCAGATGGGTTGGGTAAATGGAGTTATTTATTTATTTATGAGACTTATATACCGCTTTAAGTGCAAGCACTCTCTAAGCGGTGTACACCAGTAAGCAATGTATGTATATATATATTTACATTGCCCCCAACAATCTGGGTCCTCATTTTACCTACCCCGGAAGGATGGAAGGCTGAGTCAACCTTGAGCCGGTGAGATTTGAACCGCTGACCTGCTGAACACAGTCAGCTAAAGTGGCCTGCAGTACTGCACTCAAACTGCTGCGCCACCTTTTGTAGAAGTTCAAAAACTGTGTGCCTGTTTTGCAATCGGGGAGGGGGAGGAACTATTATTCTTGAAATATATTTTTCAGTACAGATAGTCCTCAACTTGCAACAGTTCATTTAGTGACTGTTCAAGTTACAATAGGACTAAAAAAAGTGACTTATGATTGTTTTTCACATGACCGTTGCAGCATCTCCACGGTCACATGATCAAAATTCAGATGATTTGCCGAGGCGGCCACCATGGACGTCTGGAAGGCGAGCTCTGTCTTCCTCGTCCAGTTTCGAATCGCTAGGGGATGCTGGAAAGGGTCGAAAGTCACCCTGTAGGGGCGACCAGTGAGGAGGGGATCCCCACTTGATCGTGGGAGGGCGGTAGCCATTCTGCTTGATCCAGGCAGCCCTCCAAACTGGCAGATGAAAGACTGGCCATAGCAATATGGCTCGTCACTAGGCTGCAGACAGCCGAAGTTACACTTACTACCAGGCAACTATAAAGCAGTGCGGATGAGGCTGGGTGAGATCTACCACTCTTAAATCCTAACTATTCTTTCCTGCATAAGCTGCTTAAAGTACTTTCCCCCCTGTGGAGAGGGAAGGGAGATTTTATCCCTCCCTCCAGAAACAGCGGCGACTGACTATCCAGGGAAGTTTAAAAACATTGCAAGAATAACCTGATCCAAAATTAGAACTCTATTTCTTAAAGTTTGTGGATTAAAAGATTTTCTATTCTTACTGAAGATCTGGTTTTTTTACCTATATATATAAAAAATATTCAGACAGTTGGTAACTGACTCATGGTTATGACGGTCGCAGCATCCCGGGGTCATGTGATCCCCTTTTGCGACCTTCTGACAAGCAAAGTCAATGGGGAAGCTGGATTCACTTAACAACCAGGTTACTAACTTAACAACGGCAGGGATTCACGTAACAACTGTGACAAGAGAGGTTGTAAAATGGGGCAAAACTCATTTAACAACTGTTTCGCTTAGCAACATAATTTTGGGGCTCAACTGTGGTTGTAGGTCAAGGACTATCTGCATTCAGCTGGGGCGACAGTTTATGTATATGTTTGGGGTTTTTTTTTTACTTTTCATGCACATTTATTTATTGGTCTTGTTTTGTTTTTTAATTTTCTCCCCCCCCTTTTTTGGGGGGAGGGAGTTTGCTTTAACATT
This sequence comes from Crotalus tigris, assembly GCF_016545835.1. Lineage (NCBI taxonomy): Eukaryota > Metazoa > Chordata > Lepidosauria > Squamata > Viperidae > Crotalus > Crotalus tigris. The sequence continues at coordinate 295,842 of NW_024097056.1, forward strand.
TTGAATAAAAAAAAAAAGAATATTCTTTCAGTCAAGCATCTGCTTTTTCCTATCCAAAGAAGTATTAAGTGTACATGGGTTTTCTCTGCTGTTTTTTTTTAAATGAATGAACTTTAAACTTTCTAAACGACGAAAACATTCGTAATTGATAGAATTTAATTTCATTGACCTTCTATTGCTTTGTTTTCACAGTCATCTCTTAAGAAGGGGTAGCCCATAAAATTGCGATATGACTCTTGAGCTTTTTTTATTTTCATAATCCTACACTAATATATTGTTTTAATAAACATGGTATTTACTGCTGGCAATCTCTGTGAAAGAAAAAAAGCAACTAAATACTTTACAGAGTCGTCTGCCTTTTCTGGAATACATTAAACTTTTCCCCTTTGTACCAACCCATTAAATGTTTACAGAAATGATTCAAGGAAGTTACTAAATCATTCTAAGCTATTTTATGTCACCGTTAAATTAATGAGCGGAGAGACACACACTCGGATATTCAAGAAGGATTCAAGGGCTGTATTGTTTAAAGGATCATCTGAAAGTAAATTATGGAAATAAATGTTCTCCCTTTGATTACACCAGGTTTAACCTATGGGTAGCTGTAGCGCTTATGGTGCATGTTTTAATAGTACCATATCAGGTTTTTTTATTTGTATCTGCTTATCCTAATATTAAAGTTTCTAAGCTGGAGCTACCAGATTTGCCTTGCAGACCTCTGAATGGTCTTTAGAGGGCAACAAAGAGCTGCAAAAACTGTTGGGAATGGTGGCTTTTAATGAGTTGTGGCTTCCTTTGGTTTGTTCACAGGCCAGAGTTTTTTTCTGATAGGTGGGTAAGCGATATAAATGTGTTTAACGAATAAGTAAAATGTAATGACATTATTGATCTTTGTAGCCAGTGGTTCTTACCAAATTATTTTTCAGAGAGGGGAAGTGCATACAAATGGTCCTTGATTTACAACGGTTTGCTTAGTCTCTATCCAAAGTCTTAATGGCACTGAAAAAAGTGATTCATGAGCGTTTTTCACACTCATGACATCCCCGTGGTCATGTGATCAGAATTCAGACGCTCGGCAACTGACTCACATTTATGACGGTCGCAGTGTCCCAGGGTCACGTGATCCCCTTTGGCAATCGTCTGACAAGCAAAGTCAATGGAGAAGCCAGATTCACTTAAACAGCCGTGTTACTAACTTAACAATTGTGAAGATTCACTGTGGCAAGAAAGGCCGTAAAATAGGGCAAAACTCATTTAACAACCGTTTCACTTAGCAACAGAAATTTTAGGAGATAGAAGATAGAAGAACAGAGTTGGAAGGACCTTCCAGAGTTGGTCTTCCAGTCCAATGCCCTGCTCAAGCAGGAGACCCTACACCAGGGGAAGGCAACCTTGGCTCTTTTATGACTCGTGGACTTCAACTCCCAGAATTCCTGAGTCAGCTATGTTGAGTCAGCTATGCTGACTCAGGAATTCTGGGAGTTGAAGTCCACGAGTCATAAAAGAGCCACGTTTGAAGACCCCTAGCCTATTGGTAGAAACAAGAATGTGAATATCTCGAGATTATTCTTCTCATCTATGACATGGGTGTCAAGGTTATCTCAGCATTCAGTCCATTTAGTGGTGTACAGTTGCCCAGGTGCACATGAAAACACCTGGAGTTTCAGTCACACCATCATGGCTACTGTTGAAAGAAAAGTCTTCATCATGGTTCAGTCCAAGCCGGGAATAAACAACATGGCGACTGCTTTAGAAAGAAGGTTGCAGTTTACTGAAGAGGAGAGCCAGACAGGAAGATGACTCTGGCAGAAAAGAAGAGCGAGCACATGTAGGGAGTGGGTTTTTATACCCTCTGGAGCCTTTTGTTTGGAGTTGCTTCCTGTGGCGTGAACTTTGACCTGAGTCTGAGTGTGCCTTTCTGGTATTCTGATGGTGGTGGGTTAATCCTATTATGTCCCAACGTTCATATCCTGCTTTCCTGGGGCTGTGGCTGATGACTCTTAGATTTTTGGTGTTGATTCTAGGGATCTTCCTTCCTAATCCCAGTTTCCTGACTCCAGTCTTTCTGACAAGATTATCTGCATTTCTACAGACCTGGTTTCTGCTTGGAAGAAGAAGATGTGGGGCTATAAAGAAAAACTGGGCATGCTTTTCTGCCTCTTTAAGATCCTTTGAGAAAAAATATTTTTCTGCCCTTTTAATATTTCCTTCTCTGGGGGGGTTGACTTCTCACACTACCACCTTGACTTCTTTTTTAACTCATAGGGACACCTCTGGATAGTGATTTTTCAGTGGAGAGAGGGAAATAATGTATCTGCCTCCCATAATTCTGCTCAAGGTGACTAGGGATTATGGAACTGAAGTTCAACAAATCTGGACATTGCTTTTTGGGATAAACGTAGGCTTAGTCTCTTCTTGTTTTCAGCCAAGAAGAGTGTTGGGTTCTCAACATCTGCTCTCTACTGCATGACCATCTTTCAGAATTAAAAATAAAGCAAACTGTCAATCATTCTCCCTCCCCCAGCTCCTACCAATGTCACGTTACAATGACTCTTCTGATGTGGCTTGTTTTGATAGCCTATATACCTTCTTAATAGCAACGCCATTAATCATTTCCTATATCAAGTCGATGGAAAAACGGACCTTGAAAAGAGGATTTACAAAGACGTTCCCCCAGCCTTTTTTTTCCTGGGGGGGGGAGGTGAGAAGGGTCAAGAATTTTGCAAAGCTGGTGAAACAATATTTACTGCAATAGCTGTTCCCCCTCCCCTCCAGGTTCAAGATTGTTCTGATTTAAGAATAGGTGGGGTGAATGTCGCTTGATGGAACTCGACAATTGTAAAGTTAAGGGCAACGTCATTTACCAGAACAAGCTGAGAACTTGTTGTTGTTTTTGTTTGGTATTTATACTTGAACTGTAATTGCAACACCCTGCTTGAATGGCGGAGCACAAATGACTGAACCGTAAATATGCAAAGAAATTAGGAGTTATTTTTTTGCGCAGTTTTTCTCAACGGCAGAACAACAACTGACAGAGCTATCTCCAGAAATGGGCTACGCTCTTCCCTAGAAAATTGGCGACAGCAGGCTTAATTATCTTGGCATTTTCCAAGGGGATTCAGTGTTTCCCTTGCTGTTTTGTTTGCATTTCTTGGTACAGTTTTTAAAAATACAATACAGGAAAAGCGTTGGCTCCGATCTAATTTAGCGATGGTGGAGGTCAAAAGAGAGTCAGCTTGCAGGGCGGTGAATATGTTCAATTCATCCAAAGTGAAAATAGCTACCGGGTTCCAAAAAATTGTATTCCCCAAAAAATTGAGATGCGAAGTTTTTAGGAGTCTGTCCTAACTTGGTTTTGCTATATTGGCTGTGACTGATGACTATGTCCTGTGTTGGATTTTTTTGGTGTGAGGGATTGTTGATTCTAGGGATCTTTGTCCTTCTAATCCAGTGGTTCTCAACCTTTTTAATACCGCGACCCCAACCGGTCGTAAGTCGAGGACTACTCAACCGGTCGTAAGTCGATGACTACTCAACTGGTGCAGCACCGTTTGCAGAACGGGACTTTTGGCGGGCTTAGCAGGGCAGAGACAGCCTGGACAATTCCTATTGGCTTTTGAAAGCCAATAGAATTAGACTCTATTCAAGAGAGTCTATTCTATTGTCTTTCAAAAGCCAATAGAATAAAAGGGAGTAGCACAGCTAAGGAAAAGGGGGAAAAAATGGCGGACTGCATTGTTTGCGACCCCTGTGAAATGGTCGTTCGACCCCAAATGGGGTCCCGACCCACAGGTTGAGAACCACGGTTCTAATCCCATCAGCTCCAAGCTTTGTGGCCCCAGTCTTTCTGGAATTGGGTATGTCTAGTTTAACAAAGAGAAGGACCAGGGGGAACATGATAGCAGCGTTCCAGTATCTCGGGCTGCCAAAAAGAAGAGGGAGTCAAGCTATTTTCCAAAGCACCTGGGGGCAGAACAAGAAGCAATGGATGGAAACTAATCAAGGAGAGGAGCAACCTAGAACTAAGGAGAAACTTGCTGACAGTTAGAACAATTAGCCAGTGGAACAACCTGCTTCCAGAAGTGGTGAATGCTCCAACACTGGAAGTTTTTAAGAAGAAACTGGACAGCCATTTGTCTGAAATGGTGTAGGGTTTCCTGCCTGAGCAGGGGGTTGGACTCGATGACCTCCAAGGTCCCTTCCAACTTTATTATTATTATTATTATTATTATTATTATTATTATTGCTATTGCTATTGCTATTGCTATTACTATTATTATTTCTGCAGACCTGGTTTCTATTTCGTTCAGAGAGAATTGGGGGAAGGGAGGTTTCTGCCTTTAAGATCTTTTGGGGAAATATAATATTCTGCCTTTTAGTATTCCCTCCCCCATAATTTCTTTCTCTGGGGTGTGTGTGTGCTGTTCTCCCACAATTAATTTCATAATCATAACTGATAAGATAATAATAATAATAATAATAATAATAATAATAATAATAATAATAATAATAATAGTAGTAGTAAAATTGGAAGGGACCTTGGAGGTCATCTAGTCCAACCCCCTGCTCAGGCAGGAAATCTTATACCATTTCAGACAAATGGCTGTCCAGTTTCTTTTTAAAAACTTCCAGTGTTGGTGCATTCACCGCTTCTGGAGGCAGGTTGTTCCACTGGTTAATTGTTCTAACTGTCAGGTGCTTCTCACCTTATCTTCTTCTCCAAGACGTTCTGGTCTATATTTCTCAAGATCTTCCTTCCAAGTTTAACTATACATGTCTGATCCTACCTCAAGAAGCTCAGACTCCTGATTTCCCCTGCTAAGACTATCTCACCTCTATAATTGCAACTAATTAACTGAATTGCAACCTCAGTTAATAGCCCAGGTTTTGCAAGCAAGCAAGCAAGCTAATATGTTTTTTTTTTTAATGGTGGGTCTAAAAGTGAAACTAAACGGTTTTTCAGAAGTGACCCATGTGCCCAGCTGGGAAAATGAATTATGCTATTGATGAATAATGTGGTTGGCAATATTGCTGATATTGTGAAAAGGAAAAAAAATAACAGCCAATTTGCTTCCATCTGCATTGCCTGTAGATTTAAGAGCAGGCCACAAAGCTCCTGAAAATATTATAAAGTATATATCAGTGGTGGTGAACCTACGGCGTGCGTGCCAGAGGCGGCACTCAGAGCCCTCTCTGTGGGCACGCGCGCCATGCCCCGGAGATGGCAACCGTCCTTCTTCAACCAGCCCCCCGCTAACTCGCCAAGGTCCCACATGGCCAATGCATCCCAGCACCCATGCGCTCGCTGGCCTCTGTGTGCAGGGGCTGATGGTGTCAGACAGCAGCTGCCCTGTCCCCTGCCTCACCTTACCCTGTGACAATGGCACCCCCGCCCTGCCTCGCCTCGTCTCACCCCGCAGGACGAGCCTCCTGCCCACCGCCCCACCTGCCAGAGACCCCCTGGATCTCCCCCAACCCTGCCCAGCCCCCACAGGCATCCCTCCCCAGGAGCAACATCGAAGTGATCATGCCCACCTTGGCCACACCCACCCAATCTGCCATGACCACCACAGCCATGCCTACCCAGTGGGCCACGCCTACCTGGCACCCGGCGATAAATAAGTGGGTTTTGGGTTGCAGTTTGGGCACTCGGTCTCTAAAAGGTTCGCCATCACTGGTATATATGGTAGCACCCCAGTGACTGAGTTAAAAGTGAAATATCCTAGGACTCAGGACCTCACTAAAAGAAACCTTTTTGTATTTATTTATATCGTTGGCCTAATTAGTTCATGGACATTTCTAAATTTCAGCAGTCACTGGATGTCATCCAATATTTTTAAAATTTATTTAATAGAATTAGTTTCTGTTCTAGATCGGGGTAGGCAACCTTGGCTCTTTTATGACTCGTGGACTTCAACTCCCAGAATTCCTGAGCCAGCATGGCTCAACCTGGAAACCTCTCCCTTTCCCCTCAGCATGGCTGGCTCAGGGATTCTGGGAGTTGAAGTCCACGAGTCATAAAAGAGCCAAGGTTGCCTACCCCTGTTCTAGATGATATGGTTACCCTTTTTCAGGGACCAAGGAAGAGGAGAAAGAATGGTCTTCTGAAAAAAAAAAAGCTTCAAAAGGCTTTATGGATGATCCATTAAGTGGCCCAACTTTCAAACTTTAAGATGTAAAATATTTTGGTCATGAAATAGAGCCAGATAAAAACGGATGCCTTAATAACTTGGCTAGACTTACTAACTTTGGAAAGCCTAGACATGTCTTTGATTCTGCTGGACATAATGGGTAGTTTGTGCCAACATATTTAGGCATGGACTAAATCAAAGATTTCATATTTAGCAGGTTGCTCTATATATTATAAGACTTTTGAAATTTGAAGCAAAATTGGAATGAATTCTCAACTTATTCTTCTCCAGCTTATCCTTGCTTTTTGGAAACAGATCAATTGCTTTCAAAGGTTGACTTGATGACAAACAGAACCAAAAGATTCTTTTTTGATTGCTATGTTTTAACTCTGTTTTTTAAAACTGTTTAATGTTGAATGAGAGAATTACAATATGGTTATTTCATTGTGTAAAGACTTGGAAAGGCCCAGTGTGCTATATACAAAGCACACACTAAACAACTACACAGTCTGAGTCACCAAAACAAACCTCACAACCAAATTTAGAGTATTGTATACATCTGCAATAAAACAGCATGCAGCACCAAATCTGAATTTTAACTCCTGGGTGAATTATCTGCAGGCAGAAAAACCTTAATGACAGGGGCTGAGAAAGGGGTCAGGCCTAGTTAATATTTGGATGGGCGTCCCAGATTATATATTAGAGTGGAAAATTGAGAAAAAGTTCCAGAAGAAGACAATAACAATGACACTTATTCACAGCAATTGATAAGAACACTACAGAGATTTGTCTAAATCTCTTGAATCGTAAGTTGCCTACAGTTATTGATTAAAATGATTCATTCAATCAATCAATCAATGAATCATCATAGAAGCTGAGCTCAGCTAGAAAGTATCAACTTGAAGGCATCAACCTGAAAAAATCAATCTGAAGACATCAACCTGAAGGCATCAACTTGAAGTCATCAACCTGAAGGCATCAACTTGAAAGAATCAACCTGAAGACATCAACCTGAAGGCATTAACTTGAAGGCATCAACTTGAAGGCATTAACCTGAAGCCATCAACTTGAAGGCATCAACTTGAGGGCATCAACTTGAAGGCATTAACCTGAAGGGATCAACTTGAAAACATCAACTTGAAGGCATCAACTTGAAAGCATCAACTTGAAGGCATCAACTTGAAGGCATCAACCTGAAGGCATCAACTTGAAGGTATCAACTTAAAGGAATCAACCTGAAGACATCAACCTGAAGGCATTAACTTGAGGGCATCAACTTGAAGGCATTAACCTGAAGGGATCAACTTGAAGACATCAACCTGAAGGCATCAACTTGAAAGCATCAACTTGAAGGCATCAACTTGAAGGCATCAACCTGAAGGCATCAATTTGAAGGCATCAACTTGAAAGCATCAACTTGGAAGCATCAACTTGAAGGCATCAACTTGAAGGCATCAACCTGAAGGCATCAATTTGAAGGCATCAACTTGAAGGCATCAACCTGAAGGCATCAATTTGAAGGCATCAACTTGAAAGCATCAACTTGGAAGCATCAACTTGAAGGCATCAACCTGAAGGCATCAACCTGAAGGCATCAACTTGAAGGCATCAACCTGAAGGCACCAACCTGAAGGCATCAACTTGAAGGCATCAACCTGAAGGCATCATCTTGAAGGATTCAACTTGAAGGAATTAACTTGAAGGCATCAACCTGAAAGTATAAAACCTGAAGGCATCAACTCGAAAGAACTGCTGAAAGGACTTTGTTATAAACAGGAGATAGATGAACTTATAGTCTCCCACTTTCTGGCCTGGTGCCTTCCTCCATTGGACCAAATTGATTCTCTATGCTAAACTGGCTCTATTGCAAAAATCTATCTCAAAGAAATGAGGGATGCTTTTTCCATGAAAACAGCTGCAATTTTCCAAAGGTGCTTTCTGAGGTAGACAGAAACAGAGATTTGCACATTAAGAATTCATTTTTCCTACTTGCTTTGTTTTTACACAGTGCATGAATAGCTTGAAAGTCAATAGCAGAACACTGGTTATTGACAGATTTTTCTTTTAAAAAAATCACATGCATCTTTTGGATTCATTAAATTGCTGGAGGACCAACAGGAAAGTCATATAATTGTACCTTTGGATGAATTTATATTTCTTGATAAAGAATAGCTACCCAGCTGTTGTCTGTTCCAGCTGCTCACGACATTCCAGGAACTTAGCCAACCATCCTTCGCAAATGTTAGGATTGAATGTGGAGATTTCTGCATTCCGTCTATGCTCCTGGCCACTGAGCTGTGTCTTGACATCTGGCGATTTTTAATCTTTGTTTAAAGTTTCACTTGGGTGCAACGGCCCTGGGTCTTTTAATCATCTCTGAGAAATTCCATTTCATTGAATGAATCGTGGATTGACAGCTTATCTCCATCAGATACAGTCAAGCCTGCTTAGACAGCGAAGGTCCTGGATGGGGATTGGCAAAGTGAATAGAAATCAAACCCTCACAGTTTTGGACCTGGATGTTTATTATAAATCAGAGCCTTCAGCCAGTCAGTTATCTCACTAATCTGGAATGGTCTAACCATTCAAGAACCTCTTCTTAAGCTGTAACATCCTTCCATCTGCTCCCCTTCACCTTCAGCCTCCAATTCCAGCTTTGTGGAGGGCATCTGTTCTCACAACTCAGGTTAGTTGGGGAATCAGACCTCCCGCTCTGAGCTGTACATTTTATATGTGTCCATGCAGAAAACTTATTATACTCTTATTAGTAAAATATGTGGGACACCCAGAGGAATTCATTGTACCTCATTATTTGCCAACAGGCAGCCAACTACAGCATTTCAATCAGCAGAATTCTGCATATTAATGCAGGACAAAATTGGTAATCCAGTCACCTCAACTGCCGCAGCAAAGTCCCACTGCTTGGATGTTATTATTATTATTTTTTCTTCTTATGTTAATACAGGCTTGGTTATCCATGGTATATAATCTTTGGATTCGTTTAATGTGTTTAGGCTATCTTAAGTTGCTGATCTTTGGTCACAACGAAGTCTTCAGTTCAGTTGAATTCCTCAGCTTCAAAACTCAAACCCCCACTAAAACAAACCGAGTCTCCATTACAGTAATTGTCTGGAATGTTTTTGAATATCCGTTTCATCAGAATTCCACAATCGTTGATGGAATTAGAATACAGAACACAGAACACAGAATAATACGGTTGGAGGCAGTGGTGGGATTCAAATATGTGAGCAACCGGTTCTCTGTGTGGATGCCGCTTCTGGAAGTCCATTCTGGGCAACAAAAAATTAGCTACCGGTTCTGCCGAAGTGGTGCGGATCGGCTGAATCCCACCACTGGTTGGAACGGACCTCAAAGGTCCTCTAGTCCAACCCCTTGCTCAAGCAGGAGACCCCATACCATTCTAGACAACTGGCTGTCCAATCTCCTTAAAATCTTCCTGTGATGGAGCACCCACAACTTCTGGAAGCAAACTGTTCCACTGGTTGATTATTGTCATTGACAGGAAATTTCTCCTTAATTCTCTCTTAAACTATCTTCCACCCATTACTTCTCGTCTTGGCCTCTCTCCTCTGTGACAGCCTAACCTAGGGGTCTTCAAACTTGGCCCTTTTATGACTCGTGGACTTCAGCGTGCCTGGCTGAGGAATTCTGGGAGTTGAAGTCCACAAGTCATAAAAGGGCCAAGTCTGAAGACCCCTGGCCTAACCTCAAGGCCTCTCCCAATTTGAACCAAATCAATTCTCATCTCTTACCTTGTTGACTTTGATCAACTTGTTGGAACCGGCAAAACCGGAACTCGTCACAATTCAGCACCCAGCAGAAACCAGATTTACAAAGAGATGATAGATTGGCTTCCACCTCCCATGGTTAAAGGTTGTGAAGGTTGATAGAAAACTATTGGTGGTGGAAAGCTATTACTGGAAGCAATGGGTAGAACTGAATTATGGAGACTTCTATTTACCCCAGGAAGCTCTATTCATTAACAAACTTATTGGAATTAAGGCCCGCCAATAAAAAGGAAGTCAATGTATTTTCCAAAGCATCTGAGGGCAGAACAAGAAGCAATGGATGGAAACTAATGAAGAAGAGAGAACCCAAATCTAGAACTAAGGAGAAATTTCCTGACAGTGAGAACAATTAATTAATAGAATGGTTTTCCTTCAGAAGTTGTGGGTGCTCCATCACTGGAGCTTTTGAAGAAGAGATTGGACAGCCATTTATCTGGAATGCTATAGGGCAGGGGTCTTCAAACTTGGCCCTTTTATGACTTGTGGACTTCAACTCCCAGAATTCCTCTGCCAGGTACGCTGGCTGAGGAATTCTGGGAGTTGAAGTCCAGAAGTCATAAAAAGGCCAAGTTTGAAGACCCCTGCTATAGGGTCTCCTGCTTGAGCAGGGGGCTGGACTAGAAGACCTCCAAGGTCCCTTCCAATTCAGTTATTCAGTTATCTTGTGGAATGGATAGTACTTTAAGAAGAAATAGAAATGTATTCCTTATTTTCCTTTCCCCACCATTGATTCCATTGGTTTTAGATAAGGCCTTGGATAACAAAGCTAAGAAGGGGAAGGGAAAAAAAATATTATTTAGGCTTTTGGTAAACTCAGTCTAGCTTCCCAAGACCCTGCTGCTTTAATTGATGTTGGTGTTTGAATCCAGACTTTTGTTGATGGTTGCGCTGTAAAGCTGATGACTGTGGTCTTTGCTTTTGATCACCCACTGATGCCGCACACATTTTAATTAAAAAGATCAAAGCGGTGTCATGTTCTCTTCTGAATTATTTTTCTTAGGAAACTGCAGGACACATGAGATGTGAAAGAGAGCCTCAAATTCTTTGAGGAACATTCAAAGCAAAGACACTTTTCCAGAAACATACTGGTAAAAATGTCCATTTGGTTCATGGAACATCTTCTAAAGAAGCTGCTTGCAGAAATGAGAATTAAATTAACCCTCTTAAGCCAAAGAAGATAATGTTCATAGTAGCCTCCATTTTTTATTCTCCTACAAATAGACCTGGTCTATAACACAAACATGCTGGAAAACCACACAGTGGGTAACCTATATCAAAAATATAAAACATTTCTTTTCTGTGGGCAAATCTCCAGGAGAATTCATGAAACTTGAGAAGATGAAAATGTCTGTATATTATTGGTCAGAAATGAAATTCCAGATCATTTCTTAAGTACTCCTGAGATGTTAAAAAGGAAAAAAGATTAATTCATTTCTTTTCCCCAGCTGGAATGTATGCAAATCAGATGCTACAACATATTTTAGTTCTACCCTTCCAGCACGTGAAACTTTGAAGTTATTAATAAAGAATCTGTTAATATAATGAGGAAGGAATTATTATGAAATGTCTCTGTTCTGAAGCCTTTGTGGTGTTTTTTTCCCCATATTTACACACTGTGATTCTTTCTTATTGGTTTAGCCCACCTTAAGGGTTCAGTTTACTATAATTTCTTCTCATTTTATTTTTGGTTGGAAAGAAGCAATCATTTCTCTTGCTATCCAGTAATTCAGTTTCTTTTATCTCAGAAGAAGACTATCCCAAACATGTCTTTTTCCCCCCACCAAAACAACTGAACTTTCTTGTTTTTTTTCCTTTGAAAATGTCTTGCATCTTATCCAAGAAGCTTCTTCATTTCCTGAAGTTCCTGAAAAATTGAAGAAGTTTCAGTTGCCCTTTTTGGGGGGGAAAAAAGCACTTTTGGGGACAACCATGACTTGGTTGACTGAGAATCCATAGAAAGAAAAAGACTATTTGTTGGCTTCCTTTTTTTTTTCAAATATGTTTTATTGATTTTAAACATAATCACCATAATATCTGACAAACAGTGTGTTGTCTGGGTTAGTATTTAAAAAAACAATAACAATTAATTTCTATAATTCTATAGTCCATATAATGGCTTTGCTTGATTTTCTCTTCTTCAAAATAATATTCTCGTTTGCCAACCTGGAATTAAGACCGTTCTTATTATTTGAATAAATGATAATTAAATATAGACATTTTTCTCACGTTTCTGCAAATAATAACCACATCAATATAAAGCTTCTTTTCTAATGGATCATCTTGATTGCCTCGTCATAGATCCTGCTTGCAGAATTCTTATTTAAATTTGTTTTCCCTACAACATTCAAAGCATTCTTACTGGTTAAGATTACTTGTCGGCTTTCATTGCATGGAAGAATTACGGAGGACTTGATAATGTGAATTACATTTCCTTTGTGTTTCCAAGTATATTGTCATGGTTCTGACAGATGAAACTCTTCAAAAGAATTGTTTAACTTACCTTAAAGAATCTTTAAGGTAAGATTCTTACATTGTTTTACTTACCTTAAAGAATCTTTTATTCGAGTAGCATAATATCGGCACTACATAATCAAAGCCAAAAACTGAATTCCCCTCCCCTGGGCACATAGTATCAAAGCACAATTCCCTCCTCCAATTAACAGTCATACATCACATTCCCCAATTAGCTTGAAGTGCAGGCTTCCTCTCCAGTTCTCCAGCCTGCCAATTCTTTATCGGCTCTGGGCTCAATAACCTTGATTCTCACATTGAGTTTAGTGTTGTTATGTCTAGCTAGACTTTCATTTACATACCCCTCTCCCAGCATCATTTAACTCTAAAAGTGAAAGGGAAAAAGATGGCTACTTTTCCATCTGTTGTCAATGCAAAACATCCGATGTTAGCAGCGTCAACATATATATTCATTCTTGTTCTGATTATTAGGCACCCATATTTTCAAGTAATCCTCAACTTACGACTTCAAAGGACCCTGTCTATCATGGTCATGTCTTGACAGTTGTAAAACAATTGTTCAGTGAATCCACAGTTGTTAAGTGAACACCACAATGGTTAAGTAAACCAAGGATTCCCTAAGGGTGCAGTTTTGCTGAAAACTGGAAGTACCAGGTTTAGGCAAAACTGTCATAAAATATGGTCACATGACTCAGGACGTTGCAAACATCTGTAAATCCCTGTGTATTGCCGAACCCCCAAACATTGGTCATGTGACCAGCAGCAGGACAACTGACAGAACTTCAAATCATGACTAGCTGCAAGGTAGGTGCACTCTAACTTCAAATACTTGCTAAGTGACTGATTGTAAGTCGAGAACTAATGTCATCCACAGGTTGTTCTGAAATTTTTAGATGTTATACGTAATTAACTTCTACTCCCTGTGGTATAATTTAATAACTGCTTTCAAGTGGATTTGTGTCCTCAGCATGTTGCATTTTAAGAGCACACATCACAGATCTTTGTAACCCTTTAGAGTTAACTTATAAAAAGCAGTAGGATTTAATGTCTGTGGAGAGTCTCAGTCATTCAGGTCATGGTTGTCCCAAAGGTGCTTTTTCAGGAGGCAACTGGACTTTCTTGTTTTTCTTTGAAGACATTTTGCATTTTTTAAAGTTTCAATTGAACAGCTCTCTCTCAACATCATCTATCTCCAGTCTACACCACAGCCCATCATCTATCTCCAGTCTACAACACAGCCCATCATCTATTTCCAGTCTACAACACAGTCCATCATCTATCTCCAGTCTACAACACAGGCTATAATCTATCTCCAGTCTACAACACAGTCCATCATCTATCTCCAGTGTACAACACAGGCCATCATCTATCTCCAGTCTACAACACAGCCCATCATCTATCTCCAGTCTACAACACAGTCCATCATCTATCTCCAGTCTACAACACAGGCCATCATCTATCTCCAGTCTACAACACAGCCCATCATCTATCTCCAGTCTACAACACAAGCCATCATCTATCTCCAGTCTACAACACAGGCTCTCATCTATCTCCAGTCTACAACACAGATCATCAGCTATCTACAGTCTACAACACAGTCCTTTCAGCAGCTCCAAGAAGACTCCACACCCATTTGCATCACTCAGGTAACCCTGAGGACACAGATAAACCCCCAAGTGGCCTCAACGACTCTCCAAAAGAAGGCAAATGACCAGCTGTCTGCAAGGAATATAAATCCCTCCATTCCCCACCATCCAGTCAGAGATGAAGAAGCTTCTTGGATGAGAAGAGAAATGTCTTCAAAGAAAAACAAGGAAGTCTAGTGCCTCTTGAAAAAGCACCTCTGGGACAATAGGATTTAGGTTCAAAAAGGCTGGTTGAAGTTCCATCGATTTTAACACAATTACTCCAAGAAAAAAAATCGTTCTGGATCTTTGGCATGAAATATCATATTACATTATATTAAGAAGTGCATGCAAAATATCTACTTCAAAGCATTTACCCGTTTCTTGTAGGACCAAAGCTCATTTTTGTAGGGGAAAAAAATGTGCCTCTGATATTTGGAATTGAAGTGACTTTTAGTGTGTCTCCTATGAATTTTCCAAAGCTGATAACTTTGCATGAATCACGAGAATCCCCTAGCTTTTTTGCTCGCGCCATTCTCTAATTGGAATGAGACAATATCGGTAGGGATATTTGCATATTTATGTAAAGATGTTGGCCACGGCTTCTAGGTCTTTCCTCATCTTGAGTTATGCCGACAAAATTAAGCATCGTATATTTTAAGGATTGATGTGTTGGGTTGGTCTCTTCTGACCTAGATTATTGCTAGCAGGTTTTCGAAGTGAAAAACTGCAATCTAATTTAAACCCAGCTGGAAGCAAACGAGGCAGTCCTCATTGCTTTCTCTCTAAGTGTTAACTGCCTGAGATTAAATTCATCTCCCCTCCCCTGTTTCCACATATGCCATGAGGTCTGAGAAAAAAGAGAAATAATGGAGTCCTGTAAATGTAAAGAATTGAGACTCTGTTCCTAGAGTTTCATTAAACATTGCGAGTCCCCCCCAAAAGAGCAGATCTTCTGAAGAGATCATGAATGCGTTTATTGAAGACTGAGAACAGCTGGTTGTTGGCCAATTGGCTGTCTCTAGGCCCAAAGTTGGCCAGTGAAATGATTTGTTCGCAGAAGAAGACAAAAAACCAGTTCTAGGCTGGATCTCTTGATGGTCTCTCAGGGAGAACAATCAACCAGTGGAACGTCTTGCCTCCAGAATTTGTGGGTGCACCCACCACCCACTTGTTGGGGTTTTCAAGAAGAGATTGGTCAACTGTTTGTCTGGAATGCTTTAAGATCTCTTGCTTGAGCAGGGGGTTGGACTAGAAGGCCTCCAAGGTCCCTTCCAACTCTGCTATTTTGTATTGTGGGAAGTCAGCCCCCCCCCCCAGAGAAGGAAATATTAAAAGGGCAGAATATTATATTTCCTCAAAGGATCTGAAAGAGGCAGAAAAGCATGCCCAGTTTTTCTTAATAGCCCCAGGTCTCCCTCCCCCAAGCAGAAACCAGCTCTGTACAAATGCAGATGTAAACCATCCAGGAAAGTTGGAAACTCCAGCTAGAAGATTAAGAAGACAATGACACCTAAAATCTACATACCCCACCCAAAGTCTAAGACAGGACATAATAGGATTAACCCACAGATGCCAAAGGGCACACCCAGACACAGGTCAGAATAAATGACACAGGAAATCTCAATACAGGAACAGGAAGCAACTCCAAACAAAAGGCTCCAGAGGGTATAAAACCCCACTCCCTACATGTGCTCAGACCTTTTTTTTTATTTTCTTCCAGAGCCATCTTTCTGTCTGGCTCTCCTCTTCAATAAACTGCAACCTTCTTTCTAAAGCAGTTGCCATGTTTATTCCCAGCTTGGACTGAACCACGATGAAGACTTTTCTTTCAACAGTGTTCTGCAAGAAACTGATTTGTTAGGAGACTTTCTGATGACCTGCTGCTTAACCTGCTTTAATTTCTAAGTAATTGCTTTCATTATGAGCTAAGAGTGCTGAGCAGAACAATCCCGGCAAAGTAAGTTAAGATTTCAGTCGCAGTTGGTGGCAATCAACTTTAATGTCCTGGTTAGCTCTGAGATTGCTTATCTAAGAAGAATCTTCCCACCCTGGGCACGTCTTTGGGTGGAGTGAGCAGGAGATGACTTAGAGGTCAGCAATTGCTTCAGGATTTCCCCTTCTATGGAACACCTTCCAACAATGATTGTGGGTCAAAACAGGTGTGGCATTGTGATCCAACCCCTGTGGCTTTTATGCACACATTGATATGGTATAGACCAGGGGTCTTCGACCTTGGCCCTTTTATGGCTTGTGGACTTCAACTCCCAGAATTCCTCAGCCAGCATGGCTCAGCTTGGAAACCTCTCCCTTTCCCCTCAGCGTGGCTGGCTCAGGAATTCTGGGAGTTGAAGTCCATGAGTCATAAAAGAGCCAGGGTTGCCTACCTCTGGCCTAGGCCGCTTTCTGACTTGTGGACTTCAACTCCCAGAATTCCTGAGCCAGCATGGCTCAGCTTGGAAAGCTCTCCCTTTCCCCTCAGTGTGGCTGGCTTAGGAATTCTGGGAGTTGAAGTCCACGAGTCATAAAAGGGCCAGGTTTGAAGACCCCTGGTATAGACTAAGAAAGGGGCATCTGCCATTTTTGAGGACCACTGGAGATTCCTTACCCCACTTACAAGAGCCCTGCAATCATTTTTCTTATTTAGTAAGCTTTTAAAAACAGGTCTGTGGAGATTCTCAGTCATCCAGGCCACGGTTGTCCCAAAGGTGTTCCCCCCCCCAAAGACAACTGAACTTTCTTGTTGTTTTTTTTTTTTGCTTCCCTTGAAAACATTTCCCTTCTCGTCTAAGAAGCTTCTTCAGTGCTCAGTTCAGAACTGAAGAAGCTTCTTGGACGAGAAGGGAAATGTTTTCAAGAAAGAAAAAAAAAAACAACCCTAGGAAATCCAGTTGCCTTTTGGAAAAAACATCTTTTACAAACATGTTTTTAGAAACATTTGGGGAACAAAGTGAGAGTGGATGGAGGTACTTGATTAACTGATGTGGTTGGGTGATATTTGGTGCTAGGGTTTTAGGACTCCAATTATAATTTCCGATTGCATTTTATTATTAGTTACAGTGCTTTAAACAAAACCACCACATTATTTTCTATTGTTATGCCGTGGCTTGTAAGCTGCCTAGAGTCAAATGACTGATGTGACATACAAGCCCTTCCAGGAAATAAAAAGATTGCTATAATTCTGCTGGAGAAAAAATTGCAGTCTTCTTTTCCCATACACAATGTGATTGCTGAGGCCAGACGGTGCGCAATATGTATTCTTTTGTGAAAAACATTTTTTTTTAAGCAACAGCCTTGATGGAAAAAACCGAAGCAACTTGTAACACGCTCTAAATGTTCGTGACCAAAGGGCAGATACACCGTCCAATACTAAAAAGCTTATTAGCCTTTTGTCAAAGGGTGACAAGGACCAAAATAAGGGTCTTTTGGTGGGAGCTTCCATTACGAACTCCTTTCCTGAGAAATATGTAATTTCTGTTTCTTTCCCTGTCCTTGGCTTGAGAAGGTGGCATGATGGTATTTTTCTAATGCAACAAAATTTCATTTTAATGTATGCCGATTAGTGTACATTTAAAGTGAAAATACAGTTTCTATTCTATTGTATTCTATTGTATTCTATTGTATTCTATTCTATTCTATTTTATTCTATTCTATTCTATTCTATTTCATATTCCATATTCCATATTACAATTTCTCTTCTCTTCTCTTCTCTTCTCTTCTCTTCTCTTCTCTTCTCTTCTCTTCTCTTCTCTTCTCTTCTCTTCTCTTCTCCTCTTCTCTGTTCCATGTTCCAAGTTCTATTCTATTCTATTCTATTCTATTCTATTCTATTCTATTCTATGTTCCATGTTCCATGTTCCATATTCCATATTCCAATTTCTCTTCTCTTCTCTTCTCTTCTCTTCTCTTCTCTTCTCTTCTCTTCTCTTCTCTTCTCTTCTCTTCTCTGTTCCATGTTCCAAGTTCTATTCTATTCTATTCTATTCTATTCTATTCTATTCTATTCTATTCTATTCTATTCTATTCTCCATGATTTATTCTATTCTATTCTATTCTATTCTATTCTATTCTATTCTATTCTATTCTATTCTATTCTATTCTATTCTATTCTATTCTATTCTATGATTTATTCTATTCTATTCTATTCTATTCTATTCTATTCTATTCTATTCTATTCTATTCTATTCTATTCTATTCTATTCTATTCTATTCTATGTTCCATGTTCCATGTTCCATATTCCATATTCCATATTCCAATTTCTCTTCTCTTCTCTTCTCTTCTCTTCTCTTCTCTTCTCTTCTCTTCTCTTCTCTTCTCTTCTCTTCTCTTCTCTTCTCCTCTCCTCTCCTCTCCTCTCCTCTCCTCTTCTCTTCTCTGTTCCATGTTCCAAGTTCCTTGTTCCAGGTTCTATTCTGTTCTATTCTGTTCTGTTCTGTTCTGTTCTATTCTATTCTGTTCTAGGAAGAGTCAATATGCAGAGAAAAGTTGATGTACTGTGTATCAATATATTTTTTATGCAAATCAAAACAGGAGCTCCTACTCACAGAAATGCAGGTTGTTCCTGATTTGTCTGCAAGTCATGATAGCAAAATGCTGAGAGTTATACAACAGAACACACTCAGGTATTTAACAGTACATGCAAATAATCCAAACATGCTGTGTTTGATCCTGTGATCAAAAACAACACAACAAGGATGTGCAAAGCGCTCCATTCGTTGAATGGGGGGTTCTGAGAAACCCTGTGTTTCATCCAGGCACAGACAAGTATAGGGTCCAGATCCAGAACTTAAATGTTCTAGTTGGGTTTCCTGCAGTGAGGTCAATGGGTAAAGGAGAAAGTGTTTAGAGGTGGGACAGGATAGCATCTGAAGGGAGACGAAGCAAATGAAGGTGTTGGGAGATGGAGAGAGAAGCAGGTGAGACTCTAGAAAGAGTGCAGAGAAGAGCAACAAAGATAATCAGGGGACTGAAGGCTAAAACATATGAGGAACGGTTGCTGGAATTGGCTATGTCTAGTTTAATGAAGAGAAGGACCAGGGGTGACAGGATAGCAGTCTTCCAATATCTCAGGGATTGCCACAAAGAAGAGGGAGTCAAGCAACCTAGAACTAAGGAGACATTTCCTGACAGTGAGAACAATTAACCAGTGGAACAACCTGCCTCCAAAAGCTGTGAATGCTCCAACACTGGAAGTTTTTAAGAAGAGATTGGATAGTCATTTGTCTGAAATGGTATAGGGTTTCCTGCTGAGTGGGGGGTTGGACTAGAAGACCTCCAAGGTCCCTTCCAACTCTGTTATTCCACTCCACTCCACTCCGCTCCGCTCCGCTCCATTCCATTCCATTCCATTCCATTCCATTCCATTCTATTCTATTCTATTCTATTCTATTCTATTCTATTCTATTCTATTCTATTCTATTCTATTCAGTGACCTGTGAAATATTTAAATGGCATTTTGGTGAAGTTAATTTAAACTTAAAGATACATTTCAAGTGTGATACATTATACACTATTTGCATCACTAAAGATATACTCTGAGAACTTCTAGGGAGGATTCATTTGTTCATCCCTCCCTCCCTCCCCCTTCCTTCCTTCCTTCCTTCCTTCCTTCCTTCCTTCCTTCCTTCCTTCCTTCCTTCCTTCCTTCCTTCCTTCCTTCCTTCCTTCTTTCCCTCCCTCCCTCCCTCCCTCCCCCCAGTTTTCTCCTTCACTGACAGGACCCAAAACAGAGGCCATGTATGAACATTAGATACCTTTGCATGCAACAGAAGATTATCGGGTTTAATATCGAAATGGCGTCAATAGCAAGAAACTGTGTTTCTTCCCCAGATAGCATATCCTTTTTCATGAGCTTTTTTATCATATCACCTGAATCAGAGAGAACAGGACATAGTACTATATTTGGCTAGTGTCAAAAAGCGAGAAAGACACACTGAGTTACGTCTGAGCAGCTTCCTTTATTGTTCCTCACCTATAGACAAAAATCTTGCCAAACTAAAACAAACTATTTTCATCATTACAGATAGACTCTAAAAACATCTAGGGGAGCGCCATCTTAACTCTCCTCCTCCCAGCCAAACTATCTAAACTTCTCTGTCTCTTGATCCTCCGGAATAGCACCCATCCCTTTGGGAATCCAGGCTCCATTCCACCACAGTAAGTGATATCACATGGATGGCTTTGGCTGATCTCAAACACGCAGGGGAATCAGCCTTGGTTAGCGGTATAGTCCTTGCTTAACAACTGGATTCCCCAAAAGCTACTTATGACCTGGTTCCAGAGTTCCAATGGCAGCACATACCCCTTGTGGTTGTGTGACTACAGTTTAGGCACTTAGCAACCGGCTCACCTTTACAACCAATTGCAGAATTCTGCAGTCACACGGCCACAATTTAATGACAGTTTTTGTCCGTTTCTGTCCTTTTTGGCTGTTTGGTTTTTTGTTTTTTTTTGCCAAAACAAACTGCTCACAAGAATGAATAGATTCATGTCGTGAGGTTTGCTTAAACGAAATAAATAAATAAAATTGAGTCTGTCACACCAGTGCCTCAGCTTAGGACCATCATGGCTTACAATAGAAACTCCAGGTTCCATTAGCAGTCATAAGTCAAAGACTACCTATAGATGGTTAGTATCTGGAAATTCTAGGTGTGTCGATCAGTCTGGGAAGTTACAAAAATCTCCCTGAAAAAAAAGACAACGGCAATTCTCAGGATTCAAGATTGACTTGAAGGCAGCCTCATATTTTATGCATGCTCTTTGCCTAGCAACACAGATTTTTAAAAGGTTGGTGCGGTCTTGCTGGTGTAGCTGTTATTAACTGAGCAGAGGGGCACATCCTGAGGCTGCTAGCTTGTGACTAATCTATACCACACATAAAATATGCATCAGGCAGCAGCTTCTCTGGAAAGCTTTAGCCTGATACAACGGCTGCGAGGTCTCCATGTGGCGAGAATGCCGCAAAAAATCTTCCCCTCAGCCAGTTTGTTGTATAAAAATCTCTATCTATCTATCTATCTATCTATCTATCTATCTATCTATCTATCTATCTAATGACATCTACAAAGGTCATGCAATTACTGATATACAAATGTAAGTTTAAATAAAGCATCAACAGATATAGATAGATAGATAGATAGATAGATAGATAGATAGATAGATGATAGATAGATAGGTAGATAGTCAACATATGATGATAGATATATAGATAGACAGACAGATAGATAGATACAGACAAACAGATAGATAGACAGATAGATAGATAGGTAGATAGATGATAGACAGATAGACAGACAGATAGATAGACAGACAGACAGACAAACAGATAAATAGATGATAGATAGATAGATAGATGATAGATAGATAGACAAATAGACAGATAGATAGACAAACAGATAAACAGATAGATAGATGATAGATAGATAGATAGATAGATAGATACAGATAGGTAGACAGATAGACAGACAGACAAACAGATAGATATAGATAGATAGATGATAGATAGATAGATGATAGATAGACACAGATATACGAAAGCTTGGCGTTTTTAAATTAAACTCTTATAGTTTTAATCAATACCTTGGTGTTCATTTTATTTAAGATATGAATATTCCCAGGGTTCATATTTTTAGTGTTATTAACTACACAGATATATAGATAAACAGATAAGCAGATAGATAGATGATAGATAGATAGATGATAGATGATAGATGATATAGATAGATAGATGATAGATAGACAGATAGATAGATAGATGATATAATATGATAGATAGATGATAGACGATATAGATAGATAGATAGATAGATAGATAGATAGATAGTGTTGAAAATAGAACAGAGGTAGTCCTCAACTTACAAAGGTTCATTTAGTGACCATTCACACAACAACACTGAAAAAGTGACATTATGACTCTTTGGTTATCTTAGCATGGTTTTGTCTTAATTTAAGATTTTATCCCAGGTACAGGTAGTCCATGACCTACAAACACAACTGAGCCCAAAATTTCTCTTTTTTCAGTGTTGTAACTTTCAACTGTCAGTTAATGAACTGTTGTAAGTCGAGGACTTATCTCTACCTGTACGCAATTCATGCTTCCTTTCTGGATCTAGGGAGGAATACATTTCATGAGTCTTCTGAATGTCTGGATTAGCTCTAAGTGTTGTCCTGATTCAATGGATTGATCTTCTGAGGAAACGCATTCTGGGCTGTCCCTTTAATATCATTTATAACAACAACACGTCTTCCTCTTGGGAACTCTGGGGATTCTGGTTTGATTTTGTGGTTTCCTTGGTGAATGAGGT
Organism: Crotalus tigris; assembly: GCF_016545835.1. Taxonomy (NCBI): domain Eukaryota; kingdom Metazoa; phylum Chordata; class Lepidosauria; order Squamata; family Viperidae; genus Crotalus; species Crotalus tigris. The sequence continues at coordinate 318,183 of NW_024097056.1, forward strand.
TTTATTGTCTTTCCTTGCTGGGGTTATCTAGGGAGAATGTAGGCTTGTTTCGAACTGACGTGGATTAGCGGGCCGCAGAACACACAGCAGCTGTATTTTTCTCGGTGGTTCTGTCACTGCCTCAAGAATATATCCGGTTGCCAGCGAAGCGTGAGAACAATTCAAAATTCAACCAAAGCGTTTTGCCATGGAGAGTTTGCAAGCACCGAAGCCAAAACGATTTCTCATTTTCAGTGGGAAGAAAAGAAGCGTTACTTAACCAGCTTAGCAACCTGGCAGAGGATCCCAGAGTGGCATTAGATTAATATATATGATAATTTTTATAAACCCTTATCGCATCGTTTCTTCTTTGTTTGGAAAGTGGCGGGGGGAAATGTTGAACATCTTACATATCTGAACGAAAAGCATGCATGGGTAATGCTTTAAGCTAAGAAAAATCTGCTATATTCACATTAGAAATCAATTGAATGTTTTTTTAAATTTTATTTTTCTGGATTCCTTCGCATTTTACGGCCAGACTGACCCAATGGTTTTATAGAAGTATAGATAGGGTTAGAAGAGAGCATAGAGGCCAATCAGATATAACCTTTTGCTCAGTGGAGGAATTCAAGTTACCGAAGATATTCTTCATGTTCATTTGTGTTATAAGCTAAGTTCTTCCCAAGAGTTTCTACGGGGGAAGGACTCAAAAAAAGAAAAGAAAAGTCAAGATGGAAGTCACACCCGTGTGCTCAAAGACTCAACTTTTTTTTACCTGTATGTAAAAATGCGGGGGGGGGGGATTTCTCATATGACTGTGGCTGCTATCTTGACTTTTTTGCATTTATTTATTTATTTATGAGACTTATATACCGCTTTAAGTGCAAGCACTCTCTAAGCGGTGTACACCATTAAGCAATGTATATATATATTTACATTGCCCCCAACAATCTGGGTCCTCATTTTACCTACCCCGGAAGGATGGAAGGCTGAGTCAACCTTGAGCCGGTGAGATTTGAACCGTTGACCTGCTGAACACAATCAGCTAAAGTGGCCTGCAGTACTGCACTTTAACTGCTGCGCCACCTCAGCCCACTTGTCCCCTGCAGGCAACATTGGCTCTTCCAAAATGCCAAAGTCTTCACGAAGACCCAGCCAAATGGAGCTCCTTTAGATACTCTTTTTTATGACCCTTTAATCCAGTGGTTCTCAACCTTTTTAATGCCGCGACCCCAACTGATTGTAAGTCGAGGACTACTCAACCAGTCGTAAGTCGAAGACTACCCAACCGGTCATAAGTTGAGGACTTTCCCTGCCCGGGAGTGCTGCACATGTGTGGTGCCACCCCCTGCGCTGGCCGAGGCGTAGCTGGCAAGGGGCAGCGACGGCACAAGGCGACCATCGGCTGGGCCACCAGCTGGCCCAGCCCAAGGGAGGTAAGGCACCCGCCGGGCCCCACGCGCGCCAGCAACCCTCCCTGCACCCACCGGCCTCCCACCTCCCACCCCTGGCCCTCTTTTCCTTACATTTTTAGTAGTTGCTCAGCAGGGAGGGGTGGAAACTTCCAGACAGCTCGCCTTCGCTGCAGACAACTTGCAGCACCGTTTGCAGAATGGGACTTTTGGCGGGCTCAGCAGGGCAGAGACAGCCTGGACAATTCCTATTGGCTTTTGAAAGCCAATAGAATTAGACTCCTATTCAAGAGAGTCTATTCTATTGGCTTTCAAAAGCCAATAGAATAAAAGGGAGTAGCACAGCTAAGGAAAAGGGGAAAAAATGGCGGATTGCGTTGTTTGGCGACCCCCGTGAAATGGTCGTTCGACCCCAAATGGGGTCCCGACCCACAGGTTGAGAACCGCTACTTTAATCCCTTAATTCTGAATAGAGTCAGGGCGACTGGATGGAACTGAGTGTTTACTGGCCGGATGCCCTTCCTGACGCCTACGTTTGCAGTTTGCTCAATTGGAAGGGTCAGTTCCAGTGTTGTGGACCATTTCATCTCAAGCTCTATCATGATCATCACATCTTAAGTCCATGGTATTACAGAGCTTTTGGTCATGACTCTCCATTCCAAAACCAAGGTAAGAATGATCAGGAAGCTTCCAGGTTGGTTGATGCCATGTGTTGAGGATGCTGTGGTGAACCCATCACAGCTGCATCTTAGATAAGAAAACTCTAAGAGCCCCAAATCATAGCTTGTGGTTCAATATGGACATTTAGGTATCAGATGTGACGGCATTCTGGTGGGAGAACCACAAAAGAACCTCTTGTACTACCTTGGTCACCTTTACAATTTGCTTTAGGACAGTGGTTCTCAACCTGTGGGTCGGGACCCCATTTGGGGTCGAACGACCATTTCACGGGGGTTGCCAAACAACGCAGTCCGCCATTTTTTGCCCCTTTTCCTTAGCTGTGCTACTCCCTTTTATTCTATTGGCTTTTGAAAGCCAATAGAATATACTCTCTTGAATAGAGTCTAATTCTATTGGCTTTCAAAAGCCAATAGGAATTGTCCAGGCTGTCTCTGCCCTGCTGAGCCTGCCAAAAGTCCCATTCTACAAACGGTGCTGCACCAGTTGAGTAGTCCTTGACTTACGACCATTTGAATAATCCTCGACTTACGACCGGTTGGGGATCGCGGCATTAAAAAGGTTGAGAACCACTGCTTTAGGATGTTCAATGAATGTGACTTTAGATCAGAGGACCCCAACCTTTTGGCACCAGGGACTGGTTCCACGGAGAGAGGTTTTTTTGCGGACCAGAGGATGCGTGGTTTTGTGTGTTGCCTGCATTCAGCGGATGGGGCTTTGCTTGTTTATGCAGACCGGTTGCTGGCATGCTGCGGACCAGTACTGGTCCACAGACCAGGATTAGGGACCTCTGCTTTAGATAACTAGATAACTAGAACAAAATGTCCCATCTAACTTTTTATGACTAGAATTCTCTAGATTCCAGCCACGAGGGATGCTTTTCTAGCAGAGATGCAGAATGGACCATAAAATGTAACTGATAATAGCAAAACACAAAGCACGGGGAATGACTGTGTGTTTTGCATGGCTGACATGCATTCAATTTCTTATTACAATTGCAATTTCCTTGTATTACACCCATAAAACTGTTGTGCTAAGTACACAAGGAGTTGTTTTGCTTTGTTAACTGCCTTCTTGTTGGTTGTCTGCTTTATGGCTTGATTGCACTTTCATAAAAATGATTCAGTAGGATAATAGGGTTATGCTACTGCAGTATTTCACATTTTCCTTTAAGCCACATCCCTGATTGATTGCAGAGTTGATGGGCAATCCTTGCAATTAAGGAGGCTGAAGATCTGGGTGTTTGCTTACCTGCATTGAGAATTAATTGTCCCACGCAGTCAACCCGCTATGGGCTGATATAAATTATTGAGAATCCACAGATGGAAAACCATTGTTTTGAGGTTCTTGTTAAAACTGGCATTGTATTCAGAAAGAAGAATGTTCCCTGCACAGCTTTGGGGTCAGTACCTTATAGAAGGTGGAAAAGGTTTAAACAGACTTGTCCATCTAACTCAGGGGTGTCAAATTCAATTTTATTGAGGGCTGCATCAGCATTGCAGTTGCCCTCAGGGGGCTGGGTAGGTGTGGCCAGGGTGGGTGTGACCTACTGGGTGGGCATGGATGGAGTGGGTGTTGCCTACTGGGTGGGCATGGTCAGCTCTACATCGTTCGTGTCAAGGGTGCCTGTTGGGGGCCTGGGCAGGAGTGGGACAGATCTGAGGGTCTCTGGTGGGAAGGGGGTGGGACCGGGGCAAGTGCCAAGGCATGGTCCACTGGAGGAGCCTCACTGTTCCTCTCAGGCCATGCGGGAGGGAGGGCTTATGGAGCTAGAACTGAATGCATTTCAGCATAGATGGCCACCACAAAATTGTACATTGGGTCCCGGCCGGCCTGGGCCAGGGCCAAGGCAGTGGGGGCCATTCCCTTACTGTTTCCAGGATGGCTTCGCGGGTCACATGAAACCACTTTGCGGGCCGCATCTGGCCCCCGGGCCTTATGTTTGACATGTCTGGTCTAACTGATTTGTAGATGTAATTTGCTTCTCACCAGAATTGGATGCCCTGATGTTAAAACCCTCAACTCATAACGAAACTTACTTTCTACAGAAGTGAAAATGTTGATCAAACCTTGGCTTCAGATCACGAGGAAAATGTTGCCTAAGCAACTGTTCTGAAGCAAATCTAGAAGGGACAAAAATCTCCAGGACAAAGACGAGAACAGCAAAATGAGCTTTAATAATAGAAAAGTAGAAAGTGTCTAGGGAGATTCTCAAACATGCAAGTCATGTTTGTTCCAGAGGTGCTTTTTCAAAAGGCAACTGGACTTTCTTGGGGTTTTTTCCCCCTTGACAACGTTTTGCTTCTCATCCAAGTAGCTTTTTCAGTTCTGAGTGAATAGTGGGGAATGGAAGGATTTATATTTTTTATTCTGGTGATTAGCGCTCTGAAGATCGGTTGTTTGGTATCTGAGAGTCGTTGAGTCCACTTGGGGGTTTATCTGTATCCTCGGAGTCACCAGAATCAGAGCACAAATGCATGTGGACTATGTTGTAGACAGGAGATAGAGAGTCCCGGTGGCACAGTGATTAGAATGCAGCATTGCAGGCTAACTCTGCCCACTGCCAGCAGTTCAATCCTGCCAGCTCAAGGTTGACACAGCCTTCCATCCTTCTGAGGTCGGTAAAATGAGGACCCAGGTTGTTGGGGGCAACAGGCTGATTCTGTAAACTGTTTAGAGAGGGCTGTAAGTCTAAGTGCTACTGCTATTACTATTCTATTCTATTCTATTCTATTCTATTCTATTCTATTCCATTCCATTCCATTCCATTCCATTCCATTCTATTCCATTCCATTCTATTCTATTCTATTCTATTCTATTCTATTCTATTCTATTCTATTCCATTCCATTCCATTCCATTCCATTCCATTCCATTCCATTCCATTCTATTCTATTCTATTCTATTCTATTCTTCTTCCATCCCATTGTCATGGTGGCACAGTGGTTAGAATGCAGCATTGCAGCCTATCTCTGCTGACTGCTAGCAGTTCGATCCTGACCAACTCAAGGTTGATTCAGCCTTCCATTCTTCCGGAGTCGGTAAAATGAGGACCCAGATTGTTGGAGGCAATAGGCTGACTCTGTAAACCGCTTAGAGAGGGCTGTAAAGCACTGTGAAGCGGTATATAAGTCTAAGTGCTCTTGCTATGGCTACTTCTGGGGTTTTCACCAAAGGTATCTCTGGCAAAGACCTTGGGCCAGCATTGGAACACAACGTTTGTACTTGTCACCTTGCAGACTTTGATCCCTCCCTCCCACACATTTCTTCTGGGTTTGCCTGCTCCACTCCCCACTAAGCATCTGGTCTTGCAAGTCCTTGAAGAATATTTCATAAACCCCCCATGTACTTCTTCGTAATTTCCCCTCGCCTATTAGGGGAGACCCAGGCTCCGAGGAAATTGTTGGCGGAGAATGAATGGGTTCACCTTTCTTTTATGGCTCCAAGTTTCTATTTTCCCAATTTTTAGCATTTAACGAGCAACCCAAAGTGCTGAGCCAAGGTCTTCCATTAGTCCTCCCCGAACTTGAAGGTGTGGATGGAAAGGACATTTGTCATGCTTTAAAAGTGAAACTTCTAAAGTGCTGTGAGCAAGCTCCCCCTCTGTCTATTGCTCGGCTTGAAATTAAGGCCATTGGAAATGTAAGGATAGTGTGAAATGTGAAATTTAATTACCTCTGGCATGACCCATATATTTTTGCTGCGGGGAGAAAAGGTGGAATGACTCATACCTGATTTGTGTGTCGTGGCCTTCTCAGAAACGTACGGAGGAATTTTGTTCTTTGAATAAGGGCTTGTGCTGCCTGGTTTTCCTTTCTCGACAAAATTGGCGGTCGAGAAAGCCAAAAGGTCCTATCTGGATCAAAAGATCTTGGACTTCGTCTGAAAAACAAGTCGACCCAACAGATGGAATACTTTTCCAATGGTTTGCTTTCCATTTCTTATTGGAGGAAAGTCCCATAACTCGTAACTTTGGAAAAAGTGCAAAGAAGAGCAACTAAGATGATTAAAGGCCAGGAGACTAAAACGTATGAAAAACGGGTGCAGGATTTGAGTGTGGCCAGTCTAGAGAAAAGAAGGACTAGGGGTGACATGATAGCAGTATTCCAGTATTTAATGGGTTGCCACAAAAAGGAGAGGGGTCAGCTTATTTTCCAAAGAGGGCAGGACAAGAAACAATGGATGGAAACTAATCAAGGAGAGAAGCAACCTGGAATTAAGGAGAAACTTCCTAACAGTGAGGACAATTGACCAGTGGAATGGCTTGCCATTATATGTTGTGGGTGCTCCATCATGGAGGTTTTTAAGAAGAGACTATACAGTCACTTGTCTGAAATGATATAGGGTCTCCTGCTTATGTTGGACTAGAAGACCTTCAAGGTCCCTTCCAAATCTATTCTGATTGATTGATTGATTGATTGACTTCTTAATCAGCCCTTTGGAAGAGACCATCATTCATTGTTACAGCACTGAGAACATGCTTTGCAAACCAGAAGGCATCTGATTTATCTTCTCTAAGTAGCTTTGGGAAGACACCTGCCTGACATTCTTGTGTGCTCCTTGCAATCCGTGTCTGTAGCTGAACTTGTGGACTAACTCAGAGGTCATTTTGGTGTTGACCACGAATGGTCCAACACTGTAATTCTTAAACATGGGAAACCTTTCAAGGTTTTGTAGGACTATAGATTCACCAGTTAAGCATATATGATCACTTCATCTGAAGGGAGCTACCTTCTCTGTTGTGGTTCACAAAGCTCATTCAGTCTCTCTGTAATCTGAACGAAGCTAAATATACATGTCCCAGGGTAATGTTGCAGGAATAATCTAAGTTGGTCACTAGGACCAAAGGTTTATTCCTCCAAGCTTTTGGGGTCATGCTGGAGCCCATCATGCACATATTCTGGAGAGACAGACGTTCCCTGATGATGGACTCCAGCATGGAAGAATAGACTTTAGTCCTGGTGACTGACTCAGATTGGATCTCTGTAGTCCATTTGAGGTTCTGCATCATCTCAAAATCATGCTGTTGAACATCAGTGGCAAAAAATCTGAACTTCAGTAGTCATCCTTTTTTTCTTCCTTAAAGTTATGGATGAAATGAGAGCAGGAAACCTGTAGGATACCTTTAATGGCCAAATGGTAGTCTCCCTCTTCCATTCATTCTGCAAAATCATGCAAAATGAGATGAAAAACCAGCCCTGCTTTTTTTGTTGATACCACTGCTGCTTTCTGCATCCATCTAACGACGGGAGGATCAGTGGTGACCCTCTAACTCGCCCCATATGTTGTGCAGCTGAGAGCAGTAAAAGAAGTAATGGATGGAAACCTTATCAAGGAGAGATCCACCCTAGAACTAAGGTGGAATTTCCTGTCACTGAGAACAATTAATCAATGGAATAGCTTGCCTGCCAGAGTTGTGGGTGCTTCATCACTGGAGGTTTCCAATAAAATATATTGGACAACTGTTTGACCAGGATAGCGATGGCATTTAGCATTAGCATTTAGACTTATATATTGCCCCCTAGAGCTTTACAGCAATCTCTGGGTGATTTACAATTATGTACATATCGCTCCCAACAATCTGGGTCCTCATTTTGCTGACCTTGGGAGGATGGAAGGCTGAGTCAACCTCAAGTCCCATCAGGATCAAACACCAGACTGTAGGCAGAGTTTGCCTGCAATTCTGCACTATAGCCCCTGTGCCACAAGGGCTCCTCCACCAGGGATGCTATGAGGTCTCCTGCCTTTAGGGGGTTGAACTAGGACAGAGATCACCAACCTTTCTCGGTTGGCGGACTGGAGGGAAAGGGAGGGGGAACCACTTTGCACGTGCATGCACATGGGGCCGCAAGCATGTACACGATGCAAACGGGGTGGCGCTAGCACCTGTGTGATAGCCCTTCCCCATTCTTGTGTGGCCCAGCGCGTTTTCGCGCCCCACAGTGCATCGTCATCCTGTTTTCACACCCCATTTCTGCCCTTGTGGCGTGGCGGTGTCCTGTTTTCACACCCTGAGGTGTGTCATCACCCCATTTTTGCACTCCACATTGTGGCGTCTTGTTTTTGCACCCTGCGCTCATGGCACTAGTGCGAGTGGGAGTGTGGGCACGCACACATGCGTGCACTGGCCAGCCTGTCCCATGCCTGGTGGCCAGCAGGCCACGGCCCACTATTGGGCCGTGGCCCACAGGTTGGGGACCCCTGGACTAGAAAACATTTGAGGCCCCTTCCAACCTTATAATTCTATGTTCATATATACTGTGATCACTATTGCACAGGCAACATGACACATTAGAAAAGGCAGAAACCTTTAGTCTTTGCAAGCCCTCGATGTATTGATAATGTCAAGCTGTCATGTCATTGAATGTTTTTCTTCTACCAATTCATTTCCTGCAAGTGTTTCTCTTGTTTTGGTCAAATGCCATCCGTGAATGTCTTGGAAAGTTTTTACTCCCCCCCCCTAAAACCTACGTAACAGCAATCTCTGATTGGCAGCAGATTTCATTCTGGTAACTTTTGGACTGGCCAAGGTAGCATCAGATATTTATTTACTAGTAAGAAATGAAAATGTCACACTATGTTACAAGAAATGTTTTGCAACCTTTCAGTGTAGCGGTGTGTGGAATTGGCTTTGGTTTCAGCCAGTGGTGGGACTCAGCCGGTTCGCACCGGTTCGGTAGAACCGGTAGTTAAATTTTGCTCCATTCGGAGAGCTGGATGGCTTCCAGAAGTCCAGTCTAGGCCTGGGAGGCTCCAGGCCTAGAATGGCCCACCAGAAGTGCGTGGATGCCACTTCCGGAAGTCCGTTCTAGGTCTGGGAGGCCTGGAGGAGGCCTCCCAGGCCTAGAATGGCTGATCAGAAGTGCATGGATGCCACTTCCGGAAGTCTGTTCTAGGCTTCCGAGGCATGGAGGAGGCTTCCCAAGCCTAGAATGGCCCACCAGAAGTGCATGGATGCCACTTCCGGAAGTCCGTTCTAGGGCTTGGAGGCCCAGGTGTGCATCAAATAAGAGAATTGGTTATTCGGGTATTTGAATTCCACCACTAGCCTGATCTTATCCTGAGCCTTTACCTACAGTCCTTGATTTATGACCGCAATTGAGCCCAATATTTCTGTGGGAGAGAGAGGGGAGGGAAAGGCAAAGAGGGAGGGAGAAGGAAAAGAAGGGGGAGGAGTGAGAGGGAGGGAGGGAGAGGGAGAGGGAGAGAGGAAAGGAAGAGGGAGAAAGAGACAGGGAGGGGGAGGGGGAGAGGGAGAGGAGGGAGAGGGAGAGAGAGAGGAAAGAAGGGAGGGAGAGAGAGGGAGAAAGAGAGGAGGGAGAGGCAAGGAGGGAGGGAGAGAGGAAAGGAGAGTGAGAAAGAGGGAAGGAGAGAGGAGGGAGAGGGAGAGAGAGGGAGAGAGAGGGAGAGAGAGAGGCAAGAAGGGAGGGAGAGGGAGGGAGGGGGAGAGGGAGAGAGAGAGAGAAAGAGAGAGAGGATCTTCCTTCTAAAACACCTGCCATCCTCACATTCTTCATTTCTACAATCGAAATTCAGTCCTCCCGCCTAAAGGTGGCCCTTCATGCCAGCGGCTTCATCCTTCCTGCCCAGAAAATATTCCTTGGCCTCGGGAGGCCTCTGTTTTCGAGGCCTCCAGGCCAAAACCCTCCTCTCGGCCTGCCGTCTCCTGCCCTGACTCCGGTCACAGAAGGAGTGCCGTTTCTCTGGCCCTGTGTGACAGACTCCCCGTATTTACACATCCACCTAGGAAGCGTTTTTGTAAGATGCCAGTGAAAGTCTAAAAAAAAAATCTCTTCCTTGGTGGAAAGGAGCGGGCACTCCCAGGGGAAGTCAACAGACAGACACGTCTTCTAAAGTTTATTTAATCAGGCTTCAGAGAGGCCCATTTATAGATGTAACAAAGCATCGCAGAAAACCTTGGCCTTTGACGGAATAAAATGTCAATACTTCACTTGCAAGCACAAATAAAGCACAACCCTGCCGGTATTATAGACTTGGAAATCTAGGAAGATGAAACGTTCGGTTAATAATGTCCTCACCCTTGTGTGTTTTTCAAGTTTTTAATTGGCCTGGGGTAAGAAGTAAGTTGTTCAGGAAACGTCAAGCCCTGGCGTATTTAAGTCACCAGGAATCTATGTTAAGGGAGACTTTAATTTTCATCGGGTACAGATAGTCCTCAAGCTGTAAGAGTTCATTTAGTGACCCTTCAATGTTACAACCGCACTGGAAAAAGGGATTTATGACCGTTTTTCACACTTACGACCGTTGCAGCATCTCTGTGGTCACGTGATCAAAATACAGACGCTTGGCGACTGACTTGTATTTACGACGGTTGTAATGTCCCAGGGTCCCGTGATACCCTTTTGTGACTTTCCTGCCAGCAAAGTCAAATGGGGAAGCCAGATTCACTTAACAACCGTGTGACTAATTTAACAATGGCAGTGATTCACTTTGCAACTGTGGCAAGAAAGGTTGTAAAATGGGGCAAAATTCACTTATTAACTGTCTTCCTTCCTTCCTTCCTTCCTTCCTTCCTTCCTTCCTTCCTTCCTTCCTTCCTTTCTTTCTTTTCTTTCTTTTCCTTCCTTCCTTCCTTCCTTCCTTCCTTCCTTCCTTCCTTCCTTCCTTCCTTCCTTCCTTCCTTCCTTCTCTATTCTATTCTATTCTATTCTATTCTATTCTATTCTATTCTATTCTATTCTATTCTATTCTATTCTATTCTTCTAGTGGCACAGGTATTACAGTACATGGTCAACCTTTAGTAAAATAAAAACTCCACGAGGTGGAGAAAATTGTTCTTGCAACTCAATCAAAGTCAATCAATCAGAATAGAGCTGGAAGGAAGATTGGAGGTCTTCTAGTCCAATCCCCTGCTCAAGCAGGAGACCCTATACCAGGGGTAGGCAACCTTGGCTCTTTTATGACTCATGGACTTCAACTCCCAGAATTCTTGAGCCAGCCACGCTGAAGGGAAAGGGAGAGGTTTCCAAGCTGAGCCATGTTGGCTCAGGAATTCTGGGAGTTGAAGTCCATGAGTCATGAAGGGGCCAAGTTCCCCCATGCTGGCTCAGGAATTCTGGGAGTTGAAGTCCACGAGTTATAAAAGAGCCAAGGTTGCCTACCCCTGTTCTAGTCCAACCCCCTGCTTAGGCAGGAAAGCCTATACCATTTCAGACAAATGGCTGTCCAGTCTCTTCTTGAAAACTTCCAGTGAGGGAGCGTCCATAACTTCTGGAGACAAGCGGTTCCACTCATGGACTGTTTTATCTGTGATAACCCCTCACAAATTGGAAGACTCCACCGTGTCACCCCCTAATAGAAGACCTCCAAGGTTCCTTCCTGCTCTATTCTGATTGACTGATTGATTGATTGATTGATCCATAATCCCAAAATAATAGGCTGTGCCACAAAGTCTGGTTTGAGATGCTCACCAGATCATATATATATATATATATATATATATATATATATATATATATATATATATATATATATATATATAGACCCGAATACGCCAAGACCTGCATACCTATACCCGTGAAAATCTACAAAAACAAACACATACACACACACACACACACACACACACACATATTGAGAAATAAAATGTGAGCACCAGGAAGAAGTAAAACATTAAAAGTTTTATAAAATGCTAAAAGTTTAAATATAAAACATTTAAAAGTTTTTAAAAACTTTTAATGTTTTACTTCTTCCTGGTGCTCACATTTTATTTCTCAATATACACACACCCAGGAGTCATTCTTTTATCTTTAGCATTATTTCTAATATATATATTGCTCCTAGAAGCACGAAGCCGAAAACACCAGCCTGAAGATGACGAATGAGACTTCGTCGAAACGTCGCCAACACACTTCCAGTTTTACGCGGGAGAAAACCCGAATGACCAAAGACCTACATCTATCTATCTATCTATCTATCTATCTATCTATCTATCTATCTATCTATCTATCTATCTATCTATCTATCTATCTATCTGTATATGTATATATATATATATATATATATATATATATATATATATATATATAATGTTTTCTGAGGTTTTCGCGTGTGTTTTATTCATTTTTTATTATTACAAATTATAAGTGCTTGGTAAACAACGTGATGTCCTGGTACATTTGTTTCCAGTGGTAGGATTCAAATATGTGAACAACCAGTTCTCTTGTGTGGATGCCGCTTCAGGAAGTCCATTCTGGGCCTGGGCAACAAAAAATTAACTACCGGTTCTGCCGAACTGGTGCAAACCAGCTGAATCCCACCACTGTTTGTTACTCAACGTTGCATCATAACTTCTTCAATATAAGTCTGTTCAATGCCATACAATCCAGAGATGCTCACCAGATTTTAAATGAAAGGAAAAGAAGTGTCTTTTTTTTTTTTCCTCAGAAGAGAATATTAAGTTGAAAGATCAACCTTTGCGCCTCAAAACGTGGTGGTTTCGTGAAGGAGCATCTTCACCACCATCTACAGTAGCTCTTAATAGAGGCAGAAAGATGCAGAAACATGCCTCTAGGTTAAACCAATAAGAAGGTCTCTGGAAATCTTGCCTCTCCATTAACCATGAAAAATAACAATTTTATTTCAGGTTGAAGGTGAGAAAAAAAAAACAAGCAAAGAAGAGCGAGCTGGAACAAGCCGGAAGAGGTAATTGTTATATCTCTGCAATGTTTCACTATGAACTTGATTTTCCTTCTTTTAATACCTTATTTAATGGAAAAGATGATTTGAAACTCAAAAGATGCATGAAACTCAAATACTTTGGCCACCTAATGAGAAGGAAGGACTCACTGGAGAAGAGCCTGATGCTGGGAAAGATGGAGGGCAATAGAAGAAAGGGATGACAGAGAATGAGGTGGCTGGATGGAGTCACTGAAGCAGTAGACATGAACTTAAAGGGACTCCAGATGATGGTAGAAGACAGGAAAGCCTGGAGGAATGTTGGCCATGGGGTCGCGATGGGTCGGACACGACTTCGTAATTAACAAAAACAATGGATGAGAAACCACCGGGGAATTCTAGGTTTGTAGGCCACAGAGGAAATTGGAAAAAAAAAATCCTGAAAAAGACAAAGGTAAAAAACTTCACTGTGGCTGTGAAAAAAGCTATTTGGGTGTCCCCAGGAGCTGAGCGTGACTTGAAAGAGTCTTTATCTTATGATAACAGCGCCTGGAAATGCTACATCAATGAATCAATGCCCGCTAAATTGTGTCTCAAGATGCCTTTTTAAAAAACATCTTAATGCCCTGGGAAACAGACCTTGGGTAGTTGAACTGCAACGGAGCAATTTGATATGTTATAGAAAAAGTTGGCTTTGTTGCATTTGCCTTCATTAAGTTTTAACAGGCATTTCATTTCTCCGAAGATACGTAAACATGAGGAAACGTTAGACAACCTCGGGGGTCCAGAAAAGGAGCATAAAATTAAGGTACATTTTGAAGCCTAAGAAGCTGATAGAATTGGCCAGCTCCATTTTGGCATCTTTCTTATACAGGAAGTCCTCGACTTACAACAGTTCATTTAGTGACTGTTCGAAGTTACAACGGCACTGGAAAAAAAGGACTCACGACCGTTTTTCACACCTACGACCGTTGCAGCAATCCTGTGCTAATGTGACCAAACTTCAGATGCCTGGCAAACTGGCTTGTATTTATGACGGTTGCAACGTCCTGGGATCACGTGATCCCCTTTTGTGACCCTCTGACAAGCAAAGTCATTGGGGAAGCCCGATTCACTTAACAACCGGGTGACTAACTTATCAACTGCAGTGATCCACTTAACAACTGTGGCAAGAAAGTTCGTAAAAAGGGGCAAAACTCTCTTAACAAATGTCTCACTTAGCAACTAAAATTTTGGGCTCAATTGTGGTCGTCCTGCAATTTTGTCCTGCAAAATTCCCAACGGCCACTAGATGGCAACACCAAGACACCGAAAAACTAAATCTTTGCTGCCAACTAGTGGTCACCTGAATATTTTCAGACCAGATCTGTTTACCTCTGATTTAAGCATCCCTTGGATACCCAAGTAATAGATGGCTTTCTTCCTGAGAACTTTTGCATTTGTGTAATTGTTTTGCTTCTCCCCCCCTATTATCTGGTGCGCATTATATGGTTATTCAAATAAATTTAATGGGAGGAGTGGGGGGGGGGAGCCATTAAGCTGAGAACAAACGGAGAACTGCTTTCAGATACAAACACAATTAGGAGTGTAGAGCAAAGATCTCGCTGATTTATGAGCTGCGTAGGCAATGATAATGCATTCATAAAATGTTATCCACTGAACAATCAAATAAATTGGCTTATTGCTATGCCTGGATTAAGGAACTAATGCTGTCAGTCAACCAAGAGCAGATGTTAGAAATCCCAGATTAATTACCATCTGCATGGGGCGGATGTTAAAATCCTTGGTTTCGCCCCCTGCCTACTGCTTTGTCTGGGTACCTCTACTTAAATTACCTGGAAACAGCACTCCTTCCTATTTAAACAGTGAAATTCATTTTAACCAGTCAATCAATCAGAACAGAGTTGGAAGGGACCTTGGAGGTCATCTAATCCAACCCCCTGCTCAGGCAGGAAACCCTATACCGTTTCAGTCTCTTCTTAAAAACCTCCAGTGATGAAGCACCCACAACTTCTGGTGGCAAGCTGTTCCACTGGTTAATTGTCCTCACTGTTAGGGAGTTTCTCCTTAATTCCAGGTTGCTTCTCTCCTTGATTAGTTTCCATCCATCGTTTCTTGTCTTGCCTTCTTGTGATTTGGAGAATAAGTTGACCCCCTCTTTTTTGGGGCAGCCCCTCAAATAGTGGAATACTGCTATGATGTCATCCCTAGTCCTTCTTTTCTCTAGACTGGCCGTATCCAAATTCTGCAATCGTTCTTCAGATGTTTTTTTGTCTCCAGGCCCTTAATCATCTTAGTTTCTCTTGCACGTCATCTATTGCTTATTTCCCAGGGAACCGTCGCTTTCTCTGATCAATAAATGTATCAGACAAGACTGTTCATCTCGGAGATAGGTCAGCGGGATGACAGAGTACAGCTGGTTTTTTTGTGTCACGCAAAGGCTAAGGAAATGAATCTTATCTAAGCAGATCCCCTTTCTGCTAGACACGGCATCAAAATTAAATTTTAAGCCCTGGGAAACGTTCACTCCAGTTGTACTTGACAATCTCTGCCCTCACCTGCTTAGTGGAGGTTTGTGAATAAGGCAAAAATCAACCAGGGAGAGACAAAAAACTGACCTTTTTAATTTTAATGTATGCCATTTAGTGTACGTTCAAAGTGACAATAAAGTTATTCTTCTCTTCTCCTCTCTTCTCTTCTCTTCTCTTCTCTTCTCTTCTCTTCTCTTCTCTTCTCTTCTCTTCTCTTCTCTTCTCTTCTCTTCTCTTCTCTTCCCTTCCCTTCCCTTCCCTTCCGTTCCGTTCTGTTCTATTCTATTCTGAATCACTTGACTGAGGTTCAAATCCAGTCTCAGAGATCAAAGCAGATTGGGAGAATTGTGGTGAGTCGTTCTCTCTCAACCTGATCTCTTCTCATGCGTGAAGAATCACACATTAACTTCCAGTTAAGAAGATTTCTTGATCAAGCCTATACACAAGAATCTAGTCAACTAACGGTCAGCACTAAATCGATGCTGGTTAAGAGTCAAGGCTCCTAAGATCTACACTCCACCATGCCGAGGTGGCGCAGCAGTTAGAGTGCAGTACTGCAGGCCACTTTAGCTGACTGTGTTCAGCAGGTCAGCGGTTCAAATCTCACCGGCTCAAGGTTGACTCAGCCTTCCATCCTTCCGGGGTAGGTAAAATGAGGACCCAGATTGTTGGGGGCAATGTAAATATATATATATATATATATATTATATATATATATATATATATATATATATATATATATATATACATACATACACACATTGCTTACTGGTGTACACCGCTTAGAGAGTGCTTGCACTTAAAGCGGTATATAAGTCTCATAAAATAAAATAAATAAATAAATGTACGAAAGTCATGGATTATTTTCAGTAAGCAATGAGTTAATTTTTCTCTCCTATCTCAAATTCCAATAATTGCCTCCTGCTGTAGATTCAAGGATCCTGTATTATGAGCAGGAAGGGGAGAGGAAGGAAAAGTGCCCATCCAGTTAGAAGAAGGTCAGATTTATCCTGCTATTTTTATTCATAAACTTCCTTTACTTCCCCAAACCACAATCTCCAATGTTATATATCAGTTCTTGTGGTAACAGTCTGCATTATCTCAGAGTTGGTAACTCCTGCAAAATTGTTTGGAGGTTTAATTCCGTGTTAAGGCCCATCTGTAGGACATAACCAATAGGACTTTGTTTTTTCTTTGAAGACGTTTCGCTTCTCACCCAAGAAGCTTCTTCAGCTTGGCTTCGTCAGAACTGAAGAAGCTTCTTGGACGAGAAGCGAAACGCTTTCAAGGAAAAAGAAGAAACACAAGAGAGTCCAGTTGCCTGGATAGACTGAGAATCTCCATAGGCAAGACCAATCGCTTATATCCCAAATAACAAAGAGGCGAAAGTTGATTTTAAACCCTCAAAGGTATACGCTTATAATTACATATTTCATTCCTGGGTGTACAAAGAGGAGACGGATAGAAATAGGGCTGACAGATCTGCGGTAGAAAAATGAAGATGAAAAAGAGTCAGAATCTTCTCTACAGCTTACCTTGAGGTAAGATGAATGAATTTAATTTAAATAAATAAATAAATAAATAAATAAATGGAAGCCTGGGTGTCTCCTTGAGGTCCCCTAAGACCATCTGCTAGGACCCCTCTTTCTTTCTTTCTTTCTTTCTTTCTTTCTTTCTTTCTTTCTTTCTTTCTTTCTTTCTTTCTTTCTTTCTTTCCTTCCTTCCTTCCTTCCTTCCTTCCTTTTTCTCTTTCTTTCTTTCTTTCTTTCTTTCTTTTTCTTTCTTTCCTTCATTCCTTCCTTCCCTTCCTTCCTTCTTCCTTCCTTCTTCCTTCCTTCCTTCCTTCCTTCCTTTCTTCCTTCCTTTCTTTCTTGCCTTCCCTTCCTTCCTTCTTCCTTCCTTCTTCCTTCCTTCCTTCCTTCTCTTTCTTTCTTTCTTTCTTTTTTCTTTATTTCTTTCTTTCTTTTTTCTTTCCTTCCCTTCCTTCCTTCCTTTCTTTCCTATCTTCCTTTCTTTCTTTCTTCCTTTCCTTCCTTCTTTCTTCCTTCCTTCCTTCCTTCCTTCCTTCCTTCCTTCCTTCCTTCCTTTCTTTCTTTCTTTCTTTCTTTCTTTCTTTCTTTCTTTCTTCCTTTTCTTTCCTTTCCTTTCCCCTCCCTCCCTCCCTCCCTCCCTCCCTTCCTTCCTTCCTTCCTTCTTTTCTTTGACGTTATCATCTGATCATTTGGAATTCTGCAAGCTGGATCAGATGCCTCTACAGATAATCCTGTTGCAAATAGTTCATTTAGTGACCGTTCAAAGTTACAACGTCATTGAAAAAAATGACTTATGACCCGTTTTTCACGTTTATGGCCACTACAGCATTTCCATGGTCATGTGATCAAAATGCAGACATCTGGCAACTGACTCATACTTATGACAATTGCATTGTCCCGGTGTGTGTGTGTCACGTGATCCCCTTTTGCGACCTTCTGACAAGCAAAGTCAATGAATAAACCAGATTCACTTAACAACCGGGTTACTAACTTAACAACTGCAGTGATTCACTTTGCAACTGGGGCAAGAAAGGTTGTAAAAGGGGGCAAAATTCACTTGCCAAAGGTCTTGCTTAGCAACAGAAATTGTGGGCTCAGTTGTGGTCGTAAGTCGAGGACTCCCTGTATTGAGAAATAATCGGAACCAAGCAACATTTTCAATGTAAAATGTGCGGGCAGTAGAATGCAATTTTCTTTCTCCTCCACCAGGGGGCGTCAGGGATCTGTGAAAACGATTCTCAACGTCACTTTTTTTTCCTTTTATTTATTTATTATTTTTTAGCTCCATTACTGAAAAAAACAAAACAAAACAAAAAAAACCCTGGGAGATTTGGGGCAACATTGGCAGTATACCAATGAGTTTGCCAGACTAAATCCAATCCGGGAAAGATTATCCCGAATCCAAGCAGTTTGCATTTAAAACAAGGGCAAGTAAGTTCCATTTATCAGAATTCCAGAGTTAAGTGACAACTGCAAAAGTTTAAAAAAACAGCAACTCACAAACTTGTCAAGAAACAGTCTTCAAAAGTAAGAACCGAATAAATACTAACCATATTATAAGGATAAATGTGGAATCCTTGGTGCTCTCTGAGCTTGTTTGTTTTCTTGCAGATGTTTCATTACCCAGCTAGGTAACATCGTCAGGCTAGATGTTGTCTAGTTTGGGTAATATGAAATATGAAAAAAAGCAACCAAGCTCAAAAGAGCCCTGAAGACTCCTCGGTGCTCCTCCTTCTCTTCCTCCTTCTCTTCTTCCTCTTCCTCCTCCTCCACTTTCTTCCCCCCTCCTCTTCACCACAAACCCCCCTCCCTTCTAGCACAGATGATGTTACCTAGCTGAGTGATGCAACATCTGCAAGAAAACAACCAAGCTCAGTTGTCCTCCTCCTCCTCCTCCTCCTCCTCCTCCTCCTCCTCCTCCTCCTCCTCCTCCTCCTCCTCCTCTCCATAAACCCCACTCCCTTCTAGCCCTGATGATGTTACCTAGTTGGGTGATGCAACATCTGCAAGAGAGCAACCGAACTCAAAGGAACACCAAGGACTCCAATTTCATGTTGCAAATATTACCTTCTCAGGATCAATGCACTAGCTTGGAGTACAAGCACAGATCCATAAGCAGTCAGGGTTCTCCATTTCGTGGAAACCTCCTCCGAATTTATTTTCAGTTTGTTTTTCAAGTCCAAAGTCTACGGTGCCCTGTTGTGAGCAGATCCCTTGTTTGCCACTTTTGCCAGATTGAATTTTGCTGCTCGCCCTCTTGCTATTGATTCAGTAACATTCACCCTTTTATGCGGGGTGTGTGTGTGTGTGTGTGTGTGTGTGTTCTTATCTTCTTATCAAAAGGAACCCATTAGATGTTGAAAGCTAGCTGTGTTTAGCTTGTTCCTTCCAGGGCTCTGCCTGCTGTGTTCCTCTCTTGTTATTTCGCTCTTCTTCTTGCTCTCTGTATCAATTGACCCCCCATTTATCACCACTGCAGGAAGTACGGGATGAAAGCTACAAGGACTGTAAACGGGGAGGTGGAAAGCCTTTCTCTTTTGGCGTGGAATAATCAGAAATTCACAGCAAACACCAGTTGTACATTACTGAACGCCGCACGTTGTTCATGTTCGGCTAACAAGATGTGTGTTCTGTTTCTTGTAATTGCCTTGGGTGGTCAGGCGTTCTGAAGAGACCTTTCAGACTATTGTAAGCTTTTTATTAGCACACTTTGACCAGTGCTTGCTAATAAAGTTGTCAGAAGACATCCCTTACAGAAACTTAGTGGTTCTTCCAGGTTCAGCACAACCATCTCTTCCAAATCTATCTATCTATCTATCTATCTATCTATCTATCTATCTATCTATCTATCTATCTATCTATCTATCTATCTACCACTGGCTTTCTAAATAAAGAACTGTGGGAAGTCAGCCCCAGAGAAGGAAATATTAAAAAGAGCAGAAAAACAAATTTCCTTCAAGGGTCTTAAAGAGACAGAAAAGCATGCCCAGTTTTCCTTGATAGCCCCAAGTCTCTCTGTCCCAAGCAGGAACCAGCCCTGTACAAATGCAAATGTAAAACATCAGGAAAGTTGGATCCAGAAGCTCAAGAAGACCAAGACCCAAAATCTGCATACCCCACCCAAACTCTAGGAGCCATTAGCCCCATCACCAGGGAAGCAGGATATGATAATAGGACTAACCCATCACCATAAAGAATACCAGAGAGGCACACCTAGACTCAGGTCAGAATACGTGACACAGGAAATAGCCTCGAAGTTCATGCCACAGGAACAGGAAACTATTCCAAACAAAAGGCTTTCAGAGACAATAAAAACCTACTACCCATGTGCTCAGCCCTTCTTTTCTCTGGTCTTTCCTACAAGAATCATCTTTCTGGCTCTTCAATAAACTGCAACCTTCTTCCCAAAGCAGTCACTATGTTGTTTATTTATCCCCGGCTTGGATGAACCAGAGCGAAGACTTTTCTTTCAACAAAACATAACGACACTGTCCGACCTCTCTGAGTTCTGTCCTTCCTTCCAACTTCTCCTCCTGCGCTGAGATCCATAGAAGATAGAATAACTGAAGTGATCTCAGTGGTCTTCTAATCCAACCTCTGGCTCAAGCATATACCATTGTAATCATGGCAAATATCTGTAGCTCGGGTGGAGGATGAGGCTGGAGGTTCGTTCTCTGAGCTTGTGGGTTGGTTTCCGAATGTGTCGTTACCAGGCTAGGTAACATCTTCAACATCGTCAACCCTGACTGGTCTTTAGAAGGCCAGATCCTGAAGTTGAAACTCAAATACTTTGGCCACCTAATGAGAATGAAAGACTCACTGGAGAAGAGCCTGATGCTGGGAAAGATGGAGGGCAATAGAAGAAGAGGACGACAGAGAATGAGGGGGCTGGATGGAGTCACTGAAGCAGTAGGCGTGAGCTTAAATGGACTCCAGAAAATGGTAGAGGGCAGGAAGGCCTGGGGGAATGTTGTCCATGGGGTCTTGATGGGTCAGACACGACTTTGCAACTAACAACAATAACAACATTTTTAGGGGAGTTTAGAGGGTGTCAGTGTTCTTCAGGTGTGGGTGTGTCAAGTGAGGGTCTTGTGATGGGTCAAGTGTGAGTCATCAGTGAGAGTCTTGGGATAGATCTTGTGATAGGGAGATGTCTATGGAAATTCTCAGTCATCCAGGTCATAGTTATCCCAAAGATGTCTTTTCACAAGGCAACTGGACTTTCTTGTTTTTCTTTGAAGACGTTTCGCCTCTCATCCAAGAAGCATCTTCAGCTCTGACTGGATGGTGGGGAATGGAAAGATTTATACTCCTGCAGACAGGAGTTTATTTGAATTCTTTAGCCAGTTGTTAAAACTACCTGGAGACTTATCTGTGTCTCCAGGGTCATCTGAGTAGGAGTGCAACATAGGAGAACAAACCCACCAGGACAAGATTCAGCAGTCCATCTACATTTAAAAGACAAAGGCTGGACTAGAAGACCTCTGAAGTCCCTTCCAGCTCTTGGATTCACTCTTTCGAAGACAGCAAGGTCCACATTTTGGACAGGGAGGACAGCCAGTTTGAAAGAGGGGTCCAAGAGGCCATCTATGTCAAAACTGAGCAGCCCTCTCTCAACAGAATGGGAGGGATACGACACTACCTATCTCCAGTCTACAACATACTCCTTTCAGAAGTTCCAGGAAGGTTCCACACCCATTTGCACCACTCAGGTGACCCTGAGGACACAGGTAAACCTCCAGGTAGCATCAATGACTCTCTAAATGAAGGTAAATGACCAGCTGTCTGTTGTCAAGCCCCCAAAGGCTTGCCATACGCACAGGGACGGAGGAGCACGGATAACGACCTACCAGCCCGAGAAGCAGCTGAGCAGTACCCCGCCACGCCCCATGGCTGCGCCAACCGAACTTCAACCGTGCGGACGTCTCCACACGCCACACAACAGACGCCAGCAAAACCCCAGGGACGCCCGTTGCCGACAGCGCCGGAGGGCCACGAATGCCAATTGCGGTCCGCGGAAAGGAGAGCAGCGGCCGGGCCATCTGGGGGCGGGAGGACTGCACTCCGGCGGCCAGACCCAGCAAAGGGGAGTGGGGGGCTGTCTCCTAGCGACCAGGACGGAAGGCAGGGCAAGTTAGGCGGCGGGCAACCAACGCGCAGATTGGGCACACGGACAACGGGGGGTGGGGGCGGAGTTCCGTCGGGGAAAGGGAAAGCACAGGGAAAGGGTGGAGCATTTATTCATTTGGAACGGATGGTGGTTTGGAACCAGGGGCGGACCCACAGGGTGGAGCACGCCGATATATGGCGGTGGGAGGAAACTAACCCCAGTGCTGACTTTGTCTCACTTGCATAATAAAGTGCTTGTTGGGTGTCAGTGTGTGCCGGTCTTCTTTGCCTTTGCGCTACGAACGACAGCGGATATTCTGACATCTGTAAGGAGTATAAATCCTTCCATTCCCCATCATCCAGTCAGAAGTGAAGAAGCTTCTTGGATGAGAAGCGAAACGTCTTCAAAGAAAAGCAAGAAAGTCTAGTTGCCTCCTGAAAAAGCACCTTTGGGATTGTGATGGGGAGGTTACATCAGGTGAAGTGCTAGTGGGGGGCTTGCGTTGGCTGGTTGAGGGTTGCTGCTGTCTCTGGTTGGCTGTGTGGTTGATTTGGATCCCCATACGCTGGTGGTAGGTCGATGTGTCTATGGATGGAATTGCTTGTGGAGCACCAGGCTTTGATGGACTCACAAGCGTGGCGGGTGATAGCGAGGCCAATGATTTTAATGTTGCTCCAATCAAACTGCTGCTGTTTGGTGTCAGTGTGGGTGGAGATTATGGATTTGGGATCGTGGCATTTGACTACCAGCCGGTGTTCGTGGATCCTGGTTTTTAGTTGATGTGATGTTGGTCCCATGTAGAATCGGTTGCAATGGTTACAGTTGATTGCAGCCTATACAAATGACTGTCCAGTCTCTTTTTGAAAGCCTCCAGTGATGGAACACCCACAACTCCTGGAAGCAGGTTTTTCCACTGATTAATTGTTCTCACTGTCAGGAAATTTCTCCTTAGTTCTAGGTTGCTTCTCTCCTTGATTAGTTTCCATCCGTTGCTTCTTATCCTGCCCTCAGGTGCTTTGGAGAATAAGTCAATCTCCTTGCCCCTCTGACAGCCTTTCAAGTATTTGGAAGGCTGCCATCACATCATTCCTGATCCTTCTCTTTGTTAGGCTAAACATCCATAGTTGCCTTAACTGTTCATCCTACAGTTTAGCCTCCAGACCCTTTAAGCATCTTTATTGCTCTTCTCTGCAATCTTTCTATGGTCTCAACATCTCTTTGAAATGTTCAGTATTTTTTTATAGTATTTTATTAATTTTCTATTATTACAATAGAACAATGAACAATGTGTTGCCTGGGTTGATTTGTTTTGCTTAGTAATACAAGTTAAGTTCTTGCTCTCTATCCCCTTTTTGCAGCTATTGATAAAATAAGTTCCGTGTTTGAAAATATTCTGTTTCTTCTTTTTCTTTGATTCTCAATGTGAGTCTATCCATTTCAGCACAGTCCAGTATTTTCTTGATTATCTCTTCATCTGATGGTGTTTTTTCATTTTTCCAGTGCTGAGCAAATACAATCCTCACTGCTATTAATACGTGTAAAGTTAAATATACACTTTATCAATTTTTCCTGGAATTATACCTAATAAAAAAGTTCAGGTTTAAAATCAACGTGTTTCCCTAAAATCTTTTCTAACCAAGTATGTATTTTTGTCCATTTTTTTTTTTGCTTTAACACACAGGTGACAATATGTACCAGGATTATTCTGACTCTGATATAAAATGCCTTCTTTAAATCAAGTCAGATAGATAACTCAAAAGAAACGATCTCATAACAAACAAAAAATATATTTTAATCAGAAAGATTACTTGCATTCATGCTGTGGTTGTTACTCCTGGAAAATACATCCTTTGTCCATTTCTTTAGACCATTTCTTTAGGTAAAAGTATGATGCTCTCTTCCATACCATCTTTATAACAAGCTCATTGTGTGACCTTTGATTGCCCATGCTTCTTTTAGACAAAGAGATTCTCCCCTGGCTTGTGTCCAGGAAGTCTCCCAATGACCCTTTGGGACTCCTCCCACTGACCCATCAACATACCTAGCATTTAACCCAATAACTGCCAGATATTCTAACATACTGATACCTGCTCTCTAGTTAGGGTTACATACGTTCCAGAATAAGGATTTTGATTACATTTCCAACATTTACTAGACATATTGTTAAACATTTTTTCAGTATTGAAGTGTCCTTAGTCTCTCTCCCTTGCTCTGTTTGTTCCTGAATTTGCTTCTCTATCTTTTTGTGAGTTATCAAGCCTTCAAATGAAGAAACAGACACATTCCAGTATTGCTACTTCATTGTTGTCGGTATTATAACGGATTCTTGAACTTCTGTCCAAGGTTCTCTTTATTTTCTGTTAAACCAAAATAAAATTGTACATATCTTCCCATGCTCGACTCTAAATTTCTTTACAGATATCTCAAATTGTTCTGGCTTCTTTGACTACCTTCTACCCCATTTTTGCTTTGGTTGGAGGCTTTTTTTGGGGGGGGGGCTGGCTTGCAACCACCTCCATCTCCTACCATCTCCCAGGCTATTTGTTAAGGGAAGGAGAAGAATGGACATTATGGGCTCCAGCTGATTTGGAGAACCTCTTTGGACACGAAAAACTGTCTTCAGCAAGTAGCCATGCTAGGCTGATGTTAGAGGACTCAATAGCTAAGTAGCCTTGCCTGGATTAGTGATCATTCTTACCTTTTAGTCTTTTTTCTCACAAGTAGATATTTTCAATTTATATATTCCTTATTAATGGGTCTCTATGAACTCCACAAGTGGCATCTTCTGGCAAACTGTCTATGCCAGGGGTAGGCAATCTTGGCTCTTTTATGACTCATGGACCAACTCCCAGAATTCCTGAGCCAGCATGGCTCAGCTTGAAAACCTCTCTTCCTTTCCCCTCAGCATGGCTGGCTGAGGAATTCTGGGAGTTGAAGTCCACGAGTCATAAAAGAACCAAGGTTGCCTACCTCTGGCCTAGGCCTAGGCCGCTTTGTGACTCGTGGACTTCAACTCCCAGAATTCCTGAGCCAGCATGGCTCAGCTTGGAAACCTCTCCCTTTCCCCTCAGCATGGCTGGCTCAGGAATTCTGGGAGTTGAAGTCCACCAGTCATAAAAGAGCCAAGGTTGCCCACCCCTGGTCTATCCAGACTTATCAGTACAATACTGGTAGTCCTTGACTTACGACCACAATGGAGCCAAAATTCCCATTGCTAAGCAAGACAGTTGTGAGTTTTGCCTCATTTTATGACCTTTCCTGCCACAGTTGTTAAGCGAATCACAGTCACAGGGTTGTTAAGTAAATCTGGCTTCCCCACTGACTTGGCTTGTCAGAAGGTCACCCAAGGGGGAATCACGTGACCCTGGGACACTATGACCATCATAAATACAGTAGTGGCCAAAATGGTGGAAACCTTTTGAGAAAAGTATACAGTAGAAATGCCACCTTTGGTTAAGTTTCCACCCATTTTTCTTCTAATTTCTTTATAACTGCAGCCTTGTTCACTTAATAATTCTATTTTACATCGCTTTCTGGGCGACCAGTCAACTCTTTGCACCATTGCTTTAATTTTATTACGTCTTACAAGCTCACTAAATGAAAGAACACAAAAAAACCCCACTGACTTGATAGCCATCACATAACACACTGACAAATGTCCTCCCCTCAGCTTCAATACATGACATCAATCACTGGATCCTACTGTGATCTGATTGGCTCATTGCCAAAACAAGACGACACCAGACTGGCTCTCTAAACACTCATGCACATTGGCTACAATCAGATGAAGGAAAGCTACCTGATATTAACCTAAGCAAGTTGTGCTTCCTTTTTCTGGTTATTTGGCTATAACTTTTCATAGTATACAGTACAGATAATTGAACAAACTTTGTTGCATTACATTCTCGATTAAATTATCTTTCCATTGATATATAATTTTATGGTACTTCTCCCCCCCCCCAAAAAAAGTGGTGTTATTAGCCATCAAACCTCAAAAATACACTTTTCCCAAAAGGTTTCCACAATTTTGGCCACTACGGTATGAGTCAGTTTCCAAGTGTCTGAATTTTGATCACATGACCCTGGGGATGCAGCAAGGATTGTAAGTGTGAAAAAAGGTCCTAAGTCTCTTTTTTCAGAGCCATGTTAATTTGGAATGGTCACTCAACTGTTGTAAGTTGAGGACTATCTATATCATGGACCTCTGGGTGCCCAGTCACTAAACAAACCATTGTAAGTTGAGGACTTTCAGTACAATCTACTGTAGCTGGATGGGAAGATGAGTAGTTTTTGTCCGCTAGTTAAATCCTATAACAAAAATACATACCGTAATTCCTTCGGGTTTGATTGGAAGCAAAGATTTTTTCGTTTAGGTGGAGGAAAGATTACCTAACACAGCCTATTTCCTTCTGCCCATGCAGCCTCAAATTGCTTTACACACACACACACACACACACACACACACACACACACACACACAAACATTCCAGATCTAAGTTGATGACATTTTCACAAATTATTAGCATGGTGATAATAGGCGTTTACAGAAAGGAAGCCGTGCGCCCTGCTTGTCACATTATGTAAGTGACAAGAGTTTTTCAAATTGATGATGGTTGTTAAGCTGATTATAGTTTATATCTGGAAATGCTAGGGTATTTGATGGCTCGCAGCGGTGAATGCCAGCAGGTAAGTCCTTTTTTCACCATTATGTGTAGATTGGCTGGGCTACGCGTAAGGGAGGCTTAATAAAAAAAACCAAACCAACGGAGTAGATGCTTAAAAAGGATGTCATAGATAATGCAGCTGAGCTGATGGGGCGGATATTTTCCAGATAATGCTCATAATTTTGAAGTAATATTTCAGGTCCTTAACTGCTTGTTATTCCAATTTTCCGTTTATGCTCAAAACTCTGTGCTGAGTGTTAACAGTGGTTAACATTTGTACATATTCTTCTGTTTAACTGGGGCTAACTTTCAAGGTTTTGTATGTATACTGGATTTACAATCACTGCTAATAACAGGCATCCAGAAGAATAGAATAGAATAGAATAGAATAGAATAGAATAGAATAGAATAGAATAGAATAGAATAGAATAGAATAACACAGTTAGAAGGGACCTTGGAGGTCTTCTAGTCCAACCCCCTGCTCAGGCAGGAAATTCTATAACATTTCAGACAAATAGTTGTTCAATCTCTTCTTAAAAGTCTCTAGTGATGGAGCACTGAGAATTTCTGAAGGCAAGCCATTCCACTGGTTAATTGTTCTAACTCTCAGGAAAGTTCTCCTTAGTTCTAATTTGCTTCTTTCCTTGATTAGCTTCCATCCATTGCTTCTTGTCCTGCCTTCTGGTGCATTGGAGAATAGGTTGACCCCCCCCCTCTTCTTTGTGTCAGCCCCTCAAATATTGGAAGACTGCTATCATGTCACCCCTCGTCCTTTTTTTCTCTAGACTAGACATACCCAATTCCTGCTAGCATTCTTCATATTCATTTTCACATAGAAAGATCTGAAATTATCCACAGGGGGAGTACTTATTTATGAGCCAGAAATCTTTTATTTAGTATGCAAACCAAGGTCTCCAGATGCATAATTTCCAACAGGAATGTGTACATCTCTTGAAATGATTAAAAAAGCACCACATCTCTAAGTTTATTAGTTTAATCTGGAAATGTCATACTGGATTGTGTCAGGGACATCGTCAATACATTGGTGATCAAAACTCTGTGAAAACCCCCAAATAATCTGAACAGAGAAGATCAGTATTACTTTATAATAGTGACCTAAACTGAATGTGGAATACATTAAACCATGTACCCGTGTTTCCCCGAAAATAAGACCGGGTCTTATTATTTATTTAATTTTTTGCCTCCAAAAAAGGCACTAGGTCTTATTTTCAGGGGGTGTCTTTTTTATTCACCTCCTGCACTGACAGCCCTGCCCAGCTGGTCCACTTCTTCGGTAGCTGAAGGAGCAGCTGTATTCTGGTCTGCATTTCACAGTCAGGTTTTTCTGGAAGGCCTCTGCAGCTGATTACCGAGCTATGGATTCAATCCTCGGCTGCAGTGGCCTTCTGGAAAGGCCTGTGACTGAGAAATGCAGGCCTGGCTGCAAGGTGAGTGGGTGTGGGGCGCATAGGGCAGATCCACATCCCTGCCCTAGCTTGATTTTTTAAGTGTGTGCCTCACCCCAAAACTAGACCTTATTTTTGGGGTAGGGCTTACAGTAGGCCCACTCCCAAAAATCAAGCTAGGGCTTATTTTTGGGGTATGCCTTACTTTTGGGGAAACAGGGTATGTAACAGAAAAATGGCCCTCCCTAGCAGCTCACAGAGTATATCTATAGTTAAGCAGATAGTTGCTTTAATCTGGCAAGATTCTGTCTGCAGGTGAGAAATAACCAAGTAACCTAGAAGTAACTCCACATGCTGAATTTTAGTCATTTTTATGAATATTTTGCATTTTTAAAAATATGGACGTGGCTTCTTCTGTAATCTGTGCAGGTGGTCCTCGGGCTACAACAGTTCATTTAGCGACCGTTCAATGTTACAATGGCACTGAAAAAAGTGACTTTATGGCTGTTTTTTCACACTTACGACCGTTGCAGCATCCCGGTGGTCATGTGATTTACATTCGGATGCTTGGCAAATGCTTCGTATTTATGAGGGTCGCTGTGGTCCTGGGGTCATGTGATCCCCTTTTGCAATCTTCTGACAAGCAAAGTCAACGGGGAAGCTGGATTCCGTGTTACTAATTTAACCACTGAAGTAATTCACTTAACAAATGTGACAAGAAAAGTCGTAAAATGGGGCAAAACTCACTTAGACACAAGTGTCTCACTGAGCAACATAGCAACACCTGTAGCAACAACATCTGTAGTCTGCTAAAGATTTAGCTGCAATATTGGTTCTTAGTATGCAGAGTGGAAGGGTTTTTTCCAATTGCATTTTGACTCTGAGACATAAAAAAAAAAACCGCCCAGTTTCCTTACTTCTTTGAAAATAGTCTACATAGGGATAAAAGAAGGTCCCCTATTTGATTCTGCTTAGTATAATACTTGAAATATATAATTCAGCGCATCCATTTTTAAAAGCATCCATTTTGTCCACTTGAATAAACACAGGACTTGACAGTGGGAAATCTGAGGGAAAAAAAAAGCCCAAGAAACGATATTTACAGTGAATTTTATTTGTCAATATAATGGCTTCCCATTGATCTACGATGAGTTAGTTGTCTCTTCTAACATTGTCTTTGGATCCTTCTTATGATAAAAGGCACGTATTAAAAGATGGCATGAAACCCAGGGGTAGAACAGAACATAAAGTGAAAGAAAAAAAAAAGAAAAGAAAATAAATCTCATATATTCCAAGTGCATTGTTGTCCCCCATGAAAAAACGACTGTGTTTTAATGTTTATTGTGATTTTTTTTTTACTGTGCATTTTGGTCTAACTTGTAAGGCTTCTTGAAAGGATCAGAATGAATATCTTTGTATTCCAGATCATTAGAACAAATGTTTGTTTGTTTGTTTGTACACTGAGAGCTTATGCACCAGATACAAATTATGCATCCAATCACACTTGTCGGTCAGTGCAAATCTTTGCCTGATTGTGTTTTGGGTGCATTTTGGTTTGCAATAAGAAGCGAGAGTCACAGCTGTTTTGCTTTTCATTCCTAGTCTGTTCAAAAGCTATCATCACCCAACGACAAAAGAAATGTTGTTGTTGTTAGTTGCGAAGTCATGTCCGACCCATTGCGACCCCATGGACAACGTTCCTCCAGGCCTTCCTGTCCTCTACCGTCTTCTGGAGTCCATTTAAGCTCACGCCTGCTGCTTCAGTGACTCCATCCAGCCACCTGATTCTCTGTTGTCCCCTTCTTCTCTTGCCCTACATCTTTCCCAGCATTAGGCTCTTCTCCAGTGAGTCCTTCCTTCTCATTAGGTGGCCAAAGGACTTGAGTTTCAACTTCAGGATCTGGCCTTCTAAAGAGCAGTCAGGGTTGATCTCCTCCAGGACTGACCAGTTGGATCGCCTTGCAGTTCAGGGGACTCGCAGGAGTCTTCTCCAGCACCAGAGTTCAAAGGCCTCCATTCTTTGGCGCTCAGCCTTTCTTATGATCCAACTTTCACAGCCATACATTGCAACTGGGAAAACCATGGGCTTGACTATACGTGCTTTTGTTGGCAGGTGATGTCTCTGCTTTTTAGTATGCTGTCTAGATTTGCCAAAAGAGATAGGAGAGTGCTAAAAGCTGATAGATGATGGATGGATGGATGGACAGATAGAAATACAGATAGATGATAGATGATACTGATATGATTGAGCAGGAAGAAGAAATATACGAACAATACAGTTTAATTGAGCATACTATCTTTAGGTGGTATGTTAATTAACTTATTTCTTTATCTATGCATTTATGTACAGAGTTATTTATCTATCCATCCACGTCTTCAATATTTGTCTTTTTTGAAAGAATGCCTCCAATGTCGGTACATTGATTATCTTGATTCATTTTTAATCAGTCTACCCCATGAAAGTTTGTTTTGTAGAAAAGATTTGACGCCAGACAGAGCTGGCTCACACAGATCTGAGACTTTGCAGATGACTAATTAGATCCTTTGTGCATTAAAGAACGGAAAGAAATAAAGATTTTTTTTCCCCCAAAAGGAAGTTTGTGTCCACAGTCCAGATGCCTTCTGGCAAAAAGAACAATTGATTAAAATGTGCTGGTTGGATGCTTCTGAGACACCTGGAAGATGAGTTATGAGATAAGCTATGAGATAACCTGGATGTTATGAGATAACTGACTAGCCATGAAATTTGTAAAAACTCTGATCAGAATAAACTCCAGCAGAAAAACAAATTGGGAGTTGTTACTTTATTAAAGCTGTCGCATATAATTTCAGCACGTCCAGACAAGAAAACATCTTGAACATGCATGTTTTAGTGAGTTTTGCCCTATTTTATGACCTTTCTTACCAC
Organism: Crotalus tigris; assembly: GCF_016545835.1. Classification (NCBI taxonomy): domain Eukaryota; kingdom Metazoa; phylum Chordata; class Lepidosauria; order Squamata; family Viperidae; genus Crotalus; species Crotalus tigris. Next base: position 349,039 of record NW_024097056.1, read on the forward strand.
AGCTGTTAAGTGAATCCCTGATTGTCCAAATGCAAGTAGAGAATCATCTAAATACGAGCCATCAGTGTGCGGCAGCTGCCAAAAAAAAACCAACACAGTGCTAGGCTGCATTAACAGAGGGAGAGAATCAAGATCACGTGAAGTGTTAATACCATTTTACAAGACCTTGGTAAGGCCACTCTTGGAATACTGCATCCAGTTTTGGTCACGATGATGCAAAAAAGATGTTGAGGCTCTAGAAAGAATACAGAGAAGACCAACAAGGATAATTATGGGACTGGAGACTAAAACATATAAGGAACGGTTGCTGGAATTGGATACGTCTAGTCCAGGGGTAGGCAACCTCGGCTCTTTTATGACTCATGGACTTCAACTGACTCAGGAATTCTGGGAGTTGAAGTCAAGAGGGACTTTTACAAGAAATGGGAAATATTATGACTGCTTCTCTCCATTATGAAAATTCCATTATGAAAACTAACCATCATGGAGCAGCAAATAACTCCTGGTACAATCCGATGCTGCTCCTGAGCGTTTTTCGATTTCTTCTTCCACCGAGGTCACCTTTTCCAGGGTTACTCATGAGGTTGGACCTCCACAGGCATTACAATATTTGAGGAGTTGCCACAAAGAACAGGTGGTTGACCTATTTTCCAGAAGGCGGGACAAGAAGCAACGGATGGAAACTAATCAAGGAGAGAAGCAACCTAGAACTAAGGAGAAATTTCCTGGCCATGAGAATGATTGACTTACCAGTAAATTGTAGTGGTAAGTCATGGGCTACTTATATATGTCACGATTTGGACATTCAGGAAAGACCTGAATCAGTGGGACGAACTTGCCTCCAGAAATTGTGAATGCTTCAACAGTGGAAGTTTTTAAGAAGAGATTGGACAACCATTTGTCTGAAACGGTATAGGGCAGGAGTAGGCAACCTCGGCTCTTTTATGACTCGTGGACTTCAACTCCCAGAATGCCTGAGCCAGCCATGCTGAGAGGAAAGGGAGAGGTTTCCAAGCTGAGCCATGCTGGCTCAGGAATTCTGGGAATTGAAGTCCACGAGTCATAAAAGAGCCCAGGTTGCCTACCCCTGGTATAGGGTTTCCTGCCCCTGTCTTCTCTTCTCTTCTCTTCTCTTCTCTTCTCTCTCTCTTCTCTTCTCTTCTCTTCTCTTCTCTTCTCTTCTCTTCTCTTCTCTTCTCTTCTCTTCTCTTCTCTTCTCTCTCCTCTCCTCTCCTCTCCTCTCCTATCCTATCCTATCTATCTATTCTATTCTATTCTATTCTATTCTATTCTATTCTATTCTATTCTATTCTATTCTATTCTATTCTATTCTATTCTATCCCATCCCATCCCATCCCATCCCATCCCATCCCATCCCATCCCATCCCATTCTATTCCATTCCATTCCATTCCATTCCATTCCATTCCATTCCATTCCAACCCATTCCAACCCATCCCATCCCACCCCACCCCACCCCACCCACCCCACCCCACCCCACCCCACCCCACCCCACCCCACCCCACCCCACCCACCCCCCACCCCATCCCATCCCATCCCATCCCATCCCATCCCATCCCATCCCATCCCATCCCATTCCATTCCATTCCATTCCATTCCATTCCATTCTATTCTATTCTATTCTATTCTATTCTATTCTATTCTATTCTATTCTATTCCATGCCATCCCATCCCATCCCATCCCATTCCATTCCATTCCATTCCATTGTTCCTTATTCTGTTCTGTTCTGTGACCTTTAAATATATTATCCCGAAGAAAGAAGTACAGATGGCATGCTTCTTAGCTGCCGTGCTATAGAGACTTTGCTCTGCATAATTCTTCAGCTACACTGCTGCTGTTCTATAAAGCCGGTGCAGTAAACAAATTGAGGGATGATGTCTCCTGCTGTCCAATTTCCGAACCATCTTTGTTTCCGCTCCATTCGGGTGGATGACCTATGGGCAGCCTTTCATTCCTCTCCCTGCCAAAGAAAGCCACACTCTACTGTGGCCAGCTGGCTGAATTGAGCCCTCCAAAATAGAAGCTCACTTCTCGGGGAGAGAAAGGAAATGACAAATGGCTCTCTTCCCACGTGCAACTCCAAACCCTTCAAATGTTCCAAAACGCACCCCATTATGGGTCATTCTTAATGTTTTGTGTGTTTTTGCTTAACTTGGTAAGTTGCACCAACTGGCTGTCCGAATCTGGAGGCTAAGCAGCATTTAGGAAAGATAAGGCAATACAAGGTAGCAGAGAAACTGCAGCATAGTTGCAGGCAGCCCTCAGTTTACAACAGTTCATTTAGAGCAGTGGTTCTCAACTTTTTTAATGCTGTGACCCCCAACCGGTTGTAAGTCGAGGACTACTCAACCGGTCGTAAGTTGAGGACTACTCAACTGGTGCAGCACCGTTTGCAGACTGGGGCTTTTGGCGGACTCAGCAGGGCAGAGACAGCCTGGACAATTCCTATTGGCTTTGGAAAGCCAATAGAATTAGACTCTATTCAAGAGAGTCTATTCTATTGGCTTTCAAAAGCCAATAGAATAAAAGGGAGTAGCACAGCTAAGGAAAAGGGGGGAAAAATGGCAGACTGTGTTGTTTGGCGACCCCCGTGAAATGGTCGTTCGACCCCAAATGGGGTCCCGACCCACAGGTTGAGAACCAGTGATTTAGAGACCTTTCAAAGTTACAACGTTGAAAAAAAGCGACTTTGCTGTGTCCCCATGGTTACGTGATCAAAATTCAGACGCTCGGCGACTGACCCATCGTCATGGCGGTCGCAGCATCCCAGTGATTCGCTTAACAACTATGGCAAGGAAGGTCATAAAAAAACAGGGTGAAACTCACGTAACCAATGTCTCACTTAACCACAAAAAATTTGGGCTCCATTGCTGTTGTAAGCCGAGGACTATCTGTGTGTCCTTGAAGTCAAAAGAAATTCATAGTCGTATTGGTAGCCCTTGACTTGCAGCCACAATTGGATTGAATTTCCGTTGTTAAGCAAGGCAGCTGTTAAGTGAGTGGCGTGCAATTTAACAATCTCACTGAGATGCTCGTTGAGCAAATCGCCGCAGTTTTTATGAGGTGGTCAAGCAAATTCAGCCTCCCCTATTGACTTTGCTTATCGGAAACGGGCTGAGAAGCTCACAAACGGCAAGCCTGCGATCCCAGGATGTCGTAAATGCGTGCCAGTTGCCAAGCAACCCAAATTTTGATCACGTGACAGAAGAGATGCTGTAACAGTCGCTGGGGTGTGGATGATCCTAAGTCACTTACTTTCAGGGCTGTTTTAACTTCAAGACGGTCATTAAACAATGGCTGTAAGTCAAGGACTTTTTGTATAAACCTTAGGTGCGGGCTGGTGTTGTGTCTTGATTATTAACATTCCCAGGCAACTTCTAGATGGTTCCAACAAGGCACGTAAGCAAAGGGTTTAAGGTCACGTGTGAACCCTGTCTTGCTTTTCTTTTCACGATACCTTTTGACCCAGAAGATCCTAAACCTATTTTGTTATTTTTTTGCTATGTGAAGAAAGGGAAAAGATTTGGGGAGAAGCACACTAGCGCTCTAGGGAGCTGTGTGGGGTTAACACCCAAATTATTTAGGTATGTCCTCTTTGATTACATTTTTTTTACCAATGAGCGTATTTTAATGGATTAAATATTTATCCATTAAAATATTTCAACCTGATTAAATTTAAAGAAGAGCATCTGGGAAGAGTGATCAGGGAGCGGCGAATAAATGCTAGCTGGCTAGCCCAGAGAAGTCCTGTAAATTAGAGAAACAGGAAACCTGGCAAATAAAGGGAGCAGCACAGCCTAAGAAGCATTCACACGCTTGTGAATTTCTCTAAGATTATATTTGGAAATGATAGTCAGGGATTTAGGGTCAAGGGAATCCAAAAGTTGGTGGATTCTTCTTCCTCCCTCCCTCCCTTCCTTCCTTCCTTCCTTCCTTCCTTCCTTCCTTCCTTCCTTCCTTCCTTCCTTCCTCCTATTATCCTTCTATCCATCCATCATCCATCCATCCTTCCTTCTTTCCTTCCTTCCTTCCTTCCTTCCTTCCTTCCTTCCTTCTATCATCCTTCTATCCATCCATCATCCTTCCTTCCTTCCTTCCTTCCTTCCTTCCTTCCTTCTATCATCCTTCTATCCATCCATCATCCTTCCTTCCTTCCTTCCTTCCTTCCTTCCTTCCTTCCTTCCTTCCTTCCTTCCTTCCATCCATCCACCCTGTGGATGGATTTGTGCTTGTAGGTATTAAAAGGCTAGATATGGGCCAATCAACCTGAGAAAACAGAGGAAGTCTTGATAGGCTTACTTTCATTTCCATAGATAGACCATCCATGGTCCTTCCTAGATTGGGATAGTCCATCTAGCGGCTTCATAACACCACATCAAAGTTCCTGTAGAGCACCCACCCTGAAAGATGGTTCAGGGAATCCATAAACTACTTGTGCTTGGAGTCACATTACCCCAATCCTCAATGGTTAGTCTTGGTCATCTTCTTCATGTTGAGCTATCTTCAAGATATTGGTCTTGATTCAGGAGATCCAAAATGTCTTGAGGCCTAAATAATTTCTGAAATGCCTCTGCTGATACCTAATCTCCATCCATTAACACCTGTTTGCTTGGTGTATCCACAATAAACAAGGTTAACAAGGATAGAACTTCCACCCATGGAATGTGCTGTCTTTAGAAACCCTTCGCGCATCTTCTGTACTTGAAATTGTACCAACAATTTAAGGGTAAAGTATCTCTTTACACAGACCTTCGGCGGTTTTCCTTCATGTGTTTGCTTTTATTACTATATATCACACTGGGTTTGTCAGACAAAGAGTCATCTACAAATACAAATATTTACAGTAGCAACAACAGTGCCTTCATGAAGGGGACCTCTGAAAGGAATTACCGACAGGGTCTTCGAACACAGTCTTCCTTCTGCCATATTTCCCTGAATTTTTCCTAATTAATTACGCTGAAATTAGACGTTTTAATTAATTATTTATAGGTCGCAGCTGCTTCCGATGCTTTTCTTGCAATGGCCCTCTCTGAGAGATCTCGGAAAAGTGGGTTTATTTTATAATTTTGTTTTAAACAAACAAACAAACAAACAAACACTGAAGCATTTAATTATCACAGGTTATTTTTTTCCCACCGTATCAAGAGCAGGGCTGGATACTCTGTATGTGAGTGGCAGTGATCTTTTCTTCTTCTTCTTCTCCTTCTCCTTCTTCTTCTTCTTCTTCTCCTTCTCCTTCTCCTTCTCCTTCTCCTTCTCCTTCTCCTTCTCCTTCTCCTTCTCCTTCTTCTTCTTCTTCTTCTTCTTCTTCTTCTTCTTGAAACGTCTTCGAATTCTGCTTTCATCTCTCCCGTCAGTGTTTTGAGAAGCGGGCACAAACAAAACAAAGGTAGGGGAAAAAAAACTTCAGTTAATACATCAACAAAGATTGTCCATGTGAGACAATTTACTTGAAACACAGCTAGCTCTGAATGCAACCTTCAAGTACGCCAGCCGCTTTAGCTACACAAAGGCGAATCGGTCTTTTTTTAATGCCGAAAATCAGAATGAATCTTTTTTTTTTTAAGAATTCTTATTTATCCCCAGTCTGAAGTCTATTTACACCCCGTGACCTTGGCTTACTACTAACTTTTCTACCCTTTGAATTGGTCATCCTAAAACCAAAAAAACTTAGACCCACAACTTCTGAAGTCAAGGGGGATCTCGAAGTTCTAGTGGACAATCACTTAAATATGAGCCAACAGTATGCTGCAGCTGCCAAAAAAGCCAACACAGTGCTGGGCTGCATTAACAGAGGGATAGAATCAAGATCACGTGAAGTATTAATACCACTTTACAAGGCCACATTTTGAATACTGCATCCAATCTTGGTCACCTGATGTAAAAAAGATGCTGAGACTCTAAAAGGAGTACAGAGAAGAGCAACAAAGATGATCAGGGGAATGGAGGCTAAAACATATAAGGAACGGTTGCTGGAATTGGGTATGTCTAGTTTAACGAAGAGAAGGGCGAGGGGAGACATGATAGCAGCCTTCCAGTATCTCAGGGCCTGCCCCAAAGAAGAGGGAGTCAAGCTATTCTCCAAAGCGCCTGAAGGCAGGACAAGAAGCAATGGATGGAAACTAATCAAGGAGAGAAGCAACCTAGAACTAAGGAGAAACTTTCTGACAGTTAGAACAATTAACCAGTGGAACAACCTGCCTCCAGAAGCTGTGAATGCTCCAACAGTGGAAGTTTTTAAGAAGAGACTGGACAGCCATTTGTCTGAAATGGATAGGGGTTCCTGCCTGAGCAGGGGGTTGGACTCAATGACCTCCAAGGTCCCTTCCAAGTTTATTATTATAATATTATTATTATATTATATTAATTGTTCTCACTGTTAGGAAGTTTCTCCTTATTCCCAGGTTGCTTCTCTCCTTGGTTAGTTTCCATCCATTGTTTCTTGTCTTGCCTTCTGGTGCTTAGGAAAATAAGATGAAATACCCCCCCCATCTTCTTTGTCACAGCCCCTCAAATTGCCTCCCTTTCTCATTATTTGTATTTGTCATATTTGCTCTTTGCAGCTTGGACAGAATAGATTTTTTATTTTTTATTTTTATGCTCTTCCTTGTGGAAGAAGCATTAATTATAGGATGTTGAGAGATCACTATCGGCTTTAATGAGCATTAATTAAATTTGTGCGGTAAATAGAACTTCTGATGGATGTGGAAGAACTTCTCCGCTAAAACCTGGTAGATCTTTCATAGCAATGACATGTCTTTCTATATTTAGATTGTGGTTTGATTGTTTGTCTGAGTTCGTAGTTCCTTGATTGGGGTGTTGTGTATTGTAACTATCATAACTACCAACGCAAACAATCATACAGTAAATAACAGCCTAATCAAGGAACCCCCAAGAATATTCCCACCATCAAGGCCAGGGCAAACCACTTGTATGTAAACAGAGAGCAAACTCTACTCCCTTCTGACACTGATGATGTTACCTAGTTGGGTAACGAAGTATCTGCAGTGTTGAAGGAAAAGTCTTCATCATGGTTCAGTCCAAGCCAGGGATAAACAACATGGCGACTGCTTTAGAAAGAAGGTTGCAATTTATTGAAGAGGAGAGCCAGACAGGAAGATGGCTCTGGAAGAAAAGAGAGAGTGAGCACATGCAGGGAGTGGGTTTTTATACCCTCTGGAGCCTTTTGTTTGGAGTTGTGGCATGAACTTTGATCTAAGTCTGAGTGTGCGTTTCTGGTATTCTGATGGTGGTGGGTTAATCCTATTATGTCCCAAGGGTCATATCCTGCTTCCCTGGGGTTGTGGCTGATGATTCTTAGATTTCTGGTGTTTCTTCTTAATCCCAGTTTTCTGATTCCAGTCTTTCTGACAAGATTATCACCTGCATTTTGCAAACTTGGTTTCTATTTGGGACAGAGAGACTGGGGGTTGGTGTTGGTTTCTACCTTTAAAATCCTTTAGGGAAATATATTCTGTCTTTTAAATATTTCCAAAAATATTTCTTTCTCTGCAGGAAAACAACCAAGCTCAGAGAGCACCAAGGACTTCAGAGGGATATTTACTGTGTAACTATAAATCCATTCATAATAATATTGCACATTGTCCCCAAATGTAGACATGAACCCCAATAACTTTCCTCCCTCTGGAGTGATGAACTGAGTTTTGAACAGCCTCGAAAGGATCTAGAGCAGATCCAGACACGTCCATCACACTATTCCTTCAGTAAACAAGGATATGTGGTGCAGAGGATAAAACGAGGATAGAAAGTAGAAGAAATTGCACAGGTGATAAGAGATAAGGAGGGGAAATCTCATTCAATATAGGAGCCCCATTCACCATGTCTCTCCATGTTTTTCTACTCATAAAAATCAATTTAGAGTTCACCCTACACCAATGCATACGCTTCCTTTATTCTTTAAAACTCAAAAAAACCCTTTCTTTGTGAGGATCACATCAATTCCACCTAGTCTGACTTTCTTGGCCATGGTGAGCAAAGGGAAAAAAAAACAACAATCAGTGTTTGGTACTGTCGTGTTCCTTTCCCCCCCCTTAACCTTCCTTTATTTGTGTGCCGTTCTATCCTAATTTATATTCTCTGTATGATCAAACCGCCCCAATGTACCTCTTTTGTACCATCACCATCAAGTATGTTCAGTCCACATTCATTCATTCCTCGCCACACGCATCTCCAGTTCATTCAACTTCCTTTTATGTTTCCCCTGATGTGCACAATGCTCACTTCCATTTAACAACAAGGAGAGTAGCTTGGTTTTATATGTGCAGCCTTTGTAATTTCTTTTGACACACACAGAGCGTATGGGGGTGGGTTGTAGCAAGAAGCTATCTTACTTTATTCAGGCAGTGATCAAATAAAAACAACATTGGAACGAGGGTGCAAACCTCTGATGCACTTATCTTGGGGAACGTCACAAGGGATTAAATAGATCTAGCTTTTTATTTGTTGACTTTCAGATGACTTTGACTTGTGTTGCTTGTGTCTAGTAGAACTTTTAGATTGCCCAGTAAGAAGAATCCTCTGTTGGCTGAATACAGCTTGGGTATCACATTTTATTGGTGTAAAAAAAGCGAGTGCAGGACCAGTTTTATCCTCATGGCAGCTTGCTAGATGCCAGATTTATTTCTGTGGGATTGGAACCCCCCACTGGGAATTAAATTCATGGACCACTGCACTTTAGCTTAGATGACCACACCTTCACTTGAAGGAAGGACAAGAAGTAATGAATGGAAACTAATCAAAGAGAGAAGCAACCTAGAACTAAGGATAATTTTTCTGACAGTGAGAACAATTAACCAGTGGAACAACCTGCCTCCAGGAGCGGTGAATGCTCCAACACTGAAAGTTTTTAAGAAGAGACTGGACAGCCATTTGTCTAAATGCTATGGGGTTTCCTGCCTGAGCAGGGGGTTGGACTAGACGACCTCCAAGGTCCCTTCCAATTCTGTAATTCTGTTAAAAAATATATAGTGCATTAGCTTTAGGGGCTATTTAGATTATGGTACTCAGTGGAGTTACATGAAATAATATGTGAAATTTATCAGAGTTCCAACCACTTTCCCTTAAATTCTCAGAGTAAAATTTATCTGAATTTTGTCCTATCCAAAATCGACTCTACCTATTAAGTCTTGGTGAAATGAAACCACGGCATATACATACAGTTATGATCAATGATCCATACACATTAACACATAAATAATACAAAACAAATAATAATAATAATAATAATAATAATAATAATAATGACAACAATTATCGATAAGAAAGACAAAAAAGTCTGGATAGTGGATGTGGCAATGCCTGGAGACAGCAGAATAGATGAGAAGGAACTGGAGAAGATAACAAAATACAAAGATCTACAAATAGAAATAGAAAGACTGTGGCAAAGGCAAGCAAGGATAGTACCAATAATAATAGGTGCCTTGGGTGCAATCCCAAAACAACTGGAGCACCACTTGAACACCATCATCGGCGTTGACAAATTTGCCATTAGTCAATTGCAAAAGGCAGCCTTACTAGGAACTGCTTCCATCCTGTGACGATATCTGTAATACCATCAAACATCCACATCTGCCTATCCCAGGTCCTTGGTAAGGACTTGATAGGTAGACAAAATGTCAAATCCAGTCTGAACATCTGGCTGACTGTGCGATGATCCATAATAATAATAATAATAATGGGAGTTGAAGTCCACAAGTCATTAAAAGAGCCAAGGTTGCCTACCCCTGGCCTAGACATAGGAAGATGCCAGGCTTTGAACGAGCAATGGACAATCCTGAACAGGTTTCACACCTCACACAGCGTCTGTATAAATGGGGCATAGTATCCTCCTTCAGTGTGACTGTAGTGGTCCCATGTCAAACTGTAGATCACATTGTGACCGGCTGAAAGCTGAGGGCATACACCAGGCCAATATCTGATTTTTAAAAAAATATAAACTATGCTGTGCTTCAACGGTTAGATGGCCCAGACATTAATATTTGAACAAAGATAACCTGACTTTTATTTAAACACGGATAACCTGACTTTTCCCTGAATTTGAAGAAAGCGGGTTTTTGATTTTTGCCCACAGGTTGTTCCTATTGGTGAGGTAGAATATGTCTTTGGTTTGGGAAATGGCTCCCATTCTAATCTTGCTCTTTGTGCATATACCCCACATCTGACAACCTGTAAGTAGAATGCTTGAAATAAATTGTGCAGAGCCTGTCTTTAATTGGCCCCAGGAGAAGCTTCTTGTTGTAGCTTGAGTTTTCTCCAAGGGGAAACAGAACGACAAAACTAGCATTGTGATATAAACTCCACCTCCCTTGGATACAAAATGCAATGTCACATGGACAATGGTGTGACGTTAGTTTTGTCCTACTTTTGTAGGAAGATTCTGTGATACCCATGAACTTTTGTGTTGGATGAAATGCCCTTTTGGTCCCATCAAAGTTGTCCTGTTTGTTAACGGGGGCCTAAAAAGATAATTGAACAGATGAGAAGATGTGATACTATTTTACCTACGTGAAGGTTTTGAGTTATAACTTGAACTCTGGTGTCCACATTTGGGTAATAGCTGAAAGATTCCACAGCTCAAAGTTAATTTTGCAGAGGCACTGGTTTAAATGACAGAAAAATAAATCCCCAAAATCCAGTGTTTTTTTTTCTCGGAATTAGTAGTGAAAAGAGGGATCAGCCTAGAACAGGGATAGGCAAACTTGGCTCTTTTATGACTTGTGGACTTCAACTCCCAGAATTCCTGAGCCAGCATGGCTAAGAATGGAAACCTCTCCCTTTCTCCTCAGCATGGCTGGCTCAGGAATTCTAGGAGTTGAAGTCCACAAGTCATGAAGGGGCCTAGGCCTAGACCGGGGGTAGGCAACATTGGCTCTTTTATGACCCGTGGACTTCAGCTCCCAGAATTCCTGAGCCAGCATGGCTAAGCATGGAAACCTCTCTCTTTCCCCTCAGCATGGCTGGCTCAGGAATTCTGGGAGTTGAAGTCCACGAGTCTTAAAAGAGCCAAGGTTACCTACCCCTGGCCTAGAATCATTATGTAGTCACAAATGAACTAAGTCCGACTGTTCTTGAGTGCCATTGGCCCTTATCTATCTTTAATCACCTGCTGACCATTACTTGAGAAGATTCCTGTGCCTAGTCTTTTAGCAATAAACCAGTTTAATTAAACCTTCATCTGTAGACCTGGTCTTTCACACCTGATATAGAAGCAATAACTTTAATTCATCCTTGAAAGAGTTGAGCATCTCATAAACAAATCCTAATTTGACCTTCAGCCAACTTTTTAGTCAGAAAGCTTCTAAGGGCTCTGAGCATTTTCATTATGCTTGTAGCCTCAGTCTAATCTAAGATGGAAATGGTGATTGCAGGGCCTTTTGCCAAATGAAAATTAGATCCCACTCCATTGGGGGGGGGGAGGGGGGGAAGCAGAAATGACTAAAAATGCCAGGAAATTTTTTTGTAACAGCAATCGCAATGAATGACAATAGTTGGTGACACTGCGAGTATTCATTTTCAGTAGAAGACCAAATAACACTCAGGCTTGTATTTCCACAATTTTGATGAAGAAATGGAAGGAAATCAGATAAAAATTGTCCTCAGCTGTTCAGAGCTTCACAGTTTTGTCTGGCCCTATTTTAGTCGGAGGCTGGCTCTGAATTCTGAAGAGACACGGATGTGCCCTCTGAGGTAAATTTGTAAACGTCAGATGTTTGGTCTCTTTGAGGGGAACAGATGTCAGCAGCTTTACCCCCATGAAGTATTTCAGTCAGTTTTGCATGATTTTACCTGAAGAAAGGTAGATTCTAGACCAGGAGGTCTTCAAACTTGGCAACTTTTAAGACTCGTGGACTTCATCTCCCAGAACTCTCCAGTCAGCCATGGGAGTTGAAGTCCACGAGTCTTAAAGTTGCCAAGTTCGGAGACCCCCTACATGCTGGCTGGGGAATTCTGGGAGACTCCAACATGCTGGCTGGGAGTTGCCAATTTTGGAGAACCCTACATGTTTGCTGGGGAATTCTGGATGACTCCGACATGCTTGCTGGGGAATTCTGGGAGTTGATGCCCATAAGTCGTAAAGTTGCCAACTCTGGAGACCCTCTACATCAGTGGTTCTCAACCTTTCTAATGCCGCGACCCCATAATACAGTTCCCCATGTTGTGGTGACCCCCAACCACTTATACATCACCGGGTGCCAGGGGCATGGCCAAAGAAAAGGGGGGAAAATGGCGGACAGCCTTGTTTGGCGACCCCTGTGAAATGGTCATTCGACCCCAAATGGGGTCCCGACCCACAGGTTGAGAACCACTGCTCTACATGCTGGTTGGGGAATTTTGAAAGATTCCGATCTTTGAAGTCAAACCCTTAAGTCCATGGTGGGATTCAAATATGTGAACAACCGGTTCTCTGTGTGAATGCCGCTTCCGGAAGTCTGTTCTGGGCCTGGGCAACAAAAAATTAGCTACCGGTTCTGCCGAACTGGTGCGAACTGGCTGAATCCCACCATTACCTTAAGTTCTACGTGGGACAATCAGGAAGGCAATTGAAAACAAGGGTTCATGAAGATTACCTAGCAGTTAAATGGCATGACTAAAAATGATCTCAAACCACATTGATGATAAACAACATCAGTTTGATTGGGAAGGAACAAAAATTATTGGGCACACCAACACACGTGAATTTATTGAGGCCTGATATTTCCACCAAAGGAGCAATTAACAAGCATATTGATCTAAATCCAGCATATGAATATATAAAAAAGAAAGACCGTTCAAACTGCCAATCAACAAGAGAACCAATCAACTGCTCAGAATTCAAATATAGCTCCAAACAACCAACCAATCGCACGGCTAACTGACCAGACTGACACACAGGACATTTATAAGCTAAAGAGAAAAGGATAAGAAAATCCTGCTGATAAAATAATGTAGTTTGGTAACGAAATGTTCAGAAATTATATTGAAACAAGCTTGGAGAACAAACCACAACCAAATTCTGGAAGACTCCAACATGTTCCCTGGGGAATTCTGGGAGTTGAAGTTCACAAATCTTGAAGTTGCCAACTTTGGAGACCCCTGTTCTAGAGGGAGGTGATTGAATCTAATGATTTTTATCCATATGATGAAATACATATTAAAGCAGGACAACACAAACTATTTTACATGTCCATCAAACATGATACGCTGTCCTTCCTGGTTCACACTTCCAGCATAAGGTTGAAGTTGCTTTTATACATTCTAGACCATTTCTCCGGTGACATATGCCAAGGGTAGCAAAAAACTACTTCTTCTCCACAAGCGATCTGTTGGGTGTAAATTGAAGCTTCACACTTTCCTAATTGTTGTAATTTCTTTTCTTTTCAAGCCTTTTCTTTCTGACCAGCTTGATTTGCTGTTCTGCCTACTAAATGACAAAGGAAGGGGAAAAAAAATAAAGCCTGTTTCTTCCTTGGCCTCCGTCAGATTAATTAAAGTACGTACTAAGCTTTTGAACTTTGCAAGAATTCATCATCAAAGCAAAACAGAATAATCATGGGTTACTACATATCCAGATGGAATTTTCTCTATTTCTTGGAATAAAAAAAAATATTGGACATGAGAAGTTGGACAGATTACCATATATATCACTTATCCTAGCTCTCAAAATTCTTCTTCTTCTTCTTCTTCTTCTTCTTCTTCTTCTTCTTCTTCTTCTTCTTCTTCTTCTTCTTCTTCTTCTTCTTCTTCTTCTTCTTCTTCTTCTTCTTCTTCTTCTTCTTCTCTTCTTCTTCCTCTTCCTCTTCCTCTCCCTTTCCCTCTCCTTCTCCTTCTCTTCGTTCTTCCTTCTTCTTCTTCTTCTTCTTCTTCTTCTTCTTCTTCTTCTTCTTCTTCTTCTTCTTCTTCTTCTTCTTCTTCTTCTTCTTCTCCTCCTCCTCCTCCTCCTCCTCCTCCTTCTTTTCTTCTTCTTCTTCTCCTCCTCCTCCTCCTCCTCCTTCTGTATATGTGTTGTTTTTTTTCTTTTTCTTTTCTTTTTGATGTATTTTTTAATGTCTTGGGGGGTTGCGTTTTCTTTCATTTTTTGTCTTTTTTAAAAGATTTTTGGGAGTTTTGTATTTTAACTTTCTTTTGAATAAAATTTAAAAAAATAGAGTGAAAAAAAAGGAAGATCCAGCTTTGATTGTTGATGTGATGGAAATGGAAGGCCATCTGCCTACCGATGGATTCAAGTCCTTTTTAAATGCCATTCTCATTTTTGGCTGCTGAGAACTGAACTAAAAGTATATTTTTTGCCTTCTAGGAAGATCTTTTTATTGAGATGAACTTTGTCATCTTTCTCTTGCCAAGTTGTCCTTTAACTGTGTTCTGAATGTTACTGCCTTTTTTCATCCTCTGCATTACTGCTGAAGAGACGGATACTAATGAAGGAACACTATAGAAGATTAAGTTCCTCTGAAGACCCGGTGAATTTAATGCGACATCCTTCAAAAGAGATATGACTGTATTGCTAGTCCACCAAAGGGAGCATTTAAGAGCAACAGTGCATTCCTTTGTGTGGCAGTCTTGAACAAAGTATCACAACAAAGTGCCCAAATATATTTAAGTGAAGAAAGGGGAGAATGAAAATTTAAAAAAAAAGACGAATTTCTTGCAGAGTTGCTAGAAAATGTCTGAAAAATCTAAAGTGGGCCAAAGAAGATGCACCCTCCCAATATACTCACCCGCCCTCTTACTTCCCTGAGCTATGTGTAATCTTCAATCTCTTCAATGTTGTTTCCATCTCCCTTTCTAAATTTGCTAGGTTTCTTAATTAAGCACATCTGCCTTGTCATTTCAAAAAGGAAAGGAAAAGAAAGGAAAGGAAGGAAGGAAAGGAAAGGAAGAAGGAAGGAAGGAAGGAAGGAAAGGAAGGAAATACAGAAAGAAAGAGAAAGGAAAGAAAGGAAGGAAGGAAAGAATGAAAGAAAGAAAGAAAAAGGAAAAGAAAGGAAAGGAAGGAAGGAAAGGAAGGAAAGGAAGAAAGGGAAATAAGGAAGACAGGAAGAAAGGAAAGAAAGGGAAAGCAAAGGAAGGAAGGAAAGAAAGAAAGAAAAAAGAAAGGAAAAAAGGAAGGAAGGAAAGAAACGAAGGAAGGAACAAAGGAAGGAAAGAAAGGAAGAGGAAGAAAGAAAGGAAGAAGGAAGGAAGGAAAGGAATGAAGGAAAGAAAGAAAGAAAGAGAAAGGAAAGGAAGGAAGGAAGGAAAGAAGGAAAGAAAGGAAAAGAAAGGAAAGGAAAGGAAGGAAAGGAAGAAAGGGAAATAAGGAAGACAGGAAGAAAGGAAAGAAAGGGAAAACAAAGGAAGGAAGGAAAGGAAGGAAGGAAGGAAAGAAAGGAACGAACAAAGGAAGGGAAGGAATGAAGGAAGGAAAGAAAGAAAGAAAGAAAAAGAAAGAGAAAGGAAAGAAGGATGGAAAGAAGGAAGGACAAAATAAGCTGGATGGATGGCTTGTATCACCTTGGTAGACCATCAACAATCATTGATAGTTAGAAACAAACAATCTGAACCTATTGATTGTGCATCTTTTCTTTCCAACGGTTCAAGGTTCTGTGACCTTTGCTGTCCCATTCTTGTTGCTACCGAGGGAGCCTCAGATGCAAAGCTCCATCAAAGGCTTCAGTTGGACACATGCCATGGTAACTGCTTGCTCATCCCAACTCCGGTTCTTTCCTTGAGTGCCGAACACATATTAGGCACCTAATCAAACAACTTCTCTCCACTTTTGGCAACTTTAGATGGGGTTTTTTTCTTTTTTTTGTGCATCTGGGAATAGCCACCGATTCACGATCCAGAGAGTTCAGCTGCCACATCTCCCTTTTTTATTGTTTATTTTTCATTTGTATTTATTTGAAGAGCTTTTTAGAGACTTCCATATTCCCTTCAACAGCTGAGCTACTTATAAAGATGATCAACAATAAGACCGATGACGCAAATGCAGGAGTAAGTTTAAGCTGTAAGTGAACAGAATAAAAAGAGTTGGAAGGGGACCTCGGAGGTCTTCTAGTCCAACCCCTCTGCTCGGGCAGGAAACCCTGTACCATTTCAGACCAATGGTCAAACTGATGCGTAGTACTTTTGTCCCCATTTGGGAAAAAAAAATGGGAAAAGTCTATTAGAATCATACTACATTAGAAGAGCTATAAATTCCAGAAATTAATGAATGGGGCGGGAGCCATTTCATTCCAAATCGTATTAACAATTAATTCATTGCAAAGGGCCTTGAAATGTTTTGCAGTCAAATACATTCGTTGAAAGATAGACACGGCTCCTGATGTGTTTCAATGTTATTTTTATGGCAAAGGCATTGGTGAACAGAAAAATGTAGTTGACTCGCTCTTACTTAGAACATTATTTTTCTTTTATAAAGAACATTTCACGAGAATAGAATTTGGCTTGGTCCCAGCTTTGGATGAATAGATCTCTGGCTATTGAGGGTGAAGCTTTCCAGATTGCTTCCCAAACATGGCTTAAGTTGAAAATGCTTCTGAACAAGCGTAGAATGAACAAAGAAAGGGAATTGTTATGACAACGCTATTATGATGATGAAAAGTGCTTGGGGGAAAAGAGGGGGGGGATGAGATTGGATGTGAGGCTAGAATAAAGCAGTCGCAACATCATCAAACATCATTCAGAACTGTGACTTCCATGGTGGTATGTAGACATCTTAATAGAATACAGAATAACAGAGCTGGAAAGGACCTTGGAGGTCTTCTAGTCCAACCCCCTGCTCAAGCAGGAAACCATACCATTCTGGACAAATGGTTGTCTAGGCCAGAGTAGGCAAACGTGGCTCTTTTATGACTCGTGAACTTCAACTTCCAGAATTCCTGAGCCAGCCATGCTGAGGGGAAAGGGAGAGTTTCCAAGCTGAGCCATGGTGGCTCAGGAATTCTGGGAGTTGAAGTCCACAAGTCATAAAAGAGCCAAGGTTGCCTATCCCTGGCCTAGGCCTAGGCCGCTTTCTGACTCGTGAACTTCAACTCTCAGAATTCCTGAGTCAGCATGGCTCAGCTTGGAAACCTCTCCCTTTTCCCTCAGCATGGCTGGCTCAGGAATTCTGGGAGTTGAAGTCCACGAGTCATAAAAGAGCCAAGGTTGCCTACCCCTGTTCTAGGTTGATCCCTCTTTTCACTCCACCCCCAGGCTCTGCCAATCCTCCTACATTCTACCCGTCATGAAACTGTATCTACTAATTCCGAGGGGAAAAAAACACTAGATTTTGGGGATTTATTTTTCTGTCATTTAAACCAGTGCCTCTGCAAAATTAACTTTGAAATCTTTCAGCTATTACCCAAATGTGGACACCAGAATTCAAGTTATAACTCAAGACCTTCATGTAGGTAAAATAGTATCACATCTTCTCATCTGTTCAATTATCTTTTTAGGCCCCCGTTAACAAACAGGACAACTTTGATGGGACCAAAAGGGCATTTCATCCAACACAAAAGTTCATGGGTATCACAGAATCTTCCTACAAAAGTAGGACAAAACTAATGTCACACCATTGTGTCACTGCGTCAGAAGCTCCATCCCTTTGGTAGTCCATGTGACATTGCAATTCATATCCAAGGGAGGTGGAGCTTATATCATAATGCCTACCCCGGTCTAGTCTTTTCTTAAAAACCTCCACTGATGGATCACCAAAAACTTCTGAAGGCTAGCTGTTCTACTGATTGATTGTTCTCCCTGTCAGGAAATTGCTCCTTAGTTCTAGGTTGCTTCTCTCCTTGATTAGCTTCCATCGGTTGCTTCTTGTGCTGCCTTCAGGTGATTTGAAGAAGGGACTGACCCCATCTTCTCCATGACAGTCCCTCAAATATGTTTCAGTTCTTACTTCCTGCCAAATCAATCATTCCAGTCTCCTTCTTTGCCTTTATTCTATTCTCCTTGTGTTATTCTACAAAACATCTACAGAACATCCCAATCTTCACTGGCTTGGACTTTCCCTGCCTCCATTTCCCTGTGAGCACAGCGAGTTATGCATTATCCACAGTTCCCCAAAAATGTGTTGTTTTCTTCTGATCTATTTTGATACCATTCCTGGTTGTGGAGCATCACTTAGGCTTGCCATTAGGAAAATAACAGAATAACAGAGTTGAAAGAGAACTTGAAAGTCATCTAGTCCCACCCCCTGCTCAAGCAGGAGACCCTATACCATTTTAGACAAATGGTTGTCCAATCTCTTCTTAAAAACATCCAGTGTTGGAGCATTCACAACTTCTGGAGGCAGGTTGTTCCATTGGTTAATTGTTCTAACTGTCAGGAAGTTTCTCCTTAGTTCTAGGTTGCTTCTCTCCTTGGTTAGTTTCCATCTGTTGCTTTTTGTCCAGCCTGCAGGCGCTTTGGAGAACAGCTTGACTTCCTCTTCTTTGTGGCAGCCCCTGAGATACTGGAAGACTGCTGTCATGTCACCACTAGTCCTTCTCTTCATTAAACTAGACATACCCAGTCCCTGCAACCATTCTTTACATAAAAGAACAAAAAAAAGGAAGAAAAGGAGAGGATTTAAAACCATGTTCTCCCTCTTCAGTGCAAACAGATAACTAGAAAACAAAAACATAGTCAAGAAACGGTATCCAGATCTGGCTTCTTTTTAATCATGCAAATTCATTTGGCCACGGCTTACAAGATTTATTGAGCAGAGGATTGAAAGGCTACCCAAATGCCAGCTTCATTTCCTTTTCTGCAATATCTTTGGAGGACATGACAGGAGGAAAAAAATAATAATAACTTTGCTTTAAACTAGAGACCTTTCTGGAGGTAATCTTTCAAAACAAGCAAGTTTGTATTAAAACAGGATGGAATATTTCCCCCAAGTTTCTGTCTTCCTGTCTGTTTCAGCAGAAGGGCAATGAATGGATAGCTGGTGGGTTTTATATATATCTCTGGGGCTGCCCCAAAGAAGAGGGAGTCAAGCTATTCTCCAAAGCGCCTGAAGGCAGGACAAGAAGCAACGGATGGAAACTAATCAAAGAGAGAAGCAACCTAGAACTAAGGAGAAACTTCCTGACAGTTAGAACAATTAATCAGTGAAACAACCTGCTTCCAGAAGCAGTGAATGCTCCAACACTGGAGGTTTTTAAGAAGAGACTGGACAGCAATTTGTCTGAAATGGTATAGGGTTTCCTGCCTGAGCAGGGGGTTGGACTTAATGACCTCCAAGGTCCCTTCCAATTATTATTATTATTATTATTATTATTATTATTATTATTATTATTATTATTATTATTATTATTATTATTATTACTATTATTATTATTAATCATCGCACAGTCAGCCAGATGTTCAGACTGGATTTGGCATTTTGTCTACCTATCGAGTCCTTACCCAGGACCTGGGATAGGCAGATGTGGATGTTTGATGGTATTACAGATATCGTCGCAGGATGGAAGCAGTTCCTAGTAAGGCTGCCTTTTGCAATTGACTAATAGCGAATTTGTCATTATTATTATTATTATTATTATTATTATTATTATTAGTTTAGAACAGTGGTTCTCAACCTTTCTAATGCCGCGACCCCATAATACAGTTCCCCATGTTGTGGTGACCCCCAACCACTTATACATCACTGGGTGCCAGGGGCGTTGCCAAAGAAAGGGGGGGGGGGAAATGGCAGACAGCCTTGTTTGGCGACCCCCGTGAAATGGTCGTTCGACCCCAAATGGGGTCCCGACCCACAGGTTGAGAACCACTGGTTTAGAAGGAGATGATTCCTGCTGCTCACATGACATATACGCTAAAGTCAAAAGCTATTTTCTGTCTATATATAAAATGGAACCCCAATAGGCCTATGCTAAATTTATGGAGGTAATAAAGCATGAACAATGTGCACATTGGCAAAGGTTATTGATGGTTTAGAACTCTGGGCTTGGAGAAGACTCCTGAGTATACAATGGATAGCCAAGAAAATAAACAAATGGATCAAAGAACAAGCAATTGCCTAGGCTCAGATATCATACTTTGGATTCATTGGATGAAGATCTACTTCTGGAGAAGACTATAATGCTGGAACTTGGGAAACGGAATGCCAAAGATGGTTTTTCAGGAGGCAACTAGGCTGTCTTGTTTTTCTTTGAAGATGTTTCGTTTCTCATCCAAGAAGCTTCTTCAGTTCTGACTGCATGGTGGGGAATGGAAGGATT
Organism: Crotalus tigris; assembly: GCF_016545835.1. Taxonomy (NCBI): domain Eukaryota; kingdom Metazoa; phylum Chordata; class Lepidosauria; order Squamata; family Viperidae; genus Crotalus; species Crotalus tigris. The sequence continues at coordinate 369,233 of NW_024097056.1, forward strand.
TATACTTCCAGCTCTGTTATTCTGTTAATTGGTTAACCAACTCTGTCAATTATTTAAAAAAAAAAGGAATTGCATGCAGGTGATCTGCAATATAATTCCTCCAAAATCACAAAGAATGGGAAACAAAATAAATGCCCAATGTTATTCATCTCTGTTTGCAAGTGAAGAAAAGCCCTCTGATTTTTATTTTTGCTCCATCTTTCATAACTTGTACCAATGCCTTTGCTTTTATGTTTAAAGAGACACTAGCACGTAATGAGCTCTTTTAAAACAAGCCCCCTTGTAGAAAAGATCGAAAGGGTTCAAACAATAATAATAAAAATAGCTCATGTCTTTCCCCCAGCTTTGCTCTGAGTGTGAAAGGGTTAATGTGAAATCCGGATTGTGTGAGTGATGGCGTGGAGGTGCTTCACAATGTGCTGTGGAGAAGAGGGAGAGATGTTTTTGTAAACACACAATCTGAAGATAGATTGGCTTGGCCTGGCCTTCAACTCTCCAGAAGAGTGGGAGGCATCTAAGAGAAGAATTGAGGGGAAGAGATAAAATACATTAGAGCTTTAATCCTATTAAGTTTTCTTTACATGTGGTTGCTTAGCAAAGCTTTTATCACTAATGTTCACTAATGTGATCAACACACAATTATTTATGGGAATATTAACAAAAGTGATTAGTTTTTGATCCAAAGGGGTTCTAGACTTAAATGGTGGCGCAGTGGTTAGATTGAAGTATTGCAGACTAATTCTGTCCACTGCTAGGAGTTTGATCCTGACCAGCTCAAGGTTAACTCAGCCTTCTACCCTTCCGAGGTTGGTAAAATGAAGACCCAGATTGTTGGGGGCAATTTGCTGACTCTATAAACTGCTTAGGGAGGGCTCTAAAGCACTGTGAAGCGGTATATAAGTCTAAGTGCTGTTGCTAGGCAACTGGCACTCGGATTTTATTCCATTAAGAAATGGAAATTGCTTTTGTAAGTCTTCAACACATGCCTGTAACTGAACCTGAATGATGATCATAAGGTATGCGGGTCGTTAAGCGGGTCACCATGTGACCGCTATCGATTATATGACCTTTTTGGCAGTGTTGTTATTAAATGAACCTGGCAGTCTTTAAGCAAATCCATTGTCTGCAATGTGTACTTTTTGTCAGAAAATGGAAAGTTGGCTGTGAGAATGTCAGGATAATAATTTAATAGCTAATGTACAGATGTAATGTAATGTGGATGATGCAATATAGGAATGACTCAGCAAGTGTGTGTATCCCTTTAAGAGTTTGAGTATAAAAGGGAAGGTTTTTCGCTGGAGTTTTTCTCTCTCGTCCATTTGACTGCTGCAACTGCTGTGTGTTGGAGTTTGCTGAATGACCACGTGTATGCATTTTATTTCTAGTGTATATTGGTATATACAGTGTAATATAAGCCACCATTTAATACAAACCACTGTTTGCTGTATTTACTCCTGGGTTAGCTCAGCGCAACAAGACTGTGCATGCTCTGACAGAAAATGGAACTGAGATGGAGAAAACTCTCCAATACATGACTGCACCTGATGCATGCACGATGGTAGTTACCTATTGTAAGAGAAGGAATGGTAGAACCTGGGGTAGGAGTCAAAAGAGGAATCAGCCTAGAATCCCTATATAGTTAGTCACATGGTTGCTAAGTGAGTCTAGCTTCCCCCACTGATTTTGCTTGTCAGAAGGTTGAAAAAGGGGATCACATGATTCCAGGACCCTGCGACCGTCATAAATATGAACCAGTTGCCAAACGTCCAGATTTTGATCATGTGATCCTGGGGAGGCTGAAAAAAGGAGTTAAGTCAGTTTTTTTCAATGCCATTGTAACTTTGAACAATTACTAAATGAACTGTTATAGGTCAAAGACAAATCAGAATATTCAGTTCAGAATGGGTAAGAAACAACTGCTTAGGTTTTTCTCAAATTATTATTATTTGTTCTTCTTACAGGTTGTGCACAAAGATATTAATAAAATAACCATTCGAAGAGAAAATGTATAGCATCCATGTTTTTGATCAGAGTGGTATTACACATGGGAAAAATCAGTATTTATTCATTTACTGATGTCCCATTCCAATATGTTGTGGTACACAGTATATTACAGGAGTATCTGTCTGATACAAATATTGTTGATCTTTAGTTGCGACCATGGTCATATAATTGATTACAAAAATGAAAAAGGGGGAGAGAGGAAAGAAAGGGAATGACAAATATAAAGAGATAAATTGAAAAATAATTTAAAAAACCCCAAACCTCGGAAGCATAGAGAACTGGAAGAGAATACACCACAATTAAAGCAACATGAAAAGGAAAAAAAATTACATCTTTGTTCTGATATATCATATGGGAATATAGAAAAATAATCATTGTGGGGAAAGAATTAATTTTTAATATAAACCCATCAAATACTCTGGAGTGGGATAAATTACCTATGTTGTAATGAAACTCACAAAGCCAGACTGCCTATTTCTATGTGCAAGAGCTTCAGATATAATCCAGAAAGTTTAAGGAGTGTTTTTATAATAACATCATGGTTCCGACAGATGAAACTCTTCAAAAGAATTTTGAGGCATTGTTTATCTTAAAGGATCTTTTATTCAAGTAGCATAATATTGGCACTTACATAATTGAAGCCAAAAACTGAATTCCCCTCCCCTGGGCACATAGTATCAAAGCACAATTCCCTCCTCCAGTTAACAGTCATAAATCACGTTCCCCAATTAGCTTGAAGCAGCTGGCTTCCTCTCCAACTCTCCAGCCCACCAATTCTTTATCAGTTCTGGGCTCAATAACCTTGATTCTCATGCTAAGTTTAGTGTTGTTATGTCTAGCTGGACTCTCATTCACATTTCCGCCTCCCAGCATCATCTAACTATAAAAGTGAAAGGGAAAAAATGGCTACATTTCTATCTGTTGTCAATGCAAAAACATCCGACCGTTAGCAGCGTTGACAAATACAGGAGTATAATTTCGTTATATTTTATCTTCTCCTCCCTGGTTAACGACAGCTTCTTCTGGTTAAAATTCTTTTACTGAGTTCTAATTGACTCAAATCTGATGCAGGGAGACCACAACTGAGTCCAAAATTTCTGTCGTTTAACTGAGACATTTGTTCAGTGAGTTTTGCCCCATTTTATGACCTTCCTTGCCACTGTTGTTAAATGAATCACTTTGCAGTGGATAAGTTAGGAACCTGGTTGTTAATTAATCTGGCTTCTCCATTGACTTTGTTTGTCAGAAAGTCACAAAAGGGAATCACATGAGCCCTGGAAGTTGCAACTGTCAGAGTTACATGCCAGTTGCCAAGCATCTGAATTTTGATCACGTGACCCTGGGGATGATGCAACGGTCGTAAGTGTGAAAAGCTATCACAAATCTCTTCTTTCAGTGCTATTGTAATTCTAGTCACTAAATGAACTGTTGTAAATCAAGGACTACCTGTAATTAATATCTGATTGATTGATTGATTGATTCATTCTACTTATATGCTGCCCATCTCACCTGGAGGTTAATAATAATGATGATGATGATAGTAAGAAGATCGCACAGACTGACTACAAGCAGTGGCATGACAAAGTAGCAACAATGGTACATTGGAAGATCTGCAAGAAATATCATTTGCCTGTAAGCAAGAACTGGTGGGATCATAAAACAGAGAAAGTCATAGAAAATGATAAAGTTAAACTGCTCTGGGACTTCAGAATTCAAACAGACAAGCACCTGCAACATAACACCCCGGACTTAACAACTGTCGATAAAAAAACCCAAAAGAAGCCTGGATAGTGGATGTGGCAGTGCCTGGAGGCAGCAGAATAGACGTGAAAGAACTGGAGAAGATAACAAAATATAAAGATCTACAAATAGAAATAGAAAGACTATGGCAAAGGCAAGCAAGGGTAGTACCAATAGTGATAGGCTCCTTGGGTGCAATCCCAAAACAACTGGAGCACCACTTGAACATCATTGGCATTGACAAATTCACCATTAGTCAATTGCAAAAGGCAGCCTTACTAGGAACTGCTTCCATCCTGCGACGATATCTGTAATACTATCAAACATCCACATCTGCCTATTCCAGGTCCTTGGTAAGGACTCGATAGGTAGACAAAAATGCCAAATCCAGTCTGAACATCTGGCTGACTGTGCGATGATCCATAATAATAATAATAATAATAATAATAATAATAATAATAATAATAATAATAATCATCATCATCATCATAATCATCATCATCATAAAGTTGGAAGGGATCTTGGAGGTCATCTAGTCCAACCTCCTGCTCAGGCAGGAATCCCTATACCATTTCAGACAAATGGCTGTCCAGTCTCTTCTTAAAAACTTCCAGTGTTGGAGCATTCACCGCAAGATGGCTTCCCATAATTAAAAACCAATAAAAACATGAAAATATTAAAGTGATAAATGAGGATGATGGTGTTATCCGTTCAGTCACGTCCAACTCTTGGCAATTCTGTGGACCAGATCTCCCCACGTCTTGCATTTCTTCTCTGAGTTTTTCTGGCTGGTGTCAGCTCTGAAAGTAGTCTACGGTAAAATTAAATGAGCTTAAAATTGATAAAGATGGGGAAGAAGAGAGAAAAAATACTTCGCCTTTCGGGAAGATCAAAATTTCTGCCGTAGGTGCAACGTATGTTGGCATTTTCTGGGGGAAAAAAAAATCAGAAATACGTCTCCATTTAACATACCGTATTTTCCGGCATATAAGATGACTCGGCATATAAGATGACTCCTGACTTCGGAGAAGATTTGCATGGTTTAAAAAGTCGTCTTATACGCCGGAAGATACGGTATTTTCCGGCGTATAAGACGATGGCGTATAAGACGACCCGCGACTTCAGAGAAGATTTGCATGGTTTAGAAAGTCGTCTTATATGCCGGAAAATACGGTATATACAAATGAAGAGCCTCGGATGATGAAGCTTGGGACCGATGAATAATTTGTAAAATGAATTTACGAAGTCTTTTCATCTGAATCTCATTTTAAAAATGGTAGAGTATGATATTTATCCCTTATTATAATCTGGACCGTAGCTTGTTTGTTAAAATATGTGATTGTATCTATCCTTATTTTATCCTAAATCCCCTATTTCCTTCCCCCCCGTTCCCTTCCCTTACCCGTATTGTTCCTATTTTTTCCTTATGCCTATAAGCTCAATAAAATATTGTTAAAAAAAGAGGAAATGCTAGGAAATTGAAAAGAAAAGCGATCACGTTATTATGTAACTTGCTCCAGCTCCTGCCCACTTGGCAGTTTGAAAGAAGGCAAATGCGAGTAGATCAATGGGTACCACTTCGGTGGGAAGGTAACAGCATTCTGTGTGCCGTTGGTGTTTAGCCACGCTGGCCCCATGATCCTGGAAAATGTCTTCGGACCATGCTGACTCCCTCAGCTAAGAAACGTAGATGAACACCAGGCCCTACAGCCAGAAACAACAGAACAGGGAAAGCTTTAGCTTTCCCTTATTATAGATATATTAAAAATACGAGGGTAAAATTTACTCCACAATTATTTTTGTTAGGTATAGTTACTGATTGTGACACAAAGGAGGTTATATTGATGTTAAACTTGATAACAGCTGCGAGGCTGTTAGTAGGACAATATTGGAAGAAGGAATCTTTGCCTACATTGCAGGAATGGTTTCTTAAAGTGTCTCATTTGGCGGAAATGGCAAAGATTTCGGCTTTCTTAAAGGGACAAACGCCAGAGAAATTTCTTGCTGTTTGGGATAAATGGATAAAATTCATACAATTTAAATTTGATATAAAAATATTATATAGTTTTTTCATAATTTTTAACTTTATATATATATATATTTTCTATTTTATATTCTTTTTTTATAAATTTTTTTAACTTTTTCTTTAATTAAGCCTATATTCTGCTCTGGGAGGTCCGGGGGGGGGGAAGGGGGGGTTTGGGTAGGGGTGGGGGAAGGGGGGTTTTGTTGGGTAATGTTTGTTTTTTATTTGTATATGTTGTTTTTTGTTTTTGTATTGTTTTTTATTTTTTGTAAAATTTATAAAACTCTTTAATAAAAAAAAAATACATATGGAAATAACAGCAGAATGGAACGGAAGCAAAATAGAAAAAGTGGTGCTCAACACATTTATCAGAAGTTTTGTGACCTTCATACCACTTTTGCCCTCGACTTTGCTTATTTTCTTTTGCTTTACCAGCTTGTCTTGCCCAAATCTTGCCCGAGTCTGACTAATTGAGGAGGAAGAAGAAGATGCATAATTGTAACAAAAGGAAGGGAGCAAGATGGCAAGTGCCGTTTTTCTCTTTTTCCCTCTTTTTCTTTTTCTTTTCTTTCTTTCTTTCCTTCCTTCCTTTCGCTCTCTCTCTCTTTCTTTCCCTTTTCCTTCTTTCTCTTTCTCTTTCTCTCTCTTTCTTTCTTTCTCTTTCTCTTTCTCTCTCTCTCTCTCTCTTTCTCTTTCTCTTTCTCTTTCTCTCTCTTTCTCTCTCTTTCTCTTTCTCTCTCTTTCTCTTTCTCTCTCTCTCTTTTTCTCTTTCTCTCTCTTTCTCTTTCTTTCCCTTCTACTTCCTTCTTCCTTCCTTCCTTTCACTCTCTCTTTCTCTTTCTCTCTCTTTCTCTTTCTTTCTCTCTCTCTTTTTCTTTCTCTCTCTTTCTCTTTTTCTTTTTTCCTTCTCCTTCTCTCTCTCTCTCTCTCTTTCTCTTCTTTCTCTTTTCTTCCCACTCACTTTTTTCTCCTCCCCTCCACACAAATAGGGATTACATTCTATAGATCCTTCTTTTCACCCCCTTTTGTTTCATTTAAGAGGCACCCTGATTTGTGTCTGCCGTCTATCTGTGCAGCAAAATTAAACCACATTAATCAACTCCCTGTACCCATGTGTGGGAGGCAGAGGTCAAAGATTTTGAGTGGATTTCCTAACTCCCAGAGACAGGTGGGTCATCTGCATACGGCCCAGGGAAGCTGGTAGCAGCTGTTTCTCCGAAGACTAATAAGCCAGATCAAAAAGCACATTTTAATATGGCTTGTTTCGCATCTTAAGGACGGGCTAAAATGTCTCTCTGCCATTGGAAAGAACAACCAAGCTCAGAGAGCACTAAGGAACTCTACAATCCCATTTCTCTTTCTTAACCTGGCAATGGCTTTAATACTCCCCAAAAAGAAATATTGTTCCATTTTTGAGAATCTGATTTATGTTGCGATGTTGAGGGCGCCTTCATTTTTTAAAAAGAACAGACCACATTTTATTTTCAAACCCAGTTAACTCCAAAGGGTGTAATGAGTAATGAAAACCATTGAGAAAACCCTCCAGGGAAAGTTTCAACTAAGGGTGATGTTTACTCCCTGGGAGAGAAACTAGTTAGCAGTTATAACGAAAAGAATGGAAAAATAATTTGCTTTTTAAAGAATCAACGGAATAGACGGCTTTTAAAAAATAAATAAAAATAATGTGAAATCTTAAGAGCCTGCAACTGTATCCGAGAGCAATTTATTTATAACTGTTTATGATTCAGAAAAATACATTCAGGGAGAACCGAAGCAGAAACTATCAAGGGATCAAGTCTCGTTCTGCAGATCTGAGGCGTGGAAAGTGTTCTTTGAAACGTAACGGGGTGACAAAATTGATCTAAAATGGCCAAAGGCTAAAATTGCTGCAAGGAAATGGCTAAAATTCAGATAATCCTAACAGACTTTATGTCTTTGCCTTGATTTTTTTAACCATCCTGGGAGATTATGGGATTTTTTTTTTTTAAAAAAAATTTTTTTGGGATTCCTGTGGGAGAGAGAGATTATAGTTTCTTAAAGTGCTAAGTACTAATAACTCAAAGTGGCGAACATCTACAACACATCCTCCTCGTTCTATTTTCCCCATAACAACAGCCCTGTGAGGAGGCTTGGACTGAGAAAGAATGGCTGGTCCAAAGGTATCTAGCTGCCTTTCATGGCTAAGGTGGGACTAGAACTCACTGTCTCCTAGTGATTGGCCCAAAGGTATCCAGCTGCCTTTCATGGCTAAGGTGGGACTAGAACTATTATCTCCTGCTGATTGGCCCAAAGGTATCCAGCTGCCTTTCATGGCTAAGGTGGGACTAGAATTCACAGTCTCCGAGTGATTGGCCCAAACGTATCCAGCTGCCTTTCATAACTAAGGTGGGACTAGAACTCATTGTCTCCTGCTGATTGGCCCAAAGATATCCAGCTGCCTTTCATGGCTAAGGTGGGACTAGAACTATTGTCTCCTGCTCAGCTGGCTTTCATGGCCAAGGCAGGACTTGAACTCACAATCTCTGGCTTTCTAGCTTGGTGCCTTAACCACTAGACCAAACTAGTTCTCCATCTATCTTTCTCAGCATGATAATGACTGTATACAGATACTTCTGAAAACATTCCAATCCAGCAAAATGACAAAAATTCCTATAAAAATCGTAAAAGATCTCCCGCCGAGTCCAACATGTTTTCCGTACCTCTTCTGTGGCTTAGTTATGAAGAACTTTAAGCAAAACAGTTTTTGCATTCAATCATTCTTCATCAACAATTTGGACGAGGGGATAGATGGGGAACTCATCAAATTTGCAGACGACACCAAGCCAGCAGAAATAGCCAACACTCCAGAAGACAGGCTTAGGATACAGGAGGATCTGGACAGACTTGAACACTGGGCACTATCTAACAAAATGAAATTCAATGGTGAAAAAAGTAAGGTTCTACATTTAGGCAAGAAAAACCAAATGTATAGGTATAGTATAGAAGGTACCTTGGTCAATAGTAGTAACTGTGAGAGGGATCTCAGAGTCCTAGTGGACAATCTCTTAGATACGAGCCATCAGTGTGCGGCAGCTGCCAAAAAAACCAACACAGTGCTAGGCTGCATTAACAGAGGGATAGAATCAAGATCACGTAAAGTATTAATACCACTTTACAATGCCTTGGTAAGGCCACACTTGGAATACTGCATCCAGTTTTGGTCACCACATGTAAAAAAGATGTTGAGACTCTAGAAAGAGTGCAGAGAAGAGCAACAAAGATGATTAGGGGACGGAGGCTAAAACATATAAGGAACGGTTGCTGGAATTGGGTATGTCTAGTTTAATGAAGAGAAGGATGAGGGGGGACATGATAGCAGTATTCCATATCTCAGGGGCTGCCACAAAAAAGAGGGAGTTAAGCTATTTTCCAAAGCACCTGAAGGCAGGAGAAGAAGCAATGCATGGAAACTAACCAAGGAGAGAAGCAACCTAGAACTAAGGAGAAACTTCCTGACAGAACAATTAACCAGTGGAACAACCTGCCTCCAGAAGTTGTGAATGCTCCAACACTGGAAGTTTTTAAGAAGAGACTGGACAGCCATTTGTCCAAAATGGTATAGGGTTTCCTGCCTGAGCAGGGGATTGGACTTGATGACCTCCAAGGTCCCTTCCAACATTATTATTATTATTATTATTATTATTGTTGTTGTTGTTGTTGTTGTTGTTGTTATCTTGGAAGACTAAACCTCTGGTCCTGAAGACCGACCCAGATTGGATCCTACAACATTATCCTGGGACAAGTAGAATTTGCTTTCGTTTGTGCAAAACACTACAGAGAATCCCTGGGTTGGAGAAAAGATTTAGTAGATTGTCACTTTTCGTAAATGGCATTTTAGGTAAAGTAATGCAATTCAGAGAAAATAAAATAAAATAAAATAAATCCACAGTGACATTATATATTTCAACCCATGTAAATCAGCAAAGCTAAAAATCCCCATGAAAAAGGAGAGAATGTCAACAAGAGCTGAAAATGTCAGGAGACGTTTAAATGCTAATTGTCTCGCTCGTACAGGAAGCGGGATAATTCAGACAATAAACATGATTCCTTTTTTTGGAGTATCGATTGTGCATTTGTAATGGGAAGCAAAAGCAGCGTTAGCCAGTGGTTCGATCTGTGTAGCTCTCATTAAAAATACACCGGGATCTTGTGCCACGCTGTCTGCATTTCTGATACTAATAAACATTTCCAACCTTTAAAATTTAAGCTGCTTTTTCTTCCGGTAGAGCATCAAGTATCTCCAGAAAGAAATGTGATACACTTGCAATACAGACAGTGCTCGACTTACGACAGTTCGCCTAGTGATGATTCGAAGTTACAACAACACTGTAAAAAGTGACTTATGCCGTTTTTCACACTTATAACTGTTGCCCCATGGTCCCGTGATCAAAATTTAGATGCTTGGCCACTGACTCCTAGTCCAGTGTAGTGAACCTATGGCACATGTGCCAGAGGCGGCACGTAGAATCCTCTCTGTGGGCACGTGTGCCGTCACCCCAGCCCCGCCTCACCCCCATGGCCCCCTCCACACCACCAGCCTCCCTGGAGGAGAGTCGCCCCTAGGTGTGGCCCGTTCAGAGCAGTGCAGCAAAGGACATGGCAGCTGGGCAGCAGAGACCAGACTGCCCTCACGCCAGATGATGTTGCGTGGCGCGGGCAGAGGGCGTGGCCACCATGGCGCTGCAGGGCCTCCTGGGCAATCTGTTGCGGCGGGCCGTGGAGGTGATAGGTGGTGGGTGGGGTGGGGGCGGGGCAGGGGTGGTGTGGGCAGGCTGGGGGCAGGGGGGTGGGGGGTGGGGGGGCAAGGGATGGGTGGGGGGGTCGGGGCAGGTTTTGGGCACTCGGTGTCTAAAACGTTTGCCATCACTGTAGTCCAGTGGTTCTCAACCTGTGGGTCGGGACCCCATTTGGGGTCGAATGACCATTTCACGGGGGTCGCCAAACAACGCAGTCCGCCATTTTTCCCCCTTTTCCTTAGCTGTGCTACTCCCTTTTATTCTATTGGCTTTTGAAAGCCAATAGAACAGACTCTCTTGAAGAGAGTCTAATTCTATTGGCTTTCAAAAGCCAATAGGAATTGTCCAGGCTGTCTCTGCCCTGCTGAGCCTGCCAAAAGTCCCATTCTGCAAACGGCAAACCAGTTGAGTAGTCCTCGACTTACGACCGGTTGAGTAGTCCTCGACTTACGACCGGTTGGGGGTCGCGGCATTAAAAAGGTTGAGAACCACTGCTGTAGTCTATTGAAATTTGAAAAATCAATTTTCATTATATTCCTTTTGCTCCCAAAACATGCATTTGCATACCAAGTTAATTATGTGTTTTTTTTTTTCCTGGAGACTTTTAATTTTTTACACATCTGGTCCATTGGAAGAGCAGAATTATTTTAAATAATTCTGGGACCTGTGAAACGCAGGGAAGGCTCTCACATTTGCGCCTACGTATTATTTTGGAAGTATGAATTTTTCATTAGAATACAAATCACGCCAGGGGTTTTTCAGGAGATAATCTCTACCTAGCCAGGACTAAAACATTTTGCATTATTTCACTTTCAGGGGAGGGAGGTCAAAAGGTCAAGATGGTGGAACGGAAAGTCAAATCTACTCCACTTCTGCCTGTGACACATGCAACAATACACACACACACACACACACACAAAATGGACCTCCAACTTGTACAGTATGTGGCTGGGATGGGATATTCAATCCCACGGGTGTGGGTGTGTGACTGTGACAAAGATCCCTTTGGCGAATCCATCACAATTACAATCAAACATTTGCGTTTTGCGTCATTACTGTACAGGCAGCCTCGGTCAGACCACAAGAGGGCAGAGCAAGGAACGAAAACCAGAAATAAAATTTGGAAAGCTGCAGTTTCCTGTTTGTGAGGAATTCAGAATCCCTTCTTCATTTCTTGATAATGTTCCCTTCTAGTCCTTCGTCTGATTTACTATTTGCTCTTCTTTTCTCACTGGCTGAAGTTGATCCTGCCCCTTCAAAATTTCCTTATATATCAATGTTGAATGGTGAAAAAAGTAAGATTCTACATTTAGGCAAGAACAACCAAATGTACAGGTATAGTATAGGGGGTACCTTGCTCAATAGTAGTAACTGTGAGAGGGATCTCGTAGTCCTAGTGGACAATCACCTAAATATGAGCCAGCCGTGTGCTGCAGCTGCCAAAAAAGCCAACCCAGTGTTAGGCTGCATTAACAGAGGGATAGAATCAAGATCATGTGAAGTGTTAATACCACTTTACAAGGCCTTGGTAAGGCCACACTTGGAATACTGCATCCAGTTTTGGTCATGATGATGCAAAAAAGATGTTGAGTACAGAGAAGAGCAACAAAGATGATTAGGGGATTGGAGGCTAAAACATATAAGGAATGGTTGCTGGGATTGTGTATGTCTAATTTAATGAAGAGAAGGACGAGGGGGGACATGATAGCAGTGTTCCAATATCTCAGGGGCTGCCCCAAAGAAGAGGGAGTCAAGCTATACTCCAAAGCGCCTGAAGGCAGGACAAGAAGCAACGGGTGGAAACTAATCAAGGAGAGAAGCAACCTAGAACTAAAGAGAAATTTCCCGACAGTTAGAACAATTAACCAGTGGAACAACCTGCCTCCAGAAGCGGTGAATGCTCCAACACTGGAAGTTTTTAAGAAGAGACTGGACAGCCATTTGTCCGAAATGGTATAGGGTTTCCTGCCTGAGCAGGGGGTTGGACTAGATGACCTCCAAGGTCCCTTCCAAATTTATTATTATTATTATTATTAATGTTTTTAATTTTCATCAAAATATAAGATGCAAAGGAAAATAAAAAGGAATGGAAAACCAGGGGGAGGAAAAATGGAAATAAAGAGAAAATGTGGGGTAGAAAGGGAAAAAGAAGAAGAAAAGGCTTTGATTTCCAACTCTCTTTGTGGAAGAGAATAACATTATAGCCTCAACTTTTTTACTTTTATACAATAGTATACATTAGCCATTTCTATTACAGCAAGCCTGTCTAATCACAAGCACACAGTCTGGAAGTAATTTCCAAACAGAAACAAATATTAAATATTCTTTGGATAAAAGAATTGATTTAACAAATCTGTGTTTTTCCTTGCTGTGGGAAATAAAATACATTTCTATTTGCTCATTAATATTTATAGACTGTCAGAATTTATATTAATAAAATTCACTATATTATTTCAATTTTTTTTAAAGGAAAAATACTTTTTCTAAATTTTAAGACATTAATTTTTTTCTTTAAAAACATTTCTAAAATCAATACGTTCTAACATATCTTTTTTTTAATTTTACTCTTTTTTAACTTCTTAACCTACATACATTGAAATACAATTTTGATAATACTTTACAAACTTTGAAGATTACTCAAGCATTTTATATATAAACCCTTCATTTTTCAAACCCACTTTATAAACACAGAACCCCAAAACACAAAACTACATTAAAACTTTATTTCAATTATATATATATCACACCAATAAAAGTCCAGCTAACTACAATTAACTCATTAAATTTAAATCTCTCCCTTCAATTTATACTCATACAATAAGATCTTTTTCTTTTCTTTAAAAGTATTAACCATTCATATTTTTGAATATGAGTTCAATAATATTTTGCAAATTTTGGGAGTTATTCAAACATTATATAAAAATAGATATAGATAGATAGATAGATAGATAGATATTGATAATATTAGAGGTTGATAGACAGATAGATATTGATAATGTTAGAGGTAGATAGATAAATAGATAGACAGATATTGTTAATGTTAGAGGTAGGTAGGTAGGTAGGTAGGTAGGTAGGTAGGTAGATAGATAGATAGATAGATAGATAGATAGATAGATAGATAGATAGAAAGACAGACAGACAGATAGATATTGATAATGTTAGAGGTAGAGATAGATAGATAGATAGATAGATAGATAGATAGATAGATAGATAGACAGATAGATATTGATAATGTTAGAGGTAGATAGATAAATAGATAGACAGATATTGTTAATGCTAGAGGTAGGTAGGTAGGTAGATAGATAAATATTGATAATATTAGACGTTGATAGATACTGATAATGTTAGAGGTAGATAAATAGACAGATAGTTAATGTTAGAGATAGATAGATAGATAGATAGATAGATAGATAGATAGATAGATAGATAGATATTGATAATGTGAGAGGTTGATAGACGGACAGATATTGATAGAGGTAAATAGATAAATAGATAGATATTGATAATATTAGAGGGAGAGATAGATATTAATGTTAGAGGTTCATAGACAGACAGACAGATATTGATAATGTTAGAGGGATAGATAGATAGATAGATAGATAGATAGATAGATATTGATAATGTTAGAGGGAGAGACAGATAGATATTAATGTTAGAGGTTGATAGACAGAGACAGATATTGATAATGTTAGAGGTAGATAGATAGAGAGAAAGAGAGAGAGAGAGAGAGATGGAATAAACATAAATGCTTATCTTCTTTCTGCTGCTGTGGTGGAAATGTCTCAAATAGCATGCGTTAAGGAGGTGAAGGCCAACTGTTTTCACATTAGAAAGTACTATGGTTTCTCAGCAAGGATTTATGTCAATCTGTCTATCTATGTCTATCATCAATCAATCAATCAGATCCAGCTACCTAAATTCTTGTAATAGTTCTTTCCTGAGAGAAAGTCACAGCTCAACCCACCTGTTGTCATGAGTTGGCATCCTTCCAGAGCACAAGGCCAAGGCTGAAAGGCAAATGGAGCTTGGTAGGGCATCAAAACAGTTGCTGCAAGAGAATATTTTTAAAATAATAACAGGAGGAATTTCAAGAATTTAGACAACAGCTAGGCATCTTATCACTGGGGCGGCCTGCGAAGATACAGACTGGAAATTATCAACAATTGTTAAGTCTGGGGTCTTATTTGGCAGATGCTTGTCTGTTTCCATTCTAAAGTCCCAGGATACTCTATTTTTTTTCATTTTCTGTGACTTTCTTTACTTTATAGTCCTACACAATTCTTGCTTGCAGGCAAATAATATTTCTTGCAGATCATCCGATGCACCATTATACTTACAGGCAACTATGTCTATCACACCATGTTATGGATCCAGCTTGGAATCTTCTGAGGATGAGCCAAACTATTTTATAATGGGAAGAGTTTCTATATGTATTTGTGTTCTTTTCAATGGAGTTAGAGTCTCATATGTATAAACTAAGAAATTCTGAATAGAGTTGCTTTTTTAAAAAATTTACTGCTGCAGGAAGTTGTTTAGTTGCTGGGTGTCATACCTAAAGCATGATCTGAAGCATCTGAAATGGTATAGGGTTTCCTGCCTGAGCAGGAGGTTGGACTAGAAGACCTCCAAGGTCCCTTCCAACTCTGCTATTTTGTAGATTTTGCCCAGTGGCTTTACAGTAAAGCCCTAGTTTAATGAAAAGAAGAAGTAGGTGTTTTGGTGATGATGTGGAATGTCCATGTCCTTTGATTGACAGCACTATGAAGTAGTTTGTCCTTGCTGTTACTTCCAAGTTTTCGTTTGAATTTATAAGCCACAATCCTGAGATTCCTGCTCATTTCCCATGTAAGCATTGACCGCTCCTGATGTCCCAAAGGTGGTTTTTCAAGAGGCAACTGGAGAAAACCAAGATCATGGCATCCGGCCCTCTCAATTCCTGGCAAATAGATGGGGAAGAAATGGAGGTAGTGACATATTTTATCTTCCTGGGCTCCAAGAGCACCGCAGATGGGGACTGCAGCCAAGAAATTAAAAGACGCTTGCTCCTGGGGAGGAAAGCTATGGCAAATCTAGACAGCATACTAAAAAGCAGAGACATCACCCTGCCAACAAAAGTGCATATAGTCAAGGCCAGTTGCAATGTATGGCTGTGAAAGTTGGACCATAAGAAAGATTGAGCACCAAAGAATGGAGGCCTTTGAACTATGGTGCTGGAGAAGACTCCTGCAAATCCCCTGGACTGCAAGGCGATCCAACCGGTCAGTCCTAGAGGAGATCAACCCCGACTGCTCTTTAGATGGCCAGATCCTGAAGTTGAAACTCAAGTACTTTGGCCACCTAATGAGAAGGAAGGACTCACTGGAGAAGAGCCTGATGCTGGGAAAGATGGAGGGCAATAGAAGAATGGGACGACAGAGAATGAGGTGGCTGGATGGAGTCACTGAAGCAGGAGGCGTGAGCTTAAATAGACTCCAGAAGATGGTAGAGGACAGGAAGGCCTGGAGGAACGTTGTCCATGGGGTCACGATGGGTCAGACATGACTTCGTAACTAACAACAACAACAACAACTGGAATTTCTTTGTTTTTCCTTGAGGACATTTCACTTCTCATCTGAGAAGCTTCTTCAGTTCTGACTGAACTGGTTCAAACTGAAGAAGCTTCTCAGATGACAAGCGAAATCTCTTCAGGGAAAAACAGTCCATTTGCCTCTTGAAAAAGCACCTTTGGGAGAACCATGACCTGGGATGACTTGAGAATTTCCACAGACCACTCCTGATCTTCCTTAGCTTGGTTGAGATCAGCCATGGTCATCTAGATGCCTCTTCCTGCTACAGCTTGGCAGCTGGAGAAGGAAGGGGATTAAAAATTTCTTCAATTAAATTGTGTTTCGGACGGTTGCAAAGATCCATAGCAACAATTTGCCCACTGCTTTGCAATGAAACCCTACAGCAAATAACAGGGAAATATACGATGGCTATAAGCAGATACAGCAAAGGTTTTAAGGTATGTGCTGCTTCTCCTCTCTTTTCAAGGGTCAGCCAAGGTTGAGGTGGGCTCTGTAAACATCAGACAATAAATAATAGCAAAAGCAATATTAGGGTTATGAGGCAATCACCTAAAGCCAATAATTATGTACTCTGGGTTCCCCCCCCTTTAATTATTGAGGTGTACGTTATTTATGGAACCTTACTTAATTTTTATATGTTTAATTTTCTCTCTTGGTAAATAATAACCTCTGAAAATTTCAGAGATTTACAGCGGCTGGCAAAAAATAGTTCACTAACAGATGCCTGAGCTATATTTGACGTGAAATATTCCCAGCCCAGCTCTCTCAAGCCATCCTGTCGTCTATTGTTGCTTTCAGCTCTCTCCCACACATTCTGTAGTCTATGACTGATCTATTTTTCATGAAGTTATATTTCCCCCAGGTCACCTTTTGCTGCCTTAGCAGCCTGAGTTAGAGACGGCATAAATGGAGGGGTCCTTGGTGCTCTCTGAGCTTGCTTTTTTTCATGTGGACGTTTCATGACCCAAACTAGGTAACATCATCAGTGCTAGTAAGGAGTGAGGTTTGCTGTCAGTTTATATTCTGGTGGCTTGTCCTGTCAGTATTGATGGGGGGGGGTCTTAGATTGTTTGGTTAATTCTCTCTCTCTCTCTCTCTTTATCTCTCTCTCTCTCTCTTTATCTCTCTCTCATCTATCTATCTATCATCTATCTATCTATCTATCTATCTTCTATGTCTGTCTGTCTGTCTATCTATCTATCTATCTATCTATCTATCTATCTATCTATCTATCTATCTATCTATCTATCTATCTATCTATCCATCCATCCATCCATCCATCCATTATCTCTAACACAGGGGTGTCAAACTCTATTTCATTGAGGGCCGCATCAACATTGCGGTTGTCCTTGGGGGGCTGGGTGGGTGTGGCCAGGGTGGGTGTGGCCTACCGGGTGGGTGTGGAT
This sequence comes from Crotalus tigris, assembly GCF_016545835.1. Classification (NCBI taxonomy): domain Eukaryota; kingdom Metazoa; phylum Chordata; class Lepidosauria; order Squamata; family Viperidae; genus Crotalus; species Crotalus tigris. The sequence continues at coordinate 386,751 of NW_024097056.1, forward strand.
GGAGTGGGTGTGGCCTACTGGGTGGGCGTGGCCAGCTCTACATCGTTCGCGTCAATGGTGCCTGTGGGGGCCTGGGCAGGAGTGGGACAGATCTGAGGGTCTCTGGCAGAAAGGGGTGGGACCAGGACCACTTCCAGGTGATGATGCATTTCTTCATTCCTCACAAAGGGGGACACCTCCCCAGCATGCACCCAGGGGCCGGGGCCGACGCGGCAGGGGCTGGTTCCTCGCTGTTTCTAGATGGCCTTGTGGAGCTAAGACTGAATGCGTTTCAGCATAGATGGCCACCACAAAATTGTACATTGGTTCCCGGCCGGCCTGGGCCAGGGCCAAGGCAGCGGGGGCCGTTCCCTCACTGTTTTCAGGATGGCTTCGCGGGCCACATGAAACCACTTTGTGGGCCGCATCCGGCCCCCGGGCCTTGTGTTTGACATGTCTGCTCTAACATTATCCATATCAGTCTGTCTGCCTGTCTATCTATCTATCTATCTATCTATCTATCTATCTATCTATCTATCTATCGGTCATAATTAAGAAAAACGGTGATATGTCACATTTTTCAGTGCCGTTGAACGGTCACTAAATGAACTGTTGTAAGTCGAGGACTTCATGCTCATCATTGCTGTGTGATCCCATGCTTTATTTCTGGACTGCGTCCACCAATCTGTAAACCTAGGAAAATTAATTCTCACCTGCATTTGATCTCTTCACCGTCAATTACTATGCTGATGTTTCCATTCCTCGCAGTGG